>NC_064472.1:2998383-3298383 GCF_023343835.1 Lagopus muta | reverse complement strand
TTTCCAGCTGGGAAAAGGTGGGCCTAGTACAAGAAAGCTTCCGTGACAGCTTCTCTACTGTCACGGAGTTTAATGGGTTTGACAGCCTGCAGATATTGATTACTTTGGGTCAGAACACCAGAATCTTGCTGCTTTTCTACCTGTGTTTGGAGGCATGTTTATCATGTACACATGCACAAGTATCATTGTCTGAATTATCCTTTAAAACCAACAGCCATGCTGGAATTTCAGGATGATTTCAATGCAAGCGCTGTTTTCTAAAGCAGCGTGCAAGCTGGAAAGGAGAGGCAGCAAGCCCACGAGGCCCTGCATACATATGATAGAGCTATGATATTCTACAACACTGTCACTGTAGGCACAGTTACTAGCACTGGGATCAGGATCAGAAATGCAGGCTGGGGATGTGGAAAAGCATCAGAGGTGTTACTGCATGGTGCAGCATGCTTTGAAAGTCTGCCCTGTAAAAAGCAGGTCCTGAAGCAGTCCTTCCTCTAAGATAGGTCCCCTGAGTTCTGCAGTGCCTGAACAGGTTACACTCTTCATCTCTTGGACCAATTAAAGAAGGACAGAGGTTTGTGTGCAAATGAAAAGCTCTTGGGGCTGTTTTTTTCCATGTCAGTCATGAGCAGAACTGGAACAAAATCACTTAAATTTCCCTTTCTTAGCTGAGTGCAAAAAGAAAGTAGTCCCATTTCAACCATTAGCAGCTATAAACAAGCACAGTATTAGAGATCCTGAGACCAAGTCTGAAAACTGGAAGTAGAGCAAATTGAAAAACCTTTTTGCCTCAAATTGTGGAATTTAAAAAAAAAAAAAAAAAAAAAAAAAAGAATAATCCTGGGCATAGGCTTTAAAAACATAAAATTGCTGCTTGAGTAGTTTCCAAGAAATTCCAAAAAGAAAATGATATCAGGTTGATGTTTCAAAACAAAAAGATTTTTTCTTTTAAAATCAAGGGAGGGGGTTGCTGAAAAGAAAAGAAAAAAAAATGACAGTTTAGATTGTGCTGTAACACAATATTTCATCTTGTTTTGAAATGATCGTTCAAAATCATTTTTTCTTTTGAGTCTCTTGCAGGCAAAGTTTTGTGTGCACATACATGTATAGTCGACAATTTCTTGCCAAAAAACTAGGTTTGACACAACTGTATTTTTTGGCAGAAACTCTTTCCTCCTGAAATCTCAATAAGCCCTAACTTGAAGAGAAGAATATGTTTAAACAGAAGGGAGAGTAGAAAACTAAGATATTTTGGGCTAGACACCCAAATAGCATAGGCACTGGGTCAGCTGGAAAGCAGGTTAAGGAATCCATCACCAGAAAGTCTCACTGCTGAAAAGAGCTGTTGATGAACTGTGCGTGAGCGAGTATCTTCAGCTATGAACCACGGTCACTTAGAGATGCCTGGGTGTGGGAGGGCTCTGAATGAGGGACTGTTCATGAAGGGACAATAAATTAATGTAGCTGATGAATTTTTACCAGAGAGCACATACAGGCCAGTTATAAGAAATCTTTATAACAAAAGACTGTTATTCCTTCCCCTGTGCCCAGCTACAACAATTTTTTCACCTACTAAGGCACATGCCGTGGTGAGAAAGCACTTTCTTTTGCCTAGCAAGTGGCAAGGGCTGCCTACATTACTGCTCCAGCCAATGATGTACACATACTATCAGCAAAAACTGCTGCAATTGCATTATCAGGCTGATAACGTCACATGAAGACAAGATATTATTTATGTAACAGGGATGGCCATAAAATCCAACAGAAAGTCGAACAAAAGTCTCCAGCTTGTCTCACTTGGCTCCATATCAGGCATCCAGCCATGATCAATACTTGATGAAGTCATCAGAGATGCTATGCTGGGCAGTGATTTAAAAGCTGGAGGAGCTATTTTAACATCAGCACCATCAAACAGGAGGTGCTTGTGCTGCCTGCTTCTAGGCACCAGATTCAAGACTTCCCAAGGGGAAATCTTTCAAGCCTGGAATATGGAGCTTGGGATGAAGGTGCTTACTCTGGCCTACTCACTGGAAGCGCTCCAAAGCAAAGTTCTTCAAATCAGATGATTCGAAATCTCTCTTTCTCCATCAACTATGAACCAAAATAAACCACAGATGAGCAGCTCAGAAAAAGACATCTACCTTGTGAACCTCTGACTTAGGCAATACGAATTCCCGTAGATTCCCTCAGTGGGGTACCTACAGTATACTGAGTAAAATAACATAAATATATGTCTAAGAATTTAAAGTCTACAGACCAAGTAGGGAGAAAGGTGACATTAATGGGAGGTAACAATCTCGGTCTGCAGAACACTGTTAGAGAAGTACTTTCTAGAGTGGAGCTGTAGCATAAACAAACCTGTAATAAGGCTTTCAGGTGTCTGTAAAAAGCAGCCTGTGAAGCAGATATCATGAATACCTCTGTAGATCTAGAAATGGAGAGTTTTTTGACCTGTGATCTCTAAGGCACACACAGACTACAACTATAAGGGCACATACTGAAATCAGCACTAAAAGGCCAGTGGCTTTTGAACTCTATGGAGATTTCTAAGTTTCCTGGGCAAGCACTCAATATAACCGTGTGAATTCTTCTCAATAGGTCCTCCGTGGGAAGGGAGAAGAGAGGCTCATCTCTCTCAAGGAGTTTGGTTGCACTCAGTGAGGGCTCCCATGGCCAGGTTTATGAATAGAGATTCTTCTTGATGCAACAGATTACGGATTCTTTTGAGTTGCTAGGGATAAATGCGCTGTCAGCAGAGCATGTGCAAGTACAAATAATGTGAATAATACTGCTGACTGCAAACGTGTTAAATTTTGGAATAACTCCACAGAGATTTCTAGAGATTCTAGAGATTCTAAGGAACTGGGGAGATCATGTGTGGTCTCATAATGAGGATAAGAGCTCAGGAGCCCTGGGCTGCTTATTATTTATGAGGAAGGATGACAGGCTCATAGTCATAGTATTTAGCAAGACAATGTTAACAGTCCAGGGCAAGGCCTTGGGCGTAATGACCAGCACAAAGGAGGCGGTTGGTGGAAGGAGGGAGCACACCATCTTAGGTGGCAAAAGAAATGCTAACTGAGGAGAGAAAAAGCATTGTCTGAAAACTCATCTTCACACAATAGGAATCCAGACTTTCACTGAAAAAAAAAAAAAAAAAAAAAAAAAAAGAAAAAAGAAAAAAAAAAAAGTCAAAAATCATTGGCAAATCCACCAGAACTGGCTCGAAAATGATTATATATTCTCCCACAAGAAGCCGTGGGACATACTTACACTGTACCTTTAGGAAGTGAAAATAAGGTTAGTGTTCATGCTTGCAGGCATACACATATATACCTCAACGTGATAACAGGCAATTAGACCCACCATAACTTGGTGGACATACCCGAGAGCATTCAGCATTCCTCTCAGCTTATGTTATACCAACAGACGGGTAATTCAGGAGGCATTTGCTTCAGCTCTACCACGTTGTCCGAGAGATTACCCCTAAAGCAAGTCAGCTGTACAAACCTCCTTTCAGCACAGAAAGAGAAATGCATACTTTTTTATAAAGAATGTGCAGTCACCTGCCCAGAGTTTTCAGCCTGGGGCTCTTCTCCTCCAGGTCTTGGCAATATTCTGTTTCTCTACACTTTATACTGCTACGGAGGGGAGCCAAATTCTCAACCCAGGTGCCAAAAGGAAAGCTGAACTTTGGGGCATACCTCTAAGATGGCACTCATCGTCAAAAATGTCCAACTTTAAATTTTTAATCTCCAGGCATGTGGGCTATAGTCAAGCTCCATGATGGAGTGCAGCATAGGCTATATGGAGAGCTGGGAGGGGTAGTTTGTTTGAGCCACACACTTGTGAGTATTGGAACAAGATGTAATATGATAGTTTATTACATTCTGTTGTGGAAATGTCAGATTTTTATGTAGTTTTTAAGAATTCTTAAAGCACTTGCTATACTGGTAAGGATGTTCTTATTCACTTTCAGGTAGTAAGTGATGTCTTCTGCTGATCTTCTCACACAAAACTGTTTCTCAGCCAAGAATCATAAAGATGTGTGAATAAAAAGGGAGAAAACTGCACTTGAACTATATAAACACCTATTTTAAAATTACATTGTTAAAATAACAAAAATATAGGACCAAATTCAGTTCTAGCAGTGTGTACGTATCTCTGTTGATATCAATGAAATTGAGGCCATTAACACCAGCAGAACAACTGATCCATAACGATAAGTTCTGGTCACACCAGGAGATTTCCAGGAGGCAAATGTTTTACTTGGGAAAAGAGTAAATGATGTCTGACTATGTGTCCAAATTCAATACAGGAGTTTGCCATGTCCATTATATGTGAGTTTGCAATGTATCCACAGGGTATTCAAATATATTTGGAAGATTACCTAACAAACAGGTACTCAGTACAACTCAAAAACAACAGATTCATTTGCAAAGATCGCATTTCTCTGTCGCTTTCTTGACCTTTAAAAGAAAAGCCTAATTCCAATTAGTTTGGTTACAAGGTCCATAACTCTTGTAGGTACAGCAGTGTGCAACACATTATCATTTTACAATGTTCTCCCTGATTTGAAGCACAAAACATGCACTCATGGGAATTTGTTGGCAGGCATTTAGGGCAGCTGGAAGTGATCATGAAGTGCAATTACTGTCTGTGCATATCCACATCTGGAAAACAGTTCTTTGCAGATTTTAAAATAGCCCTAATGAAGAATGGAACCTTGTACTTGAAGAGATGGAGAGGGTGAAGGGGTCTCAATGCCAAATTTGTTAGAGAGCTAGACTGAAAAGAATACACTGTACAGAAATGGAAAATAATTAATGGAAAATTAATTATTGTCAGAAATATTTGCAGTCATTCTTCATGGAGGGAAAAATATCGTTCTTGTGCAGGGGTGAAGAGAAGTTCTTCACTGAATAAAATATTTAACATTAACATTTTCCATTAAAGATTTAACAGTGATGATATTGGCTAAGTGAAGTACGTGAGGTGGTATTATCTTTAGCACATAATCTCATGCTGTCTCATGATTGGGGAGACACCAGTTGGTGTGAGAAATGCTAAGAGTTTTATTGAAAAAGGTCTAGGGGCAAAATGGAGGCAACCCAAGGAATACCAGCATTAACATTCATAGGTTGCTACAATGGGTTCCTTGTGATGGGACCTGCTACATGACATGTTGGGTCTGGACCTTTCATTGCCTCAGAGAATCTCCTGTGCCTACAATCACATAAACTTCACTGTAATTATTACTTCACCATCGTAATCTTGACCAGACCAGTCATATTTCTAATAATATTAAGATGGTGGAAAGCTGAGGATGGTTGGTCACCTTGTAACACACTGCAGGTATCTGTGCAGTAATTTGCACAGAAAACCTCGTCTGGGAATGCCTTGGTGTTTTAGCTCCCAGTTCACCCACACAGAGCTCAGTTATTCTGACAGCACTGATATCCCTCAATCTCAGCTCAAGCCAGTGGATGGCAGTTCTCCTCAGCGCCTTCACAAATTGAGCAAATGTGAGCACCCCACATTTAAATGTATTTTGATATCTCTCTGGATCTGGTTTATTTTTTAAACTTAGCTCATGAAAGTACCTAAAGCTTTCTCTTTTGGTCTTCCCCAAAACAAATAATCTCTTCTTCAGTTTTAATCCTTCCCGACCCACATTTTGGGATGACCACTCACAACTGTGAAACATCTCAGAGCAGCATGCTTTTCCTGAAGACTCTCAAGAACAAAGTCATCTTGCTAGTCAAAAGCTGCCAAAAAAGTTTCTCTGTATTCCTCCATCCCCATGCTTCGTTATTGATGCTGCCAAATAGCCTCTGCTATTTGGACTGGAGGTAGACATACTGTTTGGTCCAAGCCTGATAATCCAAATGGACAAATTGCAAAATTTATTCTGAATAGTCTCTGTTGAAACAATATATAATGAAGGAACTTTTGATTCCTTCTTTTTTTCTCAGAAGAATGAAGAAGTCTCTCTCAAGCCTTTCTAAGTAATTGAGCATCTCACCCTTCAATAGAAGTTAAATCCTGTCCTGTGTGAGCTTTTCTGTACATAGTGTCTGTTAATTACTTTTCATTATTCTAAACTTAACTGTCCAGGCAGTTCACATAAGCATAATCATACAGTCCTCTACAAATGCATAAAATCATAACAACAAAGATTCTTCCCCTGTGCTAAGAAGTTTCCTTTCTTCTCATAACAACAGCAAGAGAAGTGTTTTGGGAGAAAAACATATATATTTTTAGTATATATTTATGTATTTATTTTTATATATTTACATACATACTACTGAATGCTACTGACACCAGAATGGTTCAAGCAGGAATTGCGAATTTGTGTTGCCTTGGATTGATGCTGTTATCCACATAGAAGCCAGCCAGCCAGGTCACCATGCAGGAGAAACTATTTCTTCATCAGTCTGTGCTCACTCCTGCACTGGCAGAGCAGAGCTGATGGCTTTTCTGCCGGAGCAGCTCTCCAAAACATTCTTTTTGCAGCCAGATTCCATCAAAACAAAGCCAACATTAATGCAAGACTAGGCCCCTCTAATGGTGTTTTATTACGAGTAAACATTGGGCTAAGCACAGCCGCATTAAGTGGATTTTGGATTCCTTAGCTGGGAAGGAGCATATGTCCCCACATCAGCATCCCAGCGAGCGTGAAGCTTCACCCTGTAATTCCTGCAGCAAGCCAATAATTTCTGGTGGAAGCTGGAGGATCTCAGGAAACACTTCAAGGGTTTTTCTTGCAGCAATCCTGAAGAAATCCATCATCCCAGGACCTCTGCCTCAAAATGACCCTGACTAGCTTCTCTGGCACTGCATGAATGGGTCATCAACCTCTCCACAACTGTGCAAGCCAGAAAAACTAGGAAGGAGAAAAACTGGTCAGTCTGTTGGGAGAAAGTCTGTTCACAGCAACAATTCAGGTGCAAGAGCATTATTTTTATTTATTTTCTCATAGTGGGACCTGGAGTCAGCCAACAGATGCACCAAGCTCCTTTTTTGTAGCGTTCACTAGATAACAGGACAGAAAACAACATGCAAAGCATTAATGATAATAGGGTCATGTATGTCTTTTCTCTAGAAATTGCATTCTGTTTGAATTTCGGTTTTAGCAAAATAATTTGTTTTCTGCAGAGAATTTTTATTCCCTTTTATTATAGTGCCACCTCAAAAAAAAATAATATTTTTTTGTAGTCTCATGGAAGTCTCAGGGGTGAATTTTGCTGCCTGCAGTCCCATTTTCACCTTCAAACTGAACTCTCCAGCAAGACCACATCTCCACTAACTCTTAGCCATCTGAGATTGCCAGAATTTTCAACTTTCCATCAATAAGAAATAAACCATGGTTTACTGCAGAAGGCTTTGTCCTGCTGGAGATTGGGTGCTGAAGGAAGAGGTGAGCAGCAAACTCCAGGTTCCTTGTGGCACAAAATTAATAATATCTGGAGGACTGCATTTGTTTAAAATTAAAAGTTAAATAAGAAATCTGAAATCTTGCCTCTACACACCCAGCCTGGAAAATTATGCAGGAAAGAATCTTCTGTCCAGTTTGCTTTCCCACGTCTCAGATGGAAAGAAAAGCACAGGGAAAGTAAATGCATTTTCCAATAAATACATACTGAGCCTGTGACAAGGTATAAACTCAACATCAACACATCATTCCTAGCACTATACAGATTTCTCTCTGCTGGAAGCAGGAGTACAATTACACATAGGCCTCCAGACAGCTGGCCTGCAGTAGGAATTTTTCAGCACTTTGAATTTGAGATAGATGAGAAAAAGAAAAAGCAGCTATGCCATAAACCTGGTGGGAGAAGTTTTGCCTACGGGAGATGATGAATATTCAAATCACAGCTTCCATGAAATATCATAGCACCTTAGTCAAATAGAGTTTGAAACAAAATCGTTCCTCAAATGCTTTGGGTCTGGCCCACAAATCAAAGTGTTTCATTTCAAAACAAGAAAAAGTGTAATTTAATTTTTCCCAAATGAAAATATAATACTTGTGTGAATTAATATATTTTTCTGAATTTCCTGACTTTTTCCAAAGCCAACGCTTAATGCAATTTGCTTTATGTGTCTTCATCTTCCAAACGAGGCTCTTTATGCATATGCAGGTGAATAAATTTGCCTAACGCCATCTCACACTCCATTAGTACTAATTAAGTACCTCACATGCTCACAGTCTCCTCTCTTCTGTCCAGTGGGAGAGTGTCATAGTTTATGCCTTTATTGAAAGAGAAAGACTTGCACTGACAAACAGAGCCCAACAAATACTTGAAGAAAAATTATTGTATCAAATACTTTGCCTCCTTGAACAGAAGGTGTAAACACTAATAAATTAGCAGTCATTAAAGTAACGATGACCATAAATTACTGAGGTACTTAACATTTTATTGAACACATCCTGAACAATAAATAAGAAGAAAATGTATTTGGAGATAAGAAAGACCTCATAAAAATAGTAAATGAAATTAAGGAGCTCAGGGGAGTCTTGAACAAATGTATCAGTAGGTCATTGTGATAAGCTGTAGTTGATACAGAATTACTGCCAACCTGGCAATAGGCCCCAGTACTGCTGATGATTCACAAGATCAAGCGCCAGGTAGGAAACACCAGGAAAGTATTCAAACACGGAAAGAAAAACAATATTGCTTCTTATCCCCATCTTAGGTCCTGGGCAGGCATCTCACAGAATGTGTGACTAACACAGGATTAGAAATCTAACGCTAGGGGCTCAACATAAGCCTGAAAGATAAGAGTAATACCCAGCACTTCACACGCGTAGAGGCACCTCAGGAAACGGAAGAAGGGTCTGTGTTGCTACCCATATTTTGCAAACGTAGAAAATAAGACCCTAGGGCCCATTCTCATTTTGAGAAACTTTGTGTTGCCAAAGCACTTGTGCCAGGAGGGCTTCTCCTAAGCCAAGAACAGCTGAGAGACCCCCTTACTCACAATTCACACTCTATTTATTACAGTTTCCCCCTCTAGGCAGCAATTCAGTGGCATCCTGGCCATGATTAGTGCCAGTATTGAGATATTCCACCCTTGGCCTTGCGTCTGTCCTCCCTGCAGACCAAACCTTGCTTGGGCTCTTTGGGATAGAAGGCTTTGTCAGGTCATTGCCCACAAGCAAGACCAAGGAAGGCAGAACTTGTGGAAAGCAACACATTTTCCTGAAGTTCTATGGACCACTTTTTTCCTCTATGAAGGAATGTCAATGGACTTTGCAACTCCTTCGGCATCATGAAAGAACCAAAAAGTCCAACTACACAACTTTCCCCCAAAACTGTGCTTTCCTAACTCAGTTTTCAAAGTGATTTGCTTACATTATCCCTGGCTTTCTCCTCCTCGCCTGCCACTCAATCAGATCTAAATGTCAAATGTCTTTGCCATCAGCCATGCCAGGCATGCTATAAAAAGCAGCTGTCTTCCTGACAAACTGTGCTCTCTGAAAATCCTATATTCAGCTTCACTGTGAGCTGCAGTCTTCCTCAAACATTATTTTTAGCTCCCCTTCTCTCCAGAGGTCTGTTTGACACGCTGTGGTGAGGGCATCCCAAAGGATGCGTTCCCATTGCGATGCCTGCTGGAAGCATAGACAGGTGGAAAGAGCTGAATCCCTACGGAGCCAGGGATAGACAGAGCAGCACAATCATCCCTGGCTTGTTCAAATCCTCCTGGGAGGGAGGTGCTCACGGGGGACGTCTCAGTGACAGGTCCTACCACCTCCACATACTGTATGCTTGCAGCGCAGATTCAGGGCATGGCCTAAGGCTTCTTCATGCCTTGTCTTTCCCTGTTGGTACTGACAATATGTGCAGGCAGAACAGCTCAAAGCAGGCTTACAGATGCCCACAGTTGCTTTTGGGGCCAGCTCTAAGGAGAGCTTCATAGGGTTTGCTCTATCTTGGTCACCTAACTTGGTAGCTACAGTGTGTTCTTCTCTTGGACTTGGCCATTCAGCAACAAGTCTGGTGGGCAGACAAATGCAAGCAACAAAATACTGTTGACTTTCTGACAGCAGTGTCTCGGCCACTTAGCATTTCATCCCCTGTACCACCAATGAGATGGGCCAAATATCTTCCAGCCACTGAACCCAGATGCATTTGCTCTCCATCTATGGCTGCTGTTTCTAGATGCAGCATCCTTCACTGCTTCAGTTTCTTTCTAAACTATCAGGTAGAACAGAAAAGCACTTATTTAACATTAATTTGGCTCAGGATTCCATTGCCATTTGGCCCTTCTCCTCCTGGATTTACCCAGTCCTCTTTCCTCTCCCACGCGACCTTCATGAAGAAATTGCTGTCAGCACCAGAAAATTTTGCAGCTAACGAGGCAATCCCCATGAATGCAGGCCATTGTATTCACTTTGAACTTAAAGTTTAATTCTGAAAAGAGACTTCTCACGAGAAGTGGCCGTATTGACTAGGAAGTTTATTTGATTTCTATGACATTCACTCTTCTCTGTTTCTGGGCAGGAAAGGTATTCTTAGCCTGATTGTCAGCTCTGCAAATGGTCCAAAATTCCGTCCTCATTCCTCCTCATCATATCCATTGCCACCAATAAGAATTGGCTGCATTTAGAGTCAACATGGCAGTGGGATGTGTTAATCATAAGAGAATCCAGTCCTTGTCCCCAGAGATGCATCCTATCCACAGGGATATCAACCAAAACCCATCAAACTCGCCTTTGTGTGCACACAAAATACATACACAAAGCCATACATAGAGACAAAACAGGACTGGCAATTCACTGAATCACTCTCAATTCCTCTTTGCAGGATTATCTCTGCCAAGTTTCCTTCTGTTTATACACGAAGGAAATATATCAAAACTCCAGGGTGAATCTATCTTAGAAACATTTGAGGATAGAGTTTAGTTTAATTACTGCTGAGGCTTGCCAGTACTCGGGTGACAAGATCTCAGATGATTTCTTATCAATATAGATATTAAAAGTACACGTGGAGTCAATACAGTTAACCATAGGCTCAGAGTTTGGTATGCCAGCCAGGTTTACCATTTGATTTCAGCTGAATCTTTGCCATGAAGCCTTTACCTCCTCCCTCTCCTTCCCTGTTAATACCTACAGCCATTTGCTGAGGCTTCATTGGAAAATAAATAGGCTCAGATGGGGATGCAAAATTAACCTCATTTAAAAAACCAAGACTCTGCCCATAGGCTTGAGAAAGCCCAGTTCAGCAAAGTCCATAAGCACATGCTTAAATCCATCCCTGTTAAACACAATGCATTACTACTTCCCCAAAGATTTTGCAGATTTGGGGCTCCAGCCTGGCTTATGGTGAGGGACTTTGATTTCAGTGTGCCAAAGGAGTTCAAAAGCAAATTGATTTTATAATGAGAATCTATCTGCCAACAAAAGACAAGTGGTTCTACATAGGTCTTTTTGCTGTCTATTTAAATTAGATTAAATAAGATTATGGTATTATTAGCATTATTGAACTTATTATTAGGAAATTACTATTCGCAGCACATTTATTGTCATATTCTACAATAAGGAAAGCAAATCTATTAAAATGATTGAACATCAATACATAAGCTCTTAATAATCAAATGGTAGCAATGAGTTCATCTTTTAGATTCAGTTGCAAAAGTCATCATTTGCTAGTTAAATTCCAATTGTTCATTAGCAGAGATTCTCTGGGACTCAGCAGCTCTCTAATGATGATACATAGTCATTAAATTTCAGTCAACCTATTCTTAGTACAGCCATTGAAAGGCATTTAGTTGTTGCTATTTTATTATTATAATTGCCATGTAATAATGATATCATGACCCAGAGCATCACACCAGATTTTTATCTTGTCACACATTTTAAACCGTGTCAATGCAGTGTGTGTAGGACTCGGGTTTTAAGGCAGTTGTACAAGCTGCACGAAATAGGATTGATGTATGCATTGCATTGATCATTCCTCCAATGAAGAGCTGAGCAGTGAGCCCAGTAGGTCCCTGAGAGAGCACAGTGAGGGTAGGGTCTTGGAGTCATAGAATCACAGAATCATAGAATCATAGAATGGCCAGGGTTGAAAAGGACCACAGTGCTCATCTAGTTTCAACCCCCCTGCTGTGTGCAGGGTCACCAACCAGAGACCAGGCTGTCCAGAACCACATCCAGCCTGGCCTTGAATGGCTTCAGGGACGGAGCATCCACAGCCTCCTTGGGCAACCTGTTCCAGTGCTTCACCACCTTCTGTGGTGGCCCTCTGCAAGGGCCAAAATACTTAGTTTGATTTTGGGTAGAATTTATATGTAGAGCTTCAGATTGGCATAGAGGCTCCAAGGAGAAGGATTTCAGTACCCATTTAGTGTATCTGGTATCAGTGCTTTGCTGACTAGGGTTGAATTTAAAGGCAGTGTAAAATGCTTTGGTGAATGGGACATAACTGGATGAGAATGACTGCTGCTACATAGGGTTAGTTGAAGATCTACAGGGAAAAGAAGTGCACAGTTTTTTTACTTAAAATTCTCTGAACTGCTTCAGAACCTTATCTACCAATTAATTTTCTCCCATTTATCCTGCTTAGCAGATCATGACTCAAACCATGAAGTAACTCCAGCTCAAACTCTCCAGCCATAAGCTTGTGGTGTCTATCCTGTCATCACAGCAATTTTGTTGCCTATTCCATCTTTGCAAAGAAATAAACAATCTTCTCTTTTTGATAAATTAGATATACATTTAATCAGCATGAAGGATAGCCGTTGGTAGAGAGGGAACTTCTGCTCTTCACCAGGGAGATAATGACAAGAGTATTTGTGCTCCCCGTTGTGAGCAGCCCCACAGCCATTTGCATTATTCTTCCTGGGTTGGCTGGAGCAACTTTGGGACAAGTTATAGGGCAACACCAATGCTGAGGTATTCCCAAAGGAAATATTTATCATCAAGGTTAGGAGTCTCCTGAGGCTGGACACTGAATGCTTGTCCAGATTCTTTTCCTCTATCCCATCTCCTTCTTCAGTTAAGCAACTGATCTGACTGAGGCAGTCAAGGTGATCTGGTCTTCCTTAGGATCTTCACTACCTTTCACTACCTTTCATGAGTTGCCCTGAGATTCCAGACCCTACAAGACTGCCTTTTCTCCATCTTGCTTCATTATGAAGAAATGCACAACATTATTGTTTGAGGCATGAAAGACTGCTATGTGTCACAAAAGCTGAACCTTTATTTGACGCATGAGAAAGCAATTAGGGAGGCAAGAGAAGAACAATGTTTCAGTAAGAAAGATGAAAAACTGTGGGATCTGGCTAACTCCAGAGGCAATACCACTTATGTTATTACTTGATGCCAGCAGTTACAAAAATAGCAACTATGCTCCTTCACCCACAGTGATTCTCTCAAACTGGCTGAGAACAGCAACATCACTATCAGCAAACTTGTTGCATGTATTTGGAATAAAGCCTCAGAAGACATGTCATGAGTAGGTTACTACTCATCTGTGTGCATATCCCAGGGGACAGAAAAAAGCCTGTGAGATGATCCTGTTGAGAAGAGGGAGGTTGCGTTGCTGAGACAATATTTTGGCAAATAGTAAAGATCCAAGCTACTGCCTGCACTGAATTGCAGTGGACTTCAGGACTAATATGAAAGCTGATATAACATGATAAAGTGATAAAAGTTTGCCACGATTCATCTGCTCCCCACTAGGAAGAAGCTGTTGTCAGTGAGAAATAACCAAGGAAAATGTTTGAATGATGAACACACAACTGCAGAAAGAGATGGCACCTATGTAGGAACAGATTTTTGTAGTCAAAGATCCTGGATTCCCATCATTGAGCTGTCAGGCAAGCAAAGAGCAATGCCAAGAATAGAGGATAACCAAGATTTGTGTCCAAACTAAGATGCTGAATGCAATCCAAGATGCCCTGCGGCTGTTTAACTGACTGGGAAAACTCAAACAATCCCACACAGTCAGGCTGCACTCATAGTACTTCAGCAGTTCCTCTTGCCATGATAACGGCTGTCAAGAAACAATATCTACAAGGAAGTCTTTGAGCCAGTCAGTAATCATTTGTATCCACGTCTTTGAACTCAGCAAGAATATGAGGTGGGAATATGCTATTATATTCACATTGCAGCTGCAAAATATTAAAATCTTCTACAGGCATCATGACCTAACTCATGGTTTTGGCAGCTACCACACTCTCAGGAATCATCTACTTATGTCACATTCCTTACTTCATTTAAGACATGTTTTCAAACAACTGTCACGTGAAATTTCCTCTGCACCTGAGGGTTTTGTTCCAAGGATGCCCAACAGTAGATATCTGCTGGAGCAGGATACCAATCCCATGCTTTCCCCTAATGGAGTCACTTGCAAGAGCAGGATGCAGCCTTAAACCTCATGAATGTGAACGGAGGCAACAAAACTATGCCAGCAGAGCATTTGTAGAATTGGATATTGCCTTAAATCTTAGACTCTCAACTTTTATCCAGTGCTGCCTGGCTTCTGTTAACATCCAAATTAGTTAGTGTGTATTGTGAGCAATAAAACTGTTGGCATTCTAAAGAGGGAGGACTGGGGAAAACACTGACAAGTGAGATGAGCATCTCTGGTATCCACGCTGCTTTGATCCACTTCAATATTAAATAACTCTTGTCTAAGGTGGGTCACGGGGATCATTCATCACAAATCACCCCTCCGCAGTTTCATTTGGACGTAGTGTCCACCTGCATCCTGAATATCAGAAGTTTTCCATCAAAATAGCCTTGTATGAGCTGAAACAATCTTTTGTAAATCCTGAAGTAAGAAAAACATTCCTTGATAAAAAAATTTTCTTATAAACCAAAAAAAAAAAAAAAAAAGGACTCCATAAAGCTGATTGCAAGTGCACTGACAACCTTGTTTGTGCAAACATACGCAGCTTAGTGCAACTCTCAATCAAAAGGGATGCATATATTAGCACCATCATATGCAGCAATTAGTAACCCCCTGGTATCCTGTTCTCTATGCTCTTTCCCCCTCTACAGTATTTAAAAGATTTTGGCTTTTGAAATCACCCACCCTCATATCCCATTCTCCTTCATGTCAGCCTCAGCCACGTTGCCCTCTTCCTTACCTTCTTTAAATGTTCAAAGGTAATTTTAAAGAACACCTCATTTAGCTTTCATTTTACTGAGATTCAGCATGCCCATAAATCAGAGCTGAAGGGGAACTGGAGAGGGTCTCAGCTAATCAAAACTCCAATCTCTAAATGTTTAAATATAAATCAAAATAGTTGAAGGCTCTCCAAAGCTTCAATTTTCTTTGAAAGCCGTAGTTCTTATTTTTTTTCTGTGCTTAGCTCTCAATTTCACCCTCATCCCTTGAAGGTATTTTTTCTAAGTATTTTTTTAGTAGTTTTCTCCAAGACACTGAGCTGCCTGTTCAAGAATGATATTAAATTTTGACCTGTGAGTCAGTTGCTATTGCTCCCAAGTAGCAATGCTTTGTCCAAATTAAGGTTTTAGGGTTCAGCTCCTAAATTGAAGTTTACTAATGACTTTAAGGCTAAAAATGTTCCTAGAATCTATTGAAAACATGACTTTGATCATCCATTCCATATTGCAGTCAGCACTACATGCTCCATATGTCAGAAATGATAAAATGTTCTTGCCTCCCTCTTTTGCTTCAGAAGTCTGAAAGTCTGCTAAATTAATCTGCTTACCTGTCTTTACCACATCTTATAGTTCTGGAATGCAATATGGGTTAGGAAAGTTAAGAATATAAGCTTATTTTTCTCTCTTCCTCCCTCCTCTCTTTCCTGTGCTAAAGTTATTGTAGAAAAGGGAAAAAAAAATACACGTTGTAAAAGATATTTTTGTCCTTGAGTTTAATCATTCAAGCATGGGAATTTATCTAAAGGGCTCTTATTGAAAAGCTGATCCTCTCATTCTTCCTGATGTGGAATATTGGCGCATTGTAAAAAAAAAATCAGCCCTTCAGAAACCAACCTTGTAAGAAGAAGAAGAAATGGGAAATGAGCAACCTTTAAATGCCTGAGCATGTGCACAAACATGTGAGAAAGATTTTCCATGCAAAACCAGACCAAGTGTCCGTTAGTAGGGGATGTACACATAGTTTGTATTTGATGTATTTACAGTGAGTACATAAGGTCACGTAAATTAGGATTTAAGAATATGTCCTGCAACATACCAGAATGATGCCTAACCTATCCTGGATGGCTCTTGGGAGGAATATTCCTCGCTGTGATCACTTTTCAGTTGGTTGGGTGAATTTTTCAGATCTCCATTCTAGATGCTTGAGTTGGGTTAGATGAACTCAATAAAAACACCTTGCAAGGGCCAGCAGACATTGGGAAAAACTTTTCCACAGAATAGGAATTTTTATTTATTTTCACTCTGAAGCAAATTTCTGTATATGGAACCTAAGCACAATTCTGAAATCAAGTTGTTTCAACAGAATGAGAAATCTCTTTGGGAAATAACTTGTTCATTTACATAGGTGACAAATCTCTTACTGTGTGTAAGGATTTCTCCAAACTCTATTCTACCTCTACATAAAATAAGTAAATACTTCAGAAATCCAGAATGACATCAGATTGAATGGACCACTGCGCCTTGGAAACAGCAACTCCTAAATAGGAAAACAACATAAAAAGAAAGAGAGAGAGAGAGAGAGAGGAGAGAGAGAGAGAGAGAGAAAGAAAGAAAGAAAGAAAAGAAAGAAGGAAAGAAAGAAAGAAAGAAAGAAAGAAAGAAAGAAAGAAAGAAAGAAAGAAAGAAAGAAAGAAAGAAGAAAGAAAGAAAAGAAAGAAAGAAAGAAAGAAAGAAAGAAAGAGAAAGAAAGAAAGAAAGAAAGAAAGAAAGAAAGAAAGAAAGAAAGAGAAAGAAAAGAAAGAAAAGAAAGAAAGAAAGAAAGAAGAAAGAAAGAAAGAAGAAGAAAGAAAAGAAAGAAAGAGAAAGAAAGAAGAGAAAGAAAGAAAGAAGAAAGAAAGAAAGAAAGAGAAAGAAAGAAAGAAAGAAAGAAAGAAAGAAAGAAAGAAAGAAAGAAAGAAAGAAAGAAAGAAAGAAAGAAAGAAAGAAAGAAAGAAAGGAAAGAAAGGAAAGAAAGGAAAGAAAGGAAGGAAAGAAAGGAAAGAAAGGAAGAAAGGAAGAAAGGAAGAAAGGAAGAAAGGAAGAAAGGAAGAAAGGAAGAAAGGAAGAAAGGAAGAAGAAAGAAAGAAAGAAAGAGAAAGAAAGAAAGAAAAGAAAGAAAGAAAGAAAGAAAGAAAGAAAGAGAAAGAAAGAAAGAAAGAAAGAAAGAAAGAAAGAAAGAAAGGAAAGAAAGAAAGAAAGAAAGAAAGAAAAGAAGAAGAAAGAAAAGAAGAAAGAAGAAAGAAAGAGAGAAAGAGAGAAAGAGAGAAGAGAAGAGAGAGAGAGAGGAGAGAAAGAAGGAAGGAAGGAAGGAAGGAAGGAAGGAAGGAAGGAAGGAAGGAAGGAAGGAAGGAAGGAAGGAAGGAAGGAAGGAAGGAAGGAAGGAAGGAAGGAAGGAAGGAAGGAAGGAAGGAAGGAAGGAAGGAAGGAAGGAAGGAAGGAAGGAAGGAAGGAAGGAAGGAAGGAAGGAAGGAAGGAAGGAAGGAAGGAAGGAAGGAAGGAAGGAAGGAAGGAAGGAAGGAAGGAAGGAAGGAAGGAAGGAAGGGAAGGAAGGAAGGAAGAAAGGAAGAAAGGAAGAAAGGAAGAAAGGAAGAAAGGAAGAAAGGAAGAAAGGAAGAAAGGAAGAAAGGAAGAAAGGAAGAAGAAGAAAGAAAGAAAGAAAGAAAGAAAGAAAGAAAGAAAGAAAGAAAGAAAGAAAGAAAGAAAGAAAGAAAGAAAGAAAGAAAGAAAGAAAGAAAGAAAGAAAGAAAGAAAGAAAGAAAGAAAGAAAGAAAGAAAGAAAGAAAGGAGAGAGAGAGATTTAATTCCCACAAATTTGCACAGAATAGAATGGGGAAAAAAAAAAAAATAGAATGAAAAATCCAGTATCCTTTGGCTGATAGACAATCAACTTTATTCTTTGCCTTTGGAAGACATTCATTGTACAGATCTCTTACAATATTTTACCCAGCATCATAGGCACCATTCACTTTTCTCCTTTTGAGAGAATCAAGTTGGAAAAGGTATCATATCTAAGTGACTACTTCTCAGAAGATAATTACTGCATAGCAAAATAAATGTTCTGCCTCATATTCTCTTTTCTTCCAGACAAGACTAGAAAAGATTCAAACCATCCAAAAAATGTCTTAGTGTAGACATTTTTGAATCTTTCTGTGATGAATTTCAGAAACAAAATCTCACAAACATTACAATATTACTTCCGCAGGTGATAAAATATTCGGCTGAACTTTTCTGAATCAATTAAAATGCAAAGAAACACGTGCATACATAAGCAAAAAAGAAAAAAAAAAACTTTAAAGCACAGAATGAAGCGTTGTCAACATTTACATGTTCACAGGTATATTGTAAAAGTAAGGTAAAGAGCAGTACTGCTGAAATACAGGAGGAGTTTAAACTCTCCTATGCTGTATTTAGTCTGAAAGTCACAGAATCATAGAATCTTTAAGATTGGATATGACCTCTAAGATCATCTAGTCCGACCATCAACCCAATCACCACCACCATGATCACTAAGCCATGCCCTAAGTTCCACATCTCTGCATTTCTTGAATATCTCCAGGAATGGTGACTCCATCACTGCCCTGGGCAGTCTGTTCCAATATCTCGCATTATTTCTTATACAAGCCAAGATCCCATTGGCCTTCTTGGCCACAGGAGCACACTGCTGGCTTGTGTTCAGCCAACTTCCCAGCCATTCTGCCCAAAGCCTGTAGTGCTGTGCTGTAATTTTTGTGACCACAGAGGAGGACCTGGCACTTGGTCTTGTCGAATATCATGAGAAGAATACTCCTATGCACTGGAGAAATTAAGTCCTGATATATCCATTTTGAAAGGATGATATGATACTTGGTCAGGTTCTGAACAGTGATGTGATTTCGTACCTGTAGTAGTGGAGAATCAAGTTTCATGACTGTTTCTGCTGCTCTGGATTTCCAAAGGACAGCAGATATCCATGCCTATCCTATAAAAATTTCCAGTGCACCAGTTTCTTTGGAAAATTGAGCATCAAAATTCGGATCATTTCCCTCAGTATAGTCATTTCCTTTCTTTCATATTGCAAGCTTGTGTGACAGCCAGCATACTGCAGGTGCCACTGGTCATCGTGCAAATTAATAGCTATATAAATATTACTAATCGATGGCAGATATCAAAGCTGTAATTTTCTCAGGACTTTGTAGAACCTAGGTAAACTGCAAATCAGGCACGGAGCTGCTGACAGACAGACAATACAGACTATTGTATTGCTCTTACACAGAGACTTGTGGCATGGGAATATATTAATTTTCAATGGAAAATGTTATTCTTTATGGTCAGCTCTTTCAGCAGAATCATTTATCAAGACTGACACCAACCAGATCCACTGTATGTCGCAAAGGATTGATGTTACAGCGGAGGGGGGGCAGGGAGGAAATCAAGTATTTACAAATGGAATGATTTTTAAAACACCACTACTTAGAATCAAGAGCAATTACAGTGAATTTGAATAAGTATTAAAGTATTTGTATTGCCAGTTTGCAAATTCAGCATCTTGAGAAGCCCAAATGGATTTTCATGTAATTATTGTCATTAACTCAAAGGAGTAAATGCTCAGCAGAGAGTCTGCTTAAAAAAAAGCAAGTGCATAAATGTGTAATTAAATGGCACCTTCATGCCTAATTCCTCACATGATCTACTAAAATATACACCTCATAAGTGCTGAGTACCTTGGTGACATAGCACAAGCTATGCGATCTGCATAGCATTAACTTCAGGGAAGCTATATTTGGGGTGGTCTGAGAAGTTTCTGTTAGGAAGGTGACATTGAAAAATTTTCTTTCTCTGCATCCTTATCTTTCTTGCTAGGAGATCCACATCTTCTTTTTTCCACAAGCACTATGAATAAAAAACAAACAAACAAACAAATATTACAGCATGTCCTTGTGCTCACAACAGTCATAAGTTTCCCTAATTCTTAGTCTCTCATCCCAGAAGCACAGAAGGCAAAAGCTTCATGGAAAATCTCTGTCAAACTTGAGTTCTTTGGTTCTCATTAGCTTTGCACACTGTCACAGAGATGAGTTTAAGTAGTTGATCACTAGTGGAGTATAGAAAGAGCTGGGAATGACAGAACAAGAAAGGAATATTAAGAAATACCAGCCCCTTGGCATTCAGCCCCAAGGTCCATGGCACCTTGCACCTGTGCAACGATTTAGCTCCATCAGTGCCTCAATGTGTGGTCTCAGATACCTACCTACCTTCCATTTTCCAGTTGCAAAATGAGGATATGCATTCTTATTTTTTGCAAAACATTCTCACTGCCCTTCAGTGAAAGAGGACATGAAGGTTCAAATCACCAACAGTTTCCAACAGTAATACGTGGTGTCTCATATTAGTAAATCTTCAGCATGTTAAATTAGATATCATGAGAATATCAGTGGTATGGGACTGTCTTTATGGATGGCTGTGTTTTGGAATAAGGTGGATTTTTTATAATTTGCTAGGAAGAAGTGGCAGCAAGGCTTTTTATCATTGACTCTTCAGAGGCAAAGCAACAGAAAAATGGGTAAAAACCAAATGAAGACAGAACAAGATTAGTTTAACTTCAATGAGAGTACCAGATTTAACTCAATTTTAGGCTAAATAGTCTGCATCAGGGATCTGGTCTCTACACAGAAAAATAAAATAAAATAACTGTTTCAAGGTGGATATTGAATAGTTAATAGTACCAACAAGCTCTGTGACATTTAGTTCACTTTTAGAGATTGTAAACATTTACCCAAGATAAAATTGGTCGTGTATTGAGCCAAATACATAATAGGTTTGTTCAATATTTTCTGCAACAAACTGCTTTCACCAAACCATCTCAGATGCATTTATTTAAATTCTCAGTTCTTACCCCATTGCCACATGAGTAATATTTTCTCCCATGACCACAACAAGCAGTTCCTTGTTCCACTCGGATGTGTTCTGTGCTCTCAAACTGATGCATGAACTCAATTTCAACTGCTACAACAGCAAGTCCAAACTCAGAAATGTCAGTGTGTCAAGCGGGGCTTTGCTTTATAAACATTCCTTTGTTAACAAAATTGGAAATGTTCAGAAAAAAATTTTCCATGAGAAATGATTTCTCTTGTAAACACTGCTTGAAAGTTTCTTTCCTGAAATTCTATTTGACAGACGTTAGAGCAATAGTACTAATAAAACCTAGACTTACTGTTTTACCAACGGAATGAACACCTTCAGGCTCAAGCACTGGTACCCACATTTCTGGGCCTTTATCCAATGTGATCCTCGCTGTTACTGTGAGGATGAGATTTCCCAGTAAGGACTCAAGACTCAGGTCCAATTCTGGAGACCACAGCTTTCGTAGGACTCTGGGAAACCCCAATTTGCCATGAGCAAAAGAGAAAGAGCAAGGCTCTTTTGGCTTTTGTGTATCTCCCAGATCATTAAAGTCAATTTTCTTCCTTGCTGCTGTCCATGAACTGATTCTATCTACTGCTTCTTATCTTTGCAACAGCTTACCATCTCTTGGGGAGAGGGGGCTGCATCTTTGTTACATGCTTCTACAGCACCCTGTGAAATGGTGATGGGATCTCCAGGGATTTCTAAAGTGCAGATAATGAATCTGACAGACTCTGTGATGGAGGGGCTGTCAATCAACAGTGAGATATTCGCATACCCTCTGTCAGGCTCCTATCACTCCACAACGAGTTGTTGCCAGGGATTCAACAGATAAAACAGAGGGGATTGGAAACAGCCTAGGGCCAGGTGGTGAAGCCAGGGCCAGTTCTGGTGCAGGCAAGGCAAGTAGTCGCCTGGAGCAGGTGATTGCTGCAAGGGGGTTGGAGGAGAATGAAAGACAGGTACAAAAAATAGATAAGGTCCTGTTGCCTTTGCACCTTGGAAACTTCAGTATTAAGTGGGCTACATCAAAAGAGGGGGGCAGGGAAGGAGATGCTTCCTGCTCTGTCCTCATGAGCCCCCATCTGGCGTACTGTATCCAAGCTTGGGACCCTCAGCACAAGAAGGATGTGGAGCTGTTGGAGAGGGTCCAGAGGAGGCCATGAAGATGCTCAGAGGGCTGGAGCACCTCTGCTGTGCACACAGGATGAGGGAGATGGGGGCGTTCAGTTTGAAGAAAAGAAGGCTCGAAGGAGAACTTATTGAAGCTTTTCAGTATTTAAAGTCATCTCATCAACAGGAAGGAGACCAGCTATTTACAGTCTGATAGAAGTAGGACAAGCAAGAACAGTTTTAAACTAAAAGAGGGAAGATTTAAGTTAGATAGTAGGAGGAAATTCTTTACTGAGAGGCAGTGAGGCACTGGCACTACTGCCCAGAGCTGTGGGTTCCCATCCCTGGAGGTGCCCAAAGCCACAGATGGGCCCTGGGCAGCCTGAAGTAGTGGGGGGACACCTAGCCCACAGCAGGGGTTGGAATTGGATGGGCTCTAAGGTCATTTCCAACCCAATCATTCTGTGATTATATACTTCTGTGAAGGTGGAAAATCCACTCATCTCCTGCCTGCATCTCCCACACTTCACAGAGCTCTTTCCACCCCAGATGATCCAAAAGCAGTGTGGAACAGTACATTTGGTGCTTGGAGGAGCTTAGGGAGTGTTGGAGGTTATCCTCTATTTTTATTCTCATAAGTGGAAGCCTTCTGAGGTTGTGTAGTAAGGCACTTATACTGTTGTAACTGTGGGTACCTATGGGCCTCCCTGCTGCCGTGATCTTCTACAAATCTAACCTCTCTATCACTACAGCTGTGATAGAGCTGTGAACCGAAGAACACAACTGTGTGTAACATAAGCCAGTAATAGAGGCTGGTCCAATACTGCAGTTTTCTGAGAGGTAATAAAGCAGGTATCAAATGTATTATAGAACAGAGAGAATATCAACAAACATACGGCAAACAAAAATAACTCTGAATTGCAAGGAAAATGTAGGGGAGGAGTTGATGAATGAGAATTCCCTACCATTTAGTGTAAGCTCTGCCCATTTCCCAGTGAATGGGAATCCTTCATGTTCACAGATGCCAACAGAAAGAGTAGGTGAAAAAGGCTGAGAAATAGCATTGTTTACCCTTGTCAGCATCAAAAATGTAATGTGCTCTTTGAACCAGTGTTCAGAAAGAAGAAAGAATTGTGAATTATGCATAAGAACAAGGTTCCCCTAAACTAAAGCACTATCAGACAAGCTTTCTAAGAGGTAAATGTTCCAATTACAATGATTGCTCTTCAAGCCTGAAGTTACATTCCCTGTTAGAAAAATCAGGTCAAAGTGATGGAGTACTGTTGTCACTGCTTTGTGTTGGCTCCTTTGACTTCAGCGCTATCAATGTGACATCAGTCACAATAAGAATTGGTTAAACTCTCTGAAAGTCTAAAGTCCAAAAATGAAAAGTAGAGCTGGGCTTTGTAATCCATTTAGGACACAATGACACTTGAAGCTTTTTTCCTAGAAAGAATAATCTGTTTAAGATCAGTGTTAAGATTAATGTTACCCATCACTTATTAGTTTTGAATTTGTGTAGACAACACAAAAACATTAACCTCACTAGGATTTGACTAGACATTGCTTTGGGCTGATATATTAAAAACTTGTTCCTGTGTAATTGTTGTTTTTTTCTTTCTTTAGTATTTAAACAAACAAACAAACAAACAAAACTATTCCCTGAAAGAGCTGATTTTTAACTTTGGTAATATAGATTGTGACTAGATTGGAGTCTAGTTAAAAGTCTGATGATGAGTAACTGAACGAAATTTTTTTAATAATTTCTTCAACAACAGTGTTTAAATTTTAGTTTTCAGAAAGTCTGTGGTAGAACGGTAACATCATTTATGTTGCTTCACACAGTCGTCATGATGCAGCTCAAAGAATTTCATGAAAAGTCTCAGTAAGAACATGCAGGTAAATGCTGCCTAATAAAATCACTAAACAGGCAAAAAAAGAGAAATATTTCGGTCACCTTCTGTTCATCAAAAAGGACTAAAGTAATATAGGAAACTTGTAAGAGGAAAAGAGGCAATTGTTGAAAATCTGTGGCAGAATACCTTTAAACATTCATTTCCCTATAGGTCATCAATCATATAGAAGAGTGAAGTCAAGTTGCATCTCTTTATAAGAAAGAAAAGAATATAAAGATTTCCATAAATAGACTTTTTCTACATTAAAGTATGCATATGGATGTTACTTACACATTGATTACCAAGGAAAACAAGGATTTACACAATCTCAGCTATGCCTTCATCCACTCATCTTTATATCCTTCTGACAACTTATGAACCTGTGTCAATCAATTTTC
Organism: Lagopus muta; assembly: GCF_023343835.1. Classification (NCBI taxonomy): domain Eukaryota; kingdom Metazoa; phylum Chordata; class Aves; order Galliformes; family Phasianidae; genus Lagopus; species Lagopus muta. The sequence goes on along the minus strand of NC_064472.1, from coordinate 3,273,979 downwards.
ATAGAACTGTAGAATTTTCATGAAAATTTACAGCCTAGGGTATATGGGGACTTAATTACTTGTACTAGCCAGATTAACACAGGCTACAGTTACCCTTAATCAGATCCTGGATAACCCATGTTGAGGGGATGGAAAGCCAATGCAACTCCAATCTTCAAAAGGAGCAAAACTGCAGACCAGAGACTTGAAGCTTGAGACAGAGCCACAAGAAACATGATTTCATTAGTGCTGCGTCTTGTGGAACATCTTGTTCCCAGTAATGACTTTTGTTGAAACTAATAGCAAGGATGAGAGTTCTTCCATTCCAGTTCTCAGCAACTGAAGACACAATTGACAGTACATAAAGTCTTATAGAAAAGGCATGGATGCAATACTCCATATAGGGCCTCACAAGAACTCTGCATACTCAAAGACTACATTTCTAGAGATACTATAGCTTCTAAGGGGATTCTCCCTTAACATCATTTAATCTCTAGAAGTTTAAACAGATCACAGCCATTAAAGTTATTCCCTTCTACACTGGCACTGTCAATAGTCTAAAATACAGCTTTCTAAGAGAAAAGGGTTGGTCACTCTTCACTTTGCATGAGTACTTGGTTAGTGCATGTAGGGTGTGCATATGACTCCCTTTAGAGGCCATTAAGACATGGGGATACCAATTCATTTGTAATAAAGTTCGGAAGAGATTGCTGAACTGCTCTCTCAATTTTGAAAGTTCATGGAGAATGAGAGAGGTCCCTGAGCACTGGAGGAAAGCCAATGAAACTCCAGCCTTCAAAAAGAGCAAGAAGGAGAACCTAAGAAAATACAGGCCTGTCAGACTTGCCTATGCCCTTGGGAAGATGATGGAACAACTCATTCTGGATGACATCTCCAGTTACAAAACAGTTATTGGAGTAGTCAGTATGGATTCACCAAGGGGAAAATCAAACTTGACCAACCTGGTAGCCTTCTATGATGACATGACTGAGAAGATGAGGAGGGCAGTGTATTTTGTGTACTTTGGCTTCAGCAAGGTGTTTGACAATGTGTCCCATGACGTTCTCATAAGTAAGCTTAGGAACTGAAAGACAGATGAGTGCGCAGTTGAGAACTGGCAAGTCTGTTCTGCCATTCAGTGATACCTGGACAGGCTGGAGAGTTGAGTGGAGAAGAACCCTTGTGAGGTTCAATAACAGTAAGAGCAGGGTCCTACATCTGTGGAGGAAAAATCACATGCAGCAATACAGGTTAGGGGAGGACTGGCTGGAAAGGAGCTCAGCAGAGAAGGACTTTGGTGTCCTGGTGGACAATAGATTAGTCATGAGTGTGCCGTTGTGATCAAGAAGACCAATGGTATCCCAGGGTGCACTGAAAAGAACTGGTCAAGGGAGGTTATCCTATTCCTCTACTTTATCCTGTTAAGGTCAATGATCGGAGGCCTAGAGCATCTCCCTTATGCGGAAAGGCTGAGAGAGGAAGAGGAAAAGACTCCTTATAAATATCTAAAAGATAGGAGTCAAGTGAATAGGTACAGGCTCTTTTTGTGTCCCCAGAGACAGTACAAGGAGCAGCAGGCACAAACTGGAACGCAGGAAGTTCCATGTGAACATGAGAAAAAACTTCTTTACTTTCTTTACGTCTTTACTTCTTTACTGTAACAGAGCACTGGAACAGATTGCTCAGAGAGGTTGTGGAGTCTCCTTCTCTGGAGATATTCAAGATCCTCCTGGATGCCCACATGTGCAACCTGCTGTCGGGAAGTTGCTTTAGCAAGGAGGTTGGACTCCATTATCAGCAGAGGTCCCTTTCAACCCCTAAAATTATGGTTCTCTGAGTCTGTGAAGCAGTGACACATTTCATATCTGTCTTGTAGGTCTTGTAGATTTTGAAGGGAAATGCTATGCCTAATGATGTGCAGTTCTGATCAGGGACCCTATGTCCTACTATGAATATAAGTAGTCTAACGCTGTAGCCCAGCCCTCACCTTTTCTTCCAAATAACAAAGCATTAGAGAAGTCAAAAATATTCAACTCAGTGCAAACCAAGAATTGATTGATTTTGAATGAGTAGCTATGAGCTAAATATCACATAAAAAATTGTTATAATGTGGAAATACACTTTGTTTGCCCTTGCTTAATGGAAGCTTTGGAAATTTCAGACTTTCCAAAGTGATTCAGTTTCTGGCTTATAAAAAACTCAAGGTGCCAAAAAATTCCTTCAAAAAGCGTTTTGAGTCAGAATGAAAGTTCCAGTCCCAATAGTAAATGTAATAGTTGTTCATGCTGCCACATTTTCATCTGGGGTGCTTTTAAGAACCCCTCACAATAAATAAATGAATAAATAAACAAATAAATAAATAAATAATCCTTTGGTGAGTATCTTCAGTACATTTATAACTTTTAGGGGAAATATCAGTGATGGGGTATTCATATGGCAGGTCATGTAGGGATTTGGGCTTCTCCACAGATATTGAAATTGTGCTGTTTTTTCCCATTCATTCCTTCAAATGCCTCAGCACAGAGGTAATGTTTACAATGTTTTTAATGTCTTTTTAATGATTCTTAATTGCCGTTTCTCAAAATAATTTCAGCAAAGGTCCAGATTTTAGGAACATGTCAGCTGTCTTCCTCCTGAAAAAAAAAAATAATAATAATAAAATAAATAAATAAAATAAAATAAATAAAAGCCAGCAATGATTTGCAACTTGCAACTTGGTTGGCCTTACACCAAGGCACATAAAAACATCAGCTGGGTTTTGTATCTCTGGTGGGTCTGAAGGATAGAATCAGATAACTCTGGCAATAAAGGAAAGACAACCAAAGCAGGTGAATTCTAGTTTGTATGTCAGTGTAGACTGACTGCCTCCAGGGATAGAATAGCTTTGCCACTTCAGATTCCAGTAAGCAGAAGAGAACTTGCAGAGCTCTGTGGGCTCTCTTTGCAGACTCCATGCCATGTGCAATTGGCTTATTAATTAAAACATATTCTTTACCGTATTCAGTACTTTAAACTGAATGCATCTAATGAATATCCAGCTGCACTTTTCCTTCTTTACACATAATAATTTAGAATCATAAATTGCACTTGTTCCAACCCGGGAACATTTTGCCCATTATATGGCTGCTGGTGATAATGTATCAGACAGCAATAATGATGCTTGATTTTCATAAGCTGCACTAAATGCCAAATGCTCAGAGCTACATGTTTTGATTAGCAGACTAAGCAAACCATGACATGAGAATCCTTATTTACATGGAATACTAAGGATTCTTTTCACGAAGTGATTTATTTGGCTGGAGGGAGTTTTTAAATGCACCTGAACAACCTGCCTTAAACAAGGAGTTGGACTCAGTGATCCTTATGGACCCTTTCGTACTCAGGGTATTCTATAACGTCTAGATCATAAAGAAGTACCATGGCAGATACCTCTGAAGGACAAAGCTCTTGAATGTTTGTCTAGTCTAAGCTAGATATGCAAAGAATATGCTAAAAATCATTCTGTAGGTAATTTAATAAGAAAATTAATGTCTTTTTACTAATATTTTTATGTAATGTGTATAGGAATAAGAACACACTGTGGAGAGTTCCGTAGACTGAGCAAAGGTATTTTGCCCTAGATGAAAACTTCCATGCATCTCACTACTTTCCTAGTGTTCCTCCACCTTTCTCTGAAGCAATCTTGTGTCCTTTACGCTCTATGAAATCACACATCTTTTTTTCCACAAGCACAATCCCTTTCTGACACGCAGAAAAGCAAAGAAATCCATGTATAGTTTCCCCCGCGTGCTCTGTGTTGTTCTTTCAGCTCCACCTATTGGCGTCCTAAAATATGGAGTATTCTGGGGCAGGCAGCAAGGCTCTCCAGTCTGCCCTGAATGCACTGCTCAGCTTCCTTCATACACTGGTGGCCCATTCCCCTGACAGTGCTGTAGCAGGTTGAAGAGCATGACTAATTACATAGTTTTGGGCCAGCTGGTAATGATGAGCCGCACATTACGAAATACAAGTAGAAAAATTTTGGACTGTGGCAGCACCAGCAAATGTCCTTTAGCCAAATTGAATATAAGCCAACCCAAAGGAAGAACCACCATGTTACTGTAGCCAAAATGGCTTTGATGTAAATCTGACCCAAAGTCTACCAGGACAGTGGTGGCAGAAAGGGTAAACTACAGAGACATGAAGAAATGAAAATGAAAGAATGGGCAGCCAATCTGTTTCTCTCCCCTATTGTTTCAGAATTTTTTTCCTTCCTTCATTAAGAAAAGGCATTTTTAGGCCAACAGAGAATAATCAGATTGCTGTGAAAGAGCAAACTGTGAAGTTATTCCTAAATAAACTCTTTTTTGTCACCCTTGCAAAGTGGAGGAGACACCTGGGGAAGGAAAGAGCCAGCCAGACGGGAATCAGCTGTCTGATATCTGACAACCTGCCACAAGGTCCTGTGTACTTTCCAATTCTTCAGTTGATTTTCTGGGAAGAATATGTCCACCAGAGCACAGCTTTAGGTCCCAGAGACCTTATACCTTTGGCTAGCCCTTCTTAGGAGTCAGATTTTCTGGCTGTGGAAGAGCTGGTACAGGACATAGAATGTGCAGAAGAGCAGCCTCATGCAGAGCAGGGGGAATTGTGCCAGGACACACGAAATCTGAGCTCTCTTTTGGCTCAAGCTCACTACCAGCATTTGACCTCAGCTGAAAAATCACTTTCTCACTTTGTGTTTCTACTAACCTGTCTCTCTCACACAGTTTTTCTAAGTTTCCCTCCAGGAAGATGTGTCAGGTAATCACCATCCTACCTGGAGCTGCAATCATTCAAACAATTGATTGCAAATAAATGCAAGTGGGAGACTCTATAAGAGTTGCATCATATCTGTCAGGAATTCACCTAAGGCTCAGCAGTCAGCCAGAGATGGTGGGTTTTTCTGAAACATTGAAATAATTCACATTCTTAAATAATATCTTCACCCCTCATTGCCAGATACCTGTGTAGCATTTAATAACTTCATAAAACAAGGACTTAGAAACTGTTCTCCAGCAATATACTTTTAAATTCCAAAACTGTAAGGTTTGTTTGGTGTACAGTCCAAACTACTGGGCATTGCTTCTATAAGTGTTTCTATAAGCAGCTCTGCAGGTCTCCAGGCTTTATTTGAAAACTACCAGCCTACAAACTGATGCTGACAGCCAGAGAAATGGGTATTTCCATCACTTCTGTGAGAAATAGCATGAAAAGGGCCTTTCCATTTCTTGGCATTTCTGGTTATAGAAACTAGAAGATAGATGGGGTGTAGGGATGTAGAGGTATTTTATTTTCAGGACTTCAATAAAAGGTTTGATCAGATACATCCAACACAGTCTGAAAATGAACAGCATATCTATCGTGGGAACTGAAAGGCATCCTTACATTTTTTATCTTCTCTCCAGTGTAGCTCAAGTTTAACTTGGCAGGATTTCCAGAGATAACCTGTCACTGGGAAAGTTTACAGCCACATGCCTTGCTTCTGCTCCGCAGCACCTAAAGAGGAAAAGGAGGTGGCTGAATTCATCTCTGTGTTATTTGGCTGCACTGAGAGGGGTTAGCAGAGAGAGCAAACCTGACCCATGGTTTTCTGTATCTGATGTTAGCTAAATCTGATCAGATGTGATCCAACTCCAGGCTTTGCAACTGCATAGGAAAAAAAGAAGTAAAATTGCATATAGGCATCCCAGGAATGAAGGGCAGAGCTGAGAAAGAGAATCTTGCAGAAGAAACCTTGGAGAGCTGGATTTGCAGCTCCTCCTACTGCCAGGCAGGCGCTCTGAGAATCTGGCAGAAGCTGAACACACAGGGACTCATGCCTTGCTGCCAGCAGACCTCTCCCCATCACGCTCACTGAGAGTGCTGTTCCAGCTATCGATTTGCATTATGACTGGACTTAAGTGCCCGCAGCTTGAAACCATGATGTCCTTGCTCACCGCTTCCCTGCTTTGAATAGCTCTGTCAGCATGCAGCCACAGGAGCCAAAGTTTATGCTCTGCTACAGTGAATAACAGAGACCCATCCACACCCTGAGCTCTTTGAGCTCATTCTTGCAGTAGTTTTTTTTGGATGTAGCATAAAAGTGATTGCAACCTAAAGGCTTGTTACAGTGGGAGAAAATGCAGGAGATGCTCAGGAGGGAACATAGGCTGAGGACATGCAATGTTGCCTGTCAAGGAGAGCAAGCCCGGGAGACAGCAGCTCTGCTGCTAAAAGATGTGGCTGCCTGGAAAGCCTGCCAAAGCACAGCTCAGATACCTTAAGTCATGAACATCAGATAAGGCTTGTCATTTTAAATAGATACGGTAGGCTCCTGGAGCACTCTGCACTGAGAATAACCATGCAGCCCGTGCTGTTGGTTGCAATCCAAAACCAAACTGCCTCTTTATGCATGAGTCATGAGGCTGTGGACTTGTTCCATGGCCCCACACTATTTCTTCATCGCTTCACACACATTTAGGAAACCAGTGCATAATCCTTACAGCTGTATATTTGCACACACACAAAAAAATTCACCCGCTGATTCGTTAGGCTCTCCTTCCACACACATGTATACTCATGGATAGGCCATGCCAAGTTTGCAAGACCAAATCACAAACATTGCTTGCAATTAGCATACAAAATGCTCAAGAGCTGCAGCATGACAAACAGCTGCCCGTTGGTCAGGTACAGCACAGGGACAGAACCTGTCTGGATTTTCACATGGAAAGAAGCTGTGAGATGTTTCCGGGGAGGAAATACAGCACTCATTCCAGGAAGCTGTTATCAGAAAGATGTTTGGAACCTCACTAACCTCTGGTCTCTATTATTCCCCTTCCTCTGACATCTCCAAGTTATTATTATCCGTTTACCACAGATTTAAACCATAGCAAAGAAAACAGAATAAAATCAATATCTCTCTTTGCAGCTAGGAGGACAAAAATGTCCAGCTTCCCGGTGAGGAAAAATGGCCCTTTCTTTCTTTCTTCCTTTCTTCCTTTCTAATTTTAAACTTCACTTAAGGTTTAGTGATTGAACAAAAGCAGACAAAAAATATTGCAGTTATCTGACGTACAGAAGTGTAACACGAAGTCTGCTCATTATGGATAATATTTATGGCAGATCATAACATTAAATTACAACTCAGCCGCCTCAGCCAGAAATTTGTAACACCACACATGTGCTTCTAATTAAGGGCTTTTGAAGTTGCCCTGGATATTTATTTTCGGGGGATTTAGTGCACAGAACGATTAAAGTTTGCTCTTGTTAGGAGTTCTGCAATCTGAAAAAAAAAGGGGAGAAAAACTGCAAACGGACCTCAAACTAATATATCTGTTCATTTTCGCATGAGTGTATATGTGTGCTTGTGTTTGTATCTATAAAAAATAAAAATGTGTGTGTTAACATAGATAAAATAATATATTAAAAAGTGGGAGACAAAGGGTCCTTTATTTCGAATGTGGTCCAAGTCCAAAATTTGTGGCCGTAATTTTGTTTATAGGAAATCCTTTATAATGCTAGTTTAGTGTTTCCATATGGAATTCTCATAGGACTCTTTTTTCTCCCCTCCCTTTTTTATTTGGATAAGGCAGGAGAAAAGTGAATGTACATTCCAAAGATGCATAGTCATTCCGGATCAAATTCAATGGATTCTGGCAAGAGTTGAAAAACACAGATGCAGTGTTTTAGGTCTCCTGCTGTGCAGCCTCCAGCCGTGAGTGTCTGGTTGAAGCACTTTGTAAAATCATGAAAACCCTATTAAATTCATGAAATTTGATATACTGCATTTTCAAGCTAACTTTCCATTGAACTGTCCATGAAGATGGAATTTAACTGGCTTGCTTATACAGCGAGTGTGCACAAACACACTTAACCATCTGCACATGAGCAGCAGGAGTTGCAGCAGTCCTTTACAGGGGTCTTTTCCCTCCATTTCTACAGCTGAATGTTCCTCTCCAAACAGCAGAAACTAAACCCAACCTTGGGAGACATTTCCTATCAAGCTTGCTCTAACTTTTCTACCACCCAGCTCACCCAACAGCCTTCACACAATTAAAGGGCTGAAGAGGTCCCAATGTTTAGGTGAAGGGAAGCTGACCTCCGACACAGCTGCCTTCTTACAAGTGAAAACAAAATCCCTTGCTAGGAAACTACCCAAATGAAAGCAGGCTGATATTCTTACTTCATTTCCTATTGGATTTCACATAATAAAGCCATCATATGTTTAAGCTTGGGTTTCTTTTCTCCTTTTTTAAATAAAAAGTGAGAGTGGTCCCCTGAGGTGAATGGTCTTGCTGTTAAAATTGTCCTTGAGACACAGGCAATTGCAACCCCTAGCATGCCTGTCAAGGTGCAAGATGAATGTATTTTAGTAAAACCAATCTGGCCTTGCCAGATTGTCTAGGCACCCACTTGGCTGAAAGCTGTAACAGGTTCAATAAAATATGTGTGTACCTGAGTTCACTACACGACTGCGTGAGGTTTTCTCTACCTCTGCATGAGGCAAATGGGGCTTTCCTGTAAAATACGTTTTACTTCCAATTGTGCCTTTTATTCAAGGATCTGCAGGTACTTTAGAAACACTGAAATTCATAAAGATTCAGACCAGAAGGAACGTTTCAGCATTCAACCCGTTTTATGCAGACTGTAAATTTTATCCTGTAGATGTTACATTGAGTGTAGTAGTGTTGACTTCCAGTGTTGAGATGAAAACTTCCAAGAAAAGTGGAATCCACTACTTTTCCTGATAGTTTGCTCCAAAAGCTAACCCGCCCTTCTTTTAAAAAAGACATCACCCACAATAAATAAGCCCCAGGGTTTAAGACAGCATTCGTAATTATTATAATTAAGATTGTCCAGAGGAGACTTACTTCCAACCTTTTTGAGCAAAACCAATGAAAATTTGCCTTCTTTTCTCTTCCTGGTCTCTATCAGTTCTGTTCCATCCCGTCCTTGTAACAATTAGGATTTTGTGGAGAAATGTACAGCGTTGATGGCACGTGAATATATCATCATAATTTTGGAACAATCTTTCCCCTTTCTGCTGTCTAAGCTTTGCATCAGCATGGGTTTGTAGCTTATTAAATAGGTTCACATCTTTTGATGAAAGGTACTATTACTAGTAATACAGAAATTCAGAATTGGAAGTTCTTTGCAAAAGAAATATCCAGAAGTTTGTTCATTTATTTAAAAATCACAGAACCCTCTGGTTTGGAAATAAAGTCTTACATTTCAGGACCACAGTGCATATTTGACACATTTTCTGGCCTCGGATATGCCAAAACAGAGACAATAGGCTGTTTCCCATTCAAAATAAGAAAGGCAAAGAAATTCCACAAGTCCCTTAGGTACTCACTTTTTTTATAAATAAAGTTCTAAACTTGAACTTGTTTCAACGCTGATGTTTTTGTAAGAGTTAGATGTGAATTCTCTTAGGTTTGATCAGGTGAATTACTTTCTGGAGCTACCTGTTTATCTCTAGTGACCAAAAAGGAAGTCTAGTGCATCTTATTCAGACTTTTATGCCTTTTTAGATGTTTATTCTGGGTGATTTGCTCCTTTACAAAACACATTCAAATGAAGAAAATTGCCAAAGTCTTACAGTTGCTGTGATTGTTCAGAAACGTAAGCACACAAACAGCAGAGATATGTTTTTTTTATATTGGAGGATGGCATATTCCTGCTCTATGTGCCACTAGTGTCAAAGAGTAAGCTAAGCTATTTTACATGCCTTCAAATGTTATTGATATAATGATCCGTAATACAATACTCTGTGGTCTTCCAATTTCCTTTAAAACACTGAATCATTCATTTGCAGATGCAAGGAACATTAATTAATGAGGTTTATGTTAACAGACATCTTGAGAGGATTAACATGCAAAAATTAGATAACTGAGTGCAAGTCATTTAGGCTTAAAGTGCAACTCCTGCTGTGCTGTGTGAAAATTTTATGCAGAAAAGTACCTGTATTCTCCATGGTGCAACAAGCTAATGGGGGACGTATTAAGCTTTACTAATTCAATACACAAATCTTAATATGTGCCCCAAAGCTATGAGAGTCATGTATTTACTATTCTCTGCATTTTAGCAGGGAAGGCTGTTCAAAGAAGAAAAAAAAAACAGTCTGAGAATATTGTGCTGGACATGCAGTAAGAAAAGAGAATCTGGGAGATTCTTGTCTTCATCCCAGCCTCTTCACTCCTACCCCAGCCCTTTCTGCCATCAACACAGGGTAACAGGGACACATCTGCGGACACATCTTATGTGGGACTCCCTTTGATCCCTGTTCTTTTGTGCCTTGTTCTTCCAAAGCCTCCTGAAATTTGGATTGATGCCTTTTTGTCAAACCATGATCCTATTTACCCCTGCGATTTATGATCGTTTTGTCCTTCTTCCAAATCACTGAAGTGATTGGAGAGATACGTCCTTTTGTAGTCTCATTCTCTCTGTCAGGTTGCCATCTCGTCAGGACCAGCAGATGACCATGTTCCTCACACATCCAGAGCTTTTATTCTTGAAAAGAGACTATTCTTTACTTGACTAGTATTTTCAAACGAGTAGAAAATATTGTAGATTTAACAGGTCTTTATAGTTTTCCCTATAACTCTCTTTTTTAAAATTTCAGACTACTACAATAGCAAAAAATACAGAAGCAAAGCACTGCCACATTCAAAACAGAGCTCAAAGTTAATAACTAAGGCTAATAACTTCAAAACAAGATTCATAAACCACTTTTCTCACTTGAACCCCTAATGTATTTAACTTGGACCACCGGACTGTCTGCAGACCACTTCCCTTGTAAGTCTCCTATCTAGCTGCACATTGCCACATATAGTCTCCAGCCTTATTGCATTTGAACTGTAAATTTTTTGGAGCAAAAATGACCATTTGTGCAGTCTCTTCCAGAGCATCCAACTCCCTGATCAACACCAAATGCTACCACTGCACAAGTAATACTACCTGGTGAAATACTCATCATCAGGCTTGGGAGCAACAGCCAAAGGCTCCATAAATTCACACTACCACAGCTATTCATTACCTCAAACAGTGTTTTGGATATCAATCTTCCTTCTCCCTCTCCAACAACAATAACATCTTTTAAAAAGGAGCACTGTGCTCATTGCTTAAATGTAATGAAATGTTTTGTCCACCACACAAGAAGCTAGGTCTCAAAGCCTTCTCTGTTTCCTCAGGCAAAACTCCAATGAGACAATTCAAAATGACCACACCATTACTAGCATCCTACTTAATAGGCACTGGGGGTTTCACTGAGGAGTAGCAGAGATGGATACAGTTCAACAATTCCTAAAAATCCAATTTAGAAGACTGGAAATACAAATCTGTTGAAATACAGCTCTCCTGTCCTCTTGCAAATTCCAATGGGGAAGAAAAAAAAAAACCTTTAAATGAATGTTAATGTTTCTCTTGCTTGTGGAATTCTATTTTTAGATATAGGATTTGTATTAGATGTTCTACGACAAGCTTGGTTATCTTGCCTATTTTTATTCTTATTATTGTTCATATTGTGTTCTTTATGGAAGCCTTTATCTACCAGGAAAGATGTTATACATACCCCTCCCCCCCAAAAAAGATGGCTCTTCTCTAAAGAATGTTTGGATTAAAACATGAAACAAAAGAAAAATTGATATAGACAAACAGATGGGAATCCATGAGCACAATACAAGGCAATACCAGTCAGATGAATACACAAGATCTCAATATGCCAGAAGCCTGATCATTACCAAATTCTACATTTCACTGCTCACTGGTCTATTTTTGTGCAACTCACTTCTAATCAGGCAATTTGTTTCCTTAGCACCAAGTCATTTTCCTAGTAGGCCTGGAGAGGACTGGCAGATAGATGGAAGAAGAGAAAATAGGAAGGAATGATTGATAGCAAGTCTGACAAAGCTCTAGGAGAGCCTTTATATGGAAATACCAGGGGAAAAAACCTGCCTAGTTCTCAGTTCCCCAAAGATGAGTCTGTATATGGAGTCGTAGGATGGGTTGTGTGGTGGCAACTGTAAGTCTGATTTTGATGACTTACTGATGGATTAATGATACTTCTGAAATACCAAAGAGAATTATGGGGCCCCATCTCATTAGCTTAGGAGGTACAAACTTCAGTTTACCTTGGAGATTTCCTTCACTTTACAGATAAGAGCAGCCCACATTTCCAAGAGACTGAGCCTGCTTGTGACCCAAGATGAGGCCAGAGGAGAGAGGCAGAAACATTGCGTTTCCCTGAAGGTATCATTGAAGGAGAACTGCAGCTTGAATGCATCTTAAACGCACCAGAAATATGACTCCTTTCTGGTGAAAAATTTCATACTTCCTGGAGTATATAGTAGCCTCTAGAAATAAATCAAAGTAACAGAATTAAAGCAAACCACAACCTCAGTCAACAACAACACTCATGAAACTATAAAGCCAAGTCAGCCAAGACAGCCAGCACAACTTTGCCATGGGCAGATCATCCCCAACCTACCCAGTAGCCTTCTGTGATGGAATGACAGCATCAGTGGACAAAGGAAGGGCAATTGATGTCATCTAGCTAGACATCTGACAAGGCCTTTGACATGGTCCCACATCACATCCCTACATCTAAACTGATGAGATACGAATTTGAAGGGTGATCTATTTGGTAGATAAAAAAATTGGTTGGATGGTCACAGCTAAAGAGTTGTGGTCAGTGGCTCTATGTCCAGACCAATGACCAGTGCTGTTTCTCAGAGGTCAGTCTTGGGACAGTTGCTCTTTAAAATCTTTATCAGTCACACAGACAGTGAGATTGAGTACATCCTCAGCAAGTTTGGGAATGACACCAAGCTGTGTTGAGACATTAGAAGGAGGAAGTGCCATTCAGAGGGACCTGGACAGTCTTGAAAACTGGTTCCACATGAACCTAACGAGATTCAGTAAGGCCAAGCACAAGGTGTTGCACTGGGGTTGCAGAAATCCCAGGTAATTGAACAGCCTTGTGGAGAAAGACTGGGCAACCTGATCTAGTGTCTGATTTAATGGTTGACAGCCCAACATACAGGAGGGGATTTAGGACTGGACCAGCTTTTCAGAAGCTTCTAACTCAAGCCATTCTGTGATTATATCATACTATGATTCCATCATTCGATGATTAATCAAGAGTACAATAGCAACCAGTTCACAGAGTTATTACAAATACTTCTGTCTTCATCATGTCTTTCCCTATAGCCAGGGATTATTTTCATAATAGGAGCAACAATAAATATCCATAGTTGTTTGATCAGGCACAGAATTCCATAATGCTGACATATGTGACAGTATTAGGACAATTGAGCTAAATCAGTGTTTCCATTCTCACAGTGGCCATCTGGTTGCTGAGTGTTTCCATTCTTTCCTCCCATCACTTCGGCTTGATGGTTTGTGTGTTCAGATCTATTTTGTTCCATGACAGCCCTTTCCAACCACAGGTCTCACACGCATCAGTCCAGTTCCACAGTGGACAACCATTGGCTGAAATCTGCACAGCACTTAAGAGTGCCATGTACACTGTGGTAACAAAGGCCCTCGTCAAGAATATATTGGAGCTGAGAGACTTTTAACTGACTTCAGTAATCTTTGTATCTAGCTTGTGAGGATTCAGTTTGAGGCTGTTGATCTGTCGCCTTTCATGAGCACTAATTTAACTAATGCATTTTTCAATGCAGCTCAACTATCTCTTGGATAATTTCAAATGTGCAAAGTCAGATGAGTGTGCTGTATGGCATGGTCCATAAAAATGAAAGGTCAGCTACCAATTGTCTTCAATTGAAGCTTAGTGACTTCAGAAAAGTCCCTTTCACAGCCATGATAATTTATGGGCAGATATATTTCCACCTATTTCTTCCAACAACAAAATTCTCTGGTTTGCGGCCATTGATTTTATAAAAGAGATAATAAAAGTGTAATGAGTATGGAGATGCAAAAGTGGAAATGACACTGAGAAAGTAATAAACATTAAAATGAATATATAAACAAGTCTATAAACGAAACCCTCGAGACATTTGCCATGTGTAATGTAACTTTTATACCTCTTACTTCATAATGCATAACTTTCAAAGAAAATTAATTTAATTCCTTCGCTAACCTTACCCAACCCCAATCAAGCAATAGGTAGCAGGAAAAACAATTATGTGCACACACAGTAAACTTTCATTTAGTTCAAATGGTGATTCAAGTATTTTGATTGCATAATAAAAATCTGAAATCCATTTTACCAATAGCAACACTGAAATTCCAGCAATTTCATTCTTTACATGAGACTGCTCGGATGCTTTAACCCCACTTAAACTTCTAAAGCGAGGCTTTATGGGATACTTATCAACGTTTGCCTATGTGCATTTCATCAGCTACTTTTCTGTGTTTCAGAAATACTCTGTAAATACAGGAGCAGCCTTGCGGTAGGTTGAAATCTACTCAAATGTGTATGGCTTGATTTTCCCTGCTGCTAAGCCTCCCTGCCTTCTGCTGACTTCGACGGACTTTAAACCACACATACAAACATCATAAAATCACAGTGACAGTTAAGATGCTCAATTACAAATATTTCCACAATCACAAGCAAACATGCCAGCCTTAAATGGTCCTACTCGCAGGTTTCCCTCCTGTAAAACAGAAAACAAGAGCATCTTATCAGGCCTTTCTAAGGCTAGGATAGGACTGTTTCTAGAGCCAGCTGATGCCTAAGGCACGGGATGAATAAGCATGATCAAAAAGCCCAAAGATATGAAAAACTGGAAAAAAAATCACTCTGTGTTAATAAATGTCTGAAAGTTTTGATGCTTTTCAGTTTTTGTGTCACAGATGAGAAATCTACAGACACATAAAGGCTGCAGTTCTGCACGTGATTTCATTAATTGCCAAAGGCAAGGTGTACAAACCCACTATTATCATGATTCATATCAATCTGTTTTTAAAACTGATAAAAATCCAAAAGCTCCAGTTCAGTACATGGCCCGTTCCAGTAGCTGTCAGAGGACATCAGAGCAACCCATACTTCCTCTGACTTCACTGGAGTTTGGACAAGGACCCAGCATCTTTGAATCACAAGCAAATTCAGGAGCTTTGGACAGACCCTGAGCTTTATCCAACCCCAGGGTTCTTGAGTGCTCACGACATGAATTAAATGCAGGCATGGTAACACTAGTGTCAACAACACCGTTTTTTCCTACATCTCAGCTCACTTAACAAACAGGCAATTCTTCCATCTTTCATTGGAAAACAACAGAGGAGAACTATTTTCCAAGCAGACCTCATCCCAGGACAATGGCAGCCAGGAGCAGCTCAATCAGCTGCTGCAGTTGCCAGTGCCCCAGGACAGGAGAACCGGGAGAGGCAGCTGCTAGGTTGGATGAACATCTGGGCAGCTGTATGCAGTCCAGAGCACGTGCATTTCTGGCCCCTGCCTGCCCTCTTCTTTGTGCAGGTCAATTAGTCAGAGGTTAAACATCTCTTGCCCCAAGTTTCAAGCAGGACATGACAGTATGGTGGGCACTGACATATTTACAAGTCCCCTCCAACCGTCCTTTGAATCTGGCTGTAAGTGGCTGCTGTACTTTTAAACTAATTCCTTTTTCCAGATTCTCAGCTTCTTAAGTATTTACAACTTAAAACACTTATCTCTCCCATTACCTCAACCAACTTGTCGATATGTCAGATGAGGAACATGTTGGCAAATTGGCTGCAAATGTTTTTTTCTCCTTACCCTAGCATGTCCAAAACATACAAATTACGCCATCCTGAACTCACATAAACTCCCAACTGTGTTTATTTCAGAGCTGTAAAGCTGACTTGACTTTTCAAATTGATACAAGAAAACAGAAACAAATCACTCTACAGCCTCCAAGTTGGCTTCTGCTGCCCAAACATCTTTCTTTTTGTGCCTCAGGTCTCAACAATTCTCCACCAAATGTCTGAGCTCCAGCCATGCAGATGAGTTCTCACATGTGTCTTTTAGGTCTTTTCACACAGAGAGATTTCTTCTTCTTTTAACTTGCAAATGTCTGGTTTTCTTTAATCATTCACATACTTACTAAGAATCTTGCCAACGTCCATTTAAACCAAGCTTTCTTGAATGGTATTCAGTCACGCCATCCAAAGAGCTATCTTACAACTTCTACCTCTAGCATAATCTATAATGAGAACTGTGTGAATAATTGATTTTACTTTTTAATGCTTGAACTGACAAAAGTATGAGTAAAAAATAGCATTAGATGAGTCAGAAATTGTTTCGTTTCTCTCAAAGGGATGAAAACAAGCACAAAAACACAATAAATGTTTTATTGCAGCATATTTCTCCTTTGAAAAATTATCACTGAATTTAGCTAAAGTAGGCTTTAAAAAACAACCAAACCATAACAGTTTGATTTCCCCTCCCTGCATTTGATCCTCTTTGCTTTCTTCTGACAAATTACTCTGCTAAATACAGCTGTTAATGGTAGAAATTGAGTGACTGAAATGGCTTTTTTAACAATAAAGTGCATCTTTTTCTCTTCTATATCACAAGAAAGGGACAGAGCAGGAAATCAAACCTTTTCCTCTCTTCTCACAGCACAAAACAAAATGATACGTTGCTCTTTCATGAGCGTTGTAGACAAGATGCTCTAAATTCTTCACTAAAATCCCTCTGGTAGCTTGTGAGGTAGGAATTTTGATGGTAAAAATGGATGAGTGGATTATGTGGCTTTGCCAGGGACACAGCAGAGGATGAAACTCACACTGCCCAGCCTAGAAAGCAGTATTTACTCAAGATGGGATATGAGGATCTATCATGAGGTTTTGCTTATACCGTAGATGTAGAAAACATAATCTGTGGCTCAGAGATGACATAGCTGATGTCGAGTTCAACATTATTTATAGTGTGTTTCTTTCACTGGCGGTGTCAACCATAGCATTTCAGCTCTTCCTAGAAACACAGGAAGTCCCAGAGCAGCTTTTGGGAAAGGTATTTTGGTGCATAACAAGGACCCTTGGTACATCTTGACCCCAAATCTAACCCTGACTTTGGCTCCAGATGAAGCATTCAGACTAAGGGATTCAAACCAAGGGGAAGCAGCTCTCAGCTTTTTTTTTCTGCAGCTGGCAAACTACAGCCAAACCCTTGGCTTTCCAATTCAACTTTTCATGACCCTCCAAACTAATCCCAACCTTTGTGCTGGCCTCAGTACAACTGGCAAATTTATATTATGAGACTCATTATGCATCCTTTAGTCTCACAACCCTGTATTACCTAAGCACTGGCTGTCAACAAGGCACTCAAGGCCACACAAGCCCAACAATATGGCGATTATATAAACTGACACTAGTTAGACATTTCCTCCAGACAACTGGAAGTCTTCATTGAAACAAAATGTGCATATCAAGCATTACAATAGAACCTAGCACTAAATCTAACCTTGGCTATAGAAAAGGCATATTCCTCCATGTGAAAATTCACTGCGAATATAACAAGCTGATGCAAACTTTATATTTTCCTTCACAGTCATGCCAAAGTTCAGCTATAAGCTTGGATCTGCAGCGTTTCTTTCAAGTCCTATAAAAGTAACTTGAACAATAAGACACAGAAGGAAAAAGACATAAAGCACCACAGAAAAATTGAGCTTAATATCACATAGAGCTTAATACCAAATAAAGTGATACCAATATTCCCCAATTCTCAGAAGAAGCAAATTTGAAAATAACCGTAGCTGTGTAATCACCAGTTTCATAAAGGTTATCATCCCTTATCTAAGACCAGCCTCTGCTAGGAATATATATGGAGACCGAAATCAGAATAAGGCAACCAAATCAACGGAGATAACAAAATTCAACTCTACTTCCCATTCTATGGCAATTTTTTTCACAGCTGTCACCCCACTGGTCTTCTTACAAGCACACAAAAGCAAGAACACAGAATTTTGTTTTAGAAAAAGGTACAAATTCTGAAGAAATCTGCACTAAGCAATTTCTGAAATTTCAAATTGTATTTTAATTTGGAAAAAAAAAAAAAAAAGCAAACAACTTCAGCAAATAAATTTAGTTCCTAAACTCCCAATAAATTTAGTTCCTAAACTCCCAATATCTGCATCTGTGTTCTTCCAAAGCTCTCCTATAGGAGCAACTAACCACAAATCTCAGGCAATGCACGCTGCCTACCCCAAGGATGAGCCCCAAAATGTTGTACCCGCTCACAATGAGAGAGAAGTGGGCATTATTCACATAGGGTGAAGCTGGGAACACATCTCACTCAGGCACCAGTGCTGCATTTCCACCTATTTGCCAATGAATAACTGTGTATGAACCGTGTCATGGCTTTGTCTCTGCTTCCCTATTCACACACATCCTAACTCCTATCAGTAATCTGGATAGTCATACATCTTTCTTCTGGATGAGGCATACATCAACCTAATCCTTATCCTGGCTCTCCAGCCTTTCTTCTTTGGACATCCAACCCGAACATACCCGAACATCTATAAATGAAACTTAGGAGGAAGCTTGGCTAAATGCTCTTCTTTCTGTCCCATCCCTTTCCTCACAAGCATCGGTGTTTCAGCTAAAATATATCCCTGCACAAATCTTAGTTCAATTCTTCCCCTGTATCATGGGCACTCATCCCACTCCCAGTAGGAGTCACTCCTATGGGCCCCAGCTCCCACCACGGCCAAGACACTGTTAAAAACACCCAAAGAACAATTTTCCTGGCATTTCTGCAAGGAGGGGGAAAATTTCCTTTACCTCCTCCACAAATCCCCCATTTAAAAGCTTTGCTGTGGCAGAGTTCCTGGATCACGTGCTCCACTCAAAGAAGAATTAAGATTAAACTAATTTGTGCATTTGTCATCTGACCCTTTCAGCCCTCAAATTCAATTTAAAAACTTCTTGTATTTCTGAGAGATAATACTCACCTCTAATTAGAAACATCGTTTAATCAGGTTTCATGTGCTTTCAGCCTTACAAGATCCTCTGTGTGTGAATGGAGCATCCTACTTCAACACAAATACATTGGCAACCAAAATATGCCAGAGACATCTTCTGATGGTGTGATTTGATGTCTCAGTTATACGAAATTGCAGTTCTCTCAGCAGAGTAACAAAGAACCAAACAGGGAAAAAGAAAAATGTGGCCACAAAGCAAAGAACTCCACAGAAATGTGGAAATCTCAGGAGACAGAAATTCTCTCCTGAAAATCTCTAATGCTATTCAGCCTGCAGTGCACCATTTCCCCATTTTGAAACCACAGTTCATTTTATTTGTAACTTGATATTACAGATGCATCACATTTTTTTAGAGGATTAAAGCAAAATGAAAAATTTTGAAAACGAAATAATCATAACTTGTATTCTTCTTGTTAGGGGCTTTATAAAAGGAGGGGTTTGGACACCCCATTTTTAAATTCCTCAGGCCTTCCCAAAATGCCAGCCTTTCTTGAAACACTGAGACTCCAGGTGGATATGCCTCATAACAAAGATACAGAGTATAGATTCAGTCACAACATAAGGAGGTGCAGACATGCGCTGATCCAGCAGCGCATACTTGCCTCCATCTGCTCTCAGTATACAACAACACAAACACAGAGCTGCTCCACTGGGGTTGATGGGTATGACCCTTCTCTCACTTATAGTAGTGTGATTCTATTAACTACCGAGGAATAAAACTCGAGATGAAAACCAGACAACATCCAGTAAACTCTGGACTTGAGTTGCTGCAATTTAAGGCAGACCATGGAGTGGTGCCAGGGTCTGCCAGGACCCTTGGCAGCTGCATTGCTGTTATCTGCAGCCCTTGCTCTTCTGCTTCCTCCATCTCAGGGCCTGATGCAATATCACTAACACTAAGGGAATCCTTCTGCTGAACTTTCAAAAGGTATAAGTCCACATTCCCAGGGCTCAAGTGCCATCCAACTGCCTCCCAAGCAGCAAGATGGCTGCGTGGGATTGGGTACAAAGCCTTCTATCCTGTAATGCGCCCTATTTTTCCATTTTATTCTATTTGATAAGTTCCAGTGCTGTGAGCAACCTGGGAAATTTGGTCTGTCATCTATGATCTTTGAAGTGTAAACTTCAGACTCATGCAAAACAGAGAGCAGAATTGATGTCTGTATTTCCAGGTGAGCAAAGCTGCAGACTTCAAAGGTTCGGTATTAGACTATGAAGCTTCTTAAAGACTGTCACCTGAGCTCCTCAAAAGCTGGCTGAAAGTGCACCCATACATCCTGATAAATGTATTCTTTGATCTGAGTGATAAAAACAACTGTTTTTCTACATGTAAACTCCTTTTTTGTAAATGTTTATGAACTGTGGGAAATTATGTCTCTGCCAGAATTTAAAATAGAGCGATTCAATGGGTTTGCTTTGCATTTACCATTCATTATGCTCACTAACATTGCAGGAATCCCAGGGGAGTTTTCAGGGAAGGTTTGCAGTGTTGTAGTTACCTGGGAAACACACAATAAATTGTTGCTATCTAAAAAAGAAAATCCCTGCTAACTTTCTATTAAACACTAAGAGATGTGAAGTATATGGAGAAATGTCTTTACAGTTACCCTGTTAAAATGCTGCATATTTTGTTTCAAGTTTTAACCAAATGTTGGCCAAGTGCTGGCACTTTTATTCATTGCGAGCACATTACAAACTGTGGTTTACCACACGTTGTTAAAGACAGTCCAGTGTTCAGCTGGACTGGCCCAGCAATATCAGCAACCATGCAATTGTTTCTGCAGTTAAAATATTTACAGGCAAAGTTTTGCTGGAGAGAAGTCTGATCCTTTCATGCTTGCCAAAAAAACAGCAGCACATTTCGCAGAGTTCTTTTGCCATTCCTACTGACTCGTGCAGGTGATCTGATGCCAGCAGAAATGTTTACAGGTGTAGCAACTAGCCACCTCTGGTCAGTTTATGTACAGCTTCTTAAAGATATATTCTGCACAAGCACCTTGAATTTCAGGCAGGTCAAAGATCACTTAGGCCCAATAGGTCAGTGGTGAAGACCTAGATCCTCCAACTCCAGCATGCCATTGATGTTCCAGGGTTCACCATACAGTGTCACGTAAGTAGGCACAGAGATATCACAAAAGCCATCTGTACCTCAGGCAGTCCTGCTGCTGAAGATCAGCCTGGAGAAGAGAAAGCTGCGAGGTGACCTCAATGTAGCCTTTCAGTACCTAAAAGGAGCCTATAAACAGGAGTGGAATCAACTCTTTACAAGATAGCAGCAGGACAAGGGAAAATGATTTTAAGTAGAGGGAGGGAAGATTGAGGTTGGATGTTTGGGGGAAGTTCTTTGCTATGAGAGTGGTGAAGTGCTGGAACAGCTGCCCAGAGAGGCTGTGGATGCCCCGTCCATCCCTGGAGGTGTTCAAGGCCAGGTTGGATGGGGCCCTGGGCAGCCTGGTTTAGTATTACATATGGAGGTTGGCAGCCTTGCATGCAGCAGGGAGGTTGGAGATTCATGATCCTTGAGGTCCCTTCCAACCCAAGCTGTTCTATGATTCTATGATTCTGTGACAGCTTAAGAAGTCATCATCACTCTTAACCACCATCAATTATATAGGGCAATGTCCTCATAGCTCAGCATTCAGGACAGAGCACAAAACTGCTCCAGCTTCACTGCAGCACAAAAAGACATCCTAAGACCACCTGGCACAGTGGCAAAACTAAATCTGTTTCTTCCACACTGAAATATCCTTAAAACATATTTCCTTCCTCACTCTTTCTTTCATTTTCATTGGTTGTAGCATCCCAGCCAGAAAAAAAGTATTCCCCCTTGAGACACCTAAGTTTTGTCCAGCCATATCCTGGGACTACTGGGTGACCCTGCTTGGGCAATGCGCTTTCATCAGATGTCCTCCAAAGATCTCTTCCAACCTCAATCAGTCTATATTTCCATGGTCCTTTAAAAATATTTATGGCAAAACTGAGTAAGCTTTACAGGTCAGCTGGGTGCAGAAATTAACATTTCCCCACTGGTGAGACAGAGCAATGACTGTTTCTGAGAGCAAAGCATTCAGTCAATGAGAAGGAGAAATACAGTGGGCTGCATCAAAGAGAAAGTTATTAAAATAGGGATACAAAAGGCAGGAATGACTGTCAAGACCAGAGAGACAGATGTGCTAAACTAGAAATGCTACAAAGGGAGATGAGATGAGATCTCTAGCTTCTTGGGTGAAAAATAAAATAGGGCTTAGAAAGAAAGACATCATACAAAAAATATCTGCAGGATTTAGAGTGATGACAGAGAGTAGAAGGCAAAAAGATGGGAATGGGAAGCTGTAGCGAGCCCAGCAGCACGACTTTTCCTGAGCACGGACCCATTCCTACTCGAGGTCAGACAGGATGGAAAACATCTCAGACCATCCCTATCAGTTTTCCAGCTAAAGCTCAGTGGGGCTGTCCCTTCCCTTCTAAGAAAAATCTGGCCCTGCTTAGGATCACATTTCTAAGGCCATCATCCCTTGAAAGAAGGCTGATCACAGCAAAATTGAGTTATGTTTGAAGGCAGGGCACAGATCCAACCTGCCATCCAGCTCCAGGTCCCTCTTCTAGTCCCTCCAAACCCACCTCCTTGTGCAATGTGGCCTCATCACATAGGCATTTAACACTGTGTAGCTTCACGCTGCAGTTTTCACCCTACCTTTAAATCAGTGTCATCACGATGTAAAATAATGGACCGAAAGCCTCGGTTAGCTAAATTTAAAAGTTGACCTGCTTGTTTTTCCTCTCTTTATGTTTATTTTCCTCGCCTGTTTCTTAAATTCATTCCTGAAACAAGCAGACCCTTTTTTGTTCCCACTCGCAAAGGATTTTTTAAAGAGAGGGAGGGAGAGACATAGACCCACAAAGCCAAAAAGAAACAGAGGATCCAAGTGGAGAGGTATGTGTTATTGGACAAGTGTTTAATTTATGAGACTTGGCCCGCAGAACAAGAGTTTGAATTGTACTTCAATAAGTGGAGCTCTTAGAATAAATGTGGCTTGTAAAGTTGTTTTACAGTCTGCTTTGCAGAGCAGCCAACACCTCATGGAAACCTTTGAAAAACATTCTGTTTAGAAGCGATGGTGTTTATATTTCATATTTTCTCTATTTGTTTTCCCCTCTGGTTTTATAACTGAAACCATATGCAAGAAACCAGCATTTTTGTGTCTTAAAATATCTACCTGGTCTAACTACTTTTATTATTAGGGGAAAAAAAGGAAAAAAAAAAAATACTGTGTTTCGAAAATTCTTTATACACTAGACACTGGATTCAAATCTTAACATATCCTTGTTTGATATCTCAAATTTCCCAAGTGACATTGGTATAGTCGCTTTGCTGAGATTCATCATCCCTCTCCCTCCACATATGCAGTGCAGCTGTTTGCACCTGAGCTGTCTGTCTTTCCCAAATGCTACAGAGTTTACAATATGATTCACCTGTACAGGACAGGAGAGTGTGAATCATGCTCTAGATCCATGTATTGACTAGCTAAAGGGAGACCAATTGAGCTGCTGAGGTAGAGACTTATGCTGGAAATCTCCATGGTTAGCAACACAAGCCCCACCTTAATCTCACTGTATCACTAAAGGGATGAGATAGGTGTCTCTGAAAGGGAGTTCACCTCTCCATATTGACTGTAGAAAAAGCAAAAAAAGTAAGGTTTTACATGGTTAAAGAGAGTCAGGAGGAGTTCCACTCTACTGGCATCATTTTGGAGCTCTGGAAGGCAGACCATCTTCCATAGTTACACATGCACATGTGTGTATTCGTACAAACCATGCACAAATGGTGCCACGGGCACTACTTACTCAGTATGCTAGGACAATCCATTGACTAAACTTCGTCCTTTTGTTTGGCAGATTAGGAGACACCACAGCAAAAGAGGGAAAAGAGGAAGCAGTAAAGGATTGCCTTGGAGAGAAGGAAAGTTATTGCATTTTATTCCATACAGAACCAGGAAAGAAAGATACAGAACGTCTACAAGACCACATCCTCAGATAAAAGCATCTAACCACAGATGTAAGAGTCATTTTACCCCATAAAACTATCCCAATAGCTAATTTTTTCATGGTGGTTGTGTTTGTACAGATATGACAGAACTGCTATGGAACATGGTTTTATTTAATGCCAGTGACAGGAAAAAAAATTACCCTACTATTTTGGGTTGATCTGTTTGTTGTTTATTATTATTATTATTATTACCATTGCTGCTGATTTGTTTTATTTAGGTGTCTTGGATAAGAACATAGGATTTCTGTGCCTGTCTTATCTACCTGGTCTGACTGTCTGGTAATTTTATCCTGATGGGCAGCTAAGCTCCACTGCGCTGCTCTCACTCTCTCTCCTCTAAGCTGAAAAAGGGCAGCTTTTGTGCTCTGTTTACAGAGGCCAGCTTTGCAACACAGCTGCTACCAAAACCTTGCCATGTAAACCCAACACAGTGTTTTGTACCTGCTCTCTGCAAGCGTGTTACATTCAACCTCATGGCTGTTCTGAAATGCCCTGCTTTCTCCGTTTATTTCCAGTGTCACGGACTGATCCCTGGTACAGCTTTGCTTAGTAAAGTCATTACAAGTCAGCCAAGCATTCTGTCACCATCCCAAAGTTTTGCCCTCTAGCTGTACAGTCTATTTCCTTTCCATTTCTTTATGGCTTCTGCTGTGAGCAACACGCCTTTACAAACTGCTTCTTTTCAAAAACCCTTGTGAGGCCACGTCCCTTGAAGTCAACACTTCTTTAGTCACCTCTATGCACTCAGCCCTCCCAGCTCCCCTACTGATTTCCTTTCATTTTGCACATCTTGGAGGCAGGTGATACTGTGGGATTCAAGCCAGAAAGGATTGACATTTCTAGCCTGGGTGACTGCCTACCCAAGCTAGAAAGCATGACAATGAAAGATTTGCATCCTGATGGTGGACACACAAATTCAGTACTTGTTTAGAGCCAGGATTTTCATTCAAATGGGAGAGTTTACAGCACCTGCTCACCATACCAGTGAAGAAGGAAAAACCAGTTGCTCAGGTTTGGTCTCAGCTGCCTTAGCGTAATGCTCATCTCCCTGCAATAATCAGAAATGAGCACACGATGTGCAGCTGAATCTCCAGGTACATCTTGATCAGAAGGAGGTTTCAAATAATATGGGTTACTCACCCCCCCTGGATCATGCACCCTTCCACTGTTCACAGCCACCTTGTACTATTATTTGTTTGCGGGTCTACAGAATATCTGCTGGCTTAATGAGGGTGCAATACCATGAATATTTTCTCCAGTAGAAAAGCCCATGTTTACTCTAGGAAGCTTAAAAATGCAAAGCTCTATGCTATCATTGTCCTGCACCCCAAAAGCATGGTAGAACAGCAGTCTGCTTGGGAATGAATAGACACAGGTAGGTCCAGAGATGAATCACAACTGCTAGGCATGACCTTACGGCCTGACAGATGCTCCTGAGAAGAGGGATGTCTTTTAAGGACAGTGATGAATCAGTGTTTGCTGACAAAAGGCCTTTTTCTCAAGGAATTCCCCATCAGCAGTAGGTGTGCCATAAGTGATTCAGGCTCTCGTTAGCCCTAATTAGCTAACTGTTCAAACGATTTCTCTATTATTCCTGGAGCCTGTAGCACGAAGCACATGTCTGCTGCTTGACAGGTGCTCAATGCAAAGTATGTTTTTCCAGGGTAAGTGTGCTGCAGGGATCACTGTGCCCATCACAGCCCTCTAGGACCTTCTCCATCCCTTTGGGCTGCACTGCTGCAAAGCCCTACAGCTCACTGCTGTGGCAGTGCGGATGATTTTAGTATCCTCCTATCTTTTTAGCACTGTTCCTTTTCCAAAAAATTTGGGAATTTCAGCCATCTCCTCCCAGGCTGCCTTCCCCTGTGAAGTGGATGAGCATGCTACCTTGCAAATAGAGGTTTAATTCCCCTCTGATATATAGAGAAATGAGAATCACATGACCAGAACTGGTTCCTAGCTCCTGAGCTTTGATGCAGATTGCAGGCATGTTGCAGATGGCCTGGTGATTTAAAGCACTGTCCTGGGACTGCAGATCCCTCTTCCATAAACATGATGGTTGACCTTGCAAAAATCTCCATGGCTGGAATTTCTCTCACCTAAAAATAGTCCTCAAAGTTCAGCAGCCAATCTCCCTCCGGCAATCTCCTGCCAGAGAGAGGCACCCCCTTATTCACATCTAATATAGGCATATGAGAAAAGTGACATGAATCACTCTCCTGAGGTACTAGCTTTCCTCTGCACTGATGGCAAAAGGCTCTCACATGACTGCTTTGCACTTAACCCCTAATAGTTAAATTATGTGAGAGAGGGAAAGAATTTTTAAAAACATCCAGGTCCCACATCTCAATTTCAGTGGGAATTAAGCAGTGCAGTCTTGTAAATCTGGACTTTATATGCTCTGCAGTGATGTTTCCCCTTTGTAAAAGCCAACTGTTTTTCGGATGGTGATGTTCAAAATGAACGTGAGATACTCAGGTGCTGAGAAGGCAGACACGACTTCTCAGTACTTATTCTCCCTGATGGTTACAGCTGCGCTTTGTTGTTGGTTATGGATGTTGTTCATAGCTAAGGGGCCACTAACTTTGCTTTACTGATGCATCTTGTGACTTGGAGATCCTAAAAGTTGCTCCATGTGCTTCTTATAATCCTCCTTACCCATGGGATCAAGCAAACAGTGCTGTTTTTTTACATATACATGTTGAATCTACAGCCCCAGGCTGAGGCTTGTGTTCAAAGGCCACTGCAAAGAGCTGTGCTGCCAGCAGAGAGAGCCAAAGCACAAGGAAGCAAGAACTGCAGGATGTATTTCCAGAGCTGCATGTAAATTTGTACTCCATGAAAGAAAACATCTTCTGGTGGTCAAGGATCCTCTTCTGAGAGCATCCAGAACCGTGGATACTTTTACCATCAGCCTGTCAGGCACAACAGCTTTGCTCCCAGCTAGGCGTCCCTTCTCATTCTACTCTTCTGGTGCAGGCTGTGCACTGACAGCCACCTGCCAAAACCCAGGCTTCCACCAGAAGGTGGGGCCCACATTCCACAAAACATGGGGCAAGCTCTTGGCAGTATCATCTGCTCTTGGTCAGCATCTAGAGACCCAGACACACTGCTCCAAAATGATCAGAGCAAACTGGTCAGAATCTTTGCAGATGTCATCTACAGTGTAACTCCCTGGGGTGCAAAGCAGTGTGTTTTCTCTGAAGGGTTTATGTCTTAATGATCTTCTTAATGATCTGCTGTAGTACTTTGGAATTTTATAAACAAATAGTCCTGCCTGTATATTCATCTGCTTATTAAAGAGCCCACAGCCCTGAGCCAAGGGGCTCATCTTCGCTCAGAGCCACATCTGGACGCCAATTTCTGAGCAAGGCTTTGATGCTACCTCAGTTTGCTTTTGGTGGTCTATGAAAAGCAGATGTGGAATGAGGATCCCTGGCTAGGATCCTGCAAGGCACACAAACCATGTCCAGTTTGCCCACTGCAGCTCTGCGCCACAACTCCATATCAGTATTAGATCATTTTATGGTCATCATCCCCAAAAGAAGAAAACTAGAGCAAGTTCTAGATGGAAGATTACATTGCTCTCATGGCAGCTCGTACCGTCCTCAGCAGTGGCTCAGGCAGGTGTCTAATCCACGAAACCTCCCTTATTTAAAAAATGATGTCACTGTGGGTCTCTAAACTACAGCAGAAGGTTGCCAGAGCACAAAACAAGAGGTTTACTAACACGTGGATTTTGTGATTTACAGTTTCCTCTTCTCACTACTCAAAAAAGATGGATCTTGGAGAAATTGTTGTGGCTGAAAGTCCGGCTGAGAGGAACCTATGTGCAGAGAAGCAGCCAAGAAGCCAGGACGTGCTGGGGAGAAGTGGAAAACAAATGCCCCAAGTTATCAAGTATCTCACAGGAGAAATGAAAGAATATGGAGAGTGGATGAAAAGTAAGCACAGGGGTATGCTGGGGCTCTCTGGAGGAGCACGCTGGGAACATATACATCACCAACTATACATCCTGGTCCACAAGACCACTTCACCTTCTAAGACATAACAGAGAAGGCATGGCCTGAACTCAGTATGAACTTCTGGTGCTTTAGCCCAAATTGTGTTGTTCTTGAGAAAGAAACTTCACTGCCATTACCATGGCTGCACAAATAATTCAGCACAGGCAAAAGATGTCTTTTACACTTAATCAGTTATGTCATTAACATCATGTTCCTCATAGCAATGCCCAGAATCACACGTCAGAGCTGAGGATTTGGACTTGTCTGTAAGTGTCTTGGATCAGTAGCCATCTCCCTGTCCATGTGTGGGCTGGCAATGGGGACTTGACTTCTGACTGTACAGGCAAAGGCTTTGTATTTACCAGCCTTTGGGGAGTAATAAGCACCATGAGTGTTACGTTCCTATAAAGTACAAAGCAAGTACTGATCTCAAAGGTTTACTGTCCAGGCAGGAACAATACATCAGCAGATGTTCTGTGTTACCCTGAATTATTATGGGGTTTGAGCTTTGAGAGGCTATGCAAAATTGTGGCTCCTCTGTCAGGGCAAGGTTCGTTAGCAGCACGGCTCCAACCAAGGGAGAGATGTAAGAGGAGGTGAGCTGAGTTACCTCCATTCAGGGAGCTCAGGAGAATGGCAGTTTCATAGAATCATAAATCACTGATGTTGAAAAGACCACTGAGATCATCTAGCCCAACCATCAACCCATGCCTGTGAACGCTCAAGACCATTTCATTCAGTGCAGCATTCACCCTTCTTCAAAACCTGGGGATAGTGACTCCACCAGCTCACTGGGCAACCTGTTCCCTGTGGACCCAGATTGGTTCCTTAGCAAAAAGGAATGTCTCCTCTTGCTTTTTGTTAACTCCTTGCTACCTCTAGCTTGATAGACAGCTTTTATTACTTGGTGTCCTGAAAATCTTCCTGCCCCTGCATGTTCATGATATTTGAATATAGTTAAAACTAGTGCCTAAACCCAAAAGCATTGCTGACATGCTTCATAGCTCAATACCAAGCATTAGTAAAAATTATCTCTAATTAGTCCAATCATTTTTCTCTAAAGAAGACACTCCCTGGTTGTAACCTCCTGGATCAACAGCAACATACTTCTAAAGGGATGCATGTGCAGTCACCCCTTAAGATACCCTGCAGCCTTTTGGGATGTCTCTCCTGGGGATGCTGAATAGATGCAGAGTTGTGTCGGTCCCTTGAGAGTTCCTCTTTTTTGAGCTACCTCTATCACAAAGCAGAACTTAAGACCCAACTGTAAATAAACAGAGAAGGGAAGTGGAAAAGAAGGGGGTGGTAGGAAGCTGTTACGAATAAGACATTGCCCAGATTCAAGAAGCAGCCTGGCACTTCACTCTGTGTCTAATTAACAGTATCAACTGAGTAACTGAATTAATTTCAAATATTTAAGAAAACGAAAGGCACGGGCAGAGTTTCTTTTTCATATTCTTACACTGTGTTTAATAACACACACTATTACAGTGCCATTTCCACTTTGTCCTCAAGCCAATTTGCACAAGGGTCGGGAACACAGCTACTGCAGTGCTGCAAAACCCTCTTCTGTACATGGACTACTGCACAGAGGTGCCCTCAGACAACCTCATAAACCTCAAGTGGAGTGGGTTAGAAGGTGGGAACTGGGGGAGCAATGTTCCTCCTGCTGTAAGAAAATCTCAAGCTCACAACCACTTGAGGAACCTGACTATAATTCTATGGGTCCTAACAAGATATATCCCAGAGTTCTGAGGGAACTGGCCAGTGCAAACACCAAGTCACTCTCAATGATATTTCAAAATTCATGACAGTCCAGTGAAGTCCCTGGTGACTGGAAAAAAACCAAAGGTAATATTGTGCCCTTTTTTAAGAAAGGTAGAAAAGAGAACCCAGGGACCTACTGATGAGCAAATCCTCCTGGAAGCTATGCTAAGGCACATGGAAAGGAAGGAAGTGATACAGGATAACCATAATGGCTTCACCAGGGGCAATATCTGCCTGAGCAATGTGGTGGCCTTCTGTGGTGGCATAATTGCATCAATGGACAAGGGAAGAGCCACTGATGTCATCTGTCTGGACTTCAGCAAGGCTTTTGACATGCTCCCCCATAACATTTTCTTCAAATTGGAAAGACGTGGATTTGATGGATGGACTACCTGCAGAGTATTGGTCAGTGGTTCAATGCCAGATGATGGCTGGTGTCCCCTAGGGGTCAGGATTGGGCCCAGTGCTCTTTAATCTTTATGTCAATGACATTGACGTTGGGACTAAATGTAAGTTTTCAGGTGACACTGAGCTGTGTGGTGCAGTTGACATGCCTGAGGGGACTGGATGCCATCCAGAGACCTAGACAGTCTCGAGTAGAGGGTGAACACAGGAGAACCTCATGATGTTCAGCAAAGACAAGCAGTTCTTGCACCAGGGCTACGGCAACCTCCACTATCAGTACAAGCTGGAGGATTGGGGTCAGCCATGCTGAAAAGAACTTGTGGGTACTGGTGGATGGCAAAATGGATCTGAGAGTGATGAGGTCTTCCTTGAGCCTTCTCTTCTCCAGACTAAACATTTCTGGCTCTTTCAGCCACTCTTTGTAAGACTTGTGTTCCAGACATTTCTCCATCTTCACTGACTTTCCTTGAACATGCTCCATCATCTCAGTGTCTTACTAGTAGTGAGGAGCCCAGAAATGAACATACCAGTTGAGGTTCAGCCCCACTAGTGCCACATGCAGATATACAATCACTTCCCTGATGCTGGTGACTATATTATTATAAGCCAGGATTCCACTGACCTTCTTGGCCACCTTGGAACAGTGCTGGCTCGTATTAAGACATCTGTTGACTAGCATCTACAGATCATTTTTGGCCACACAGCTTTCCAGCCACTCTGCCCCAAGCCCATGGTGTCACATGGGCTTGCCCTAACTGGAGTACAGGACCAGGCACTTTATCTGGTTTGTACAAATGGTCTCAGCTCATCAATGCAGCCTATTCAGTTCTCTCCAAAGAGCCTTCCTACCCTCAGACAGATCAGCACTTCCTCTCAGCTTGGTGTCATTTGCAAGCTTACTGAGAGTGTAATCAAACCCCTCATCCAGACCATGAATAAAGATATTACACAGGACTGTCCACCACATCCTGAGTCTGAACATTACACTATGATGCAAGCAAGCATGCAAATTCCTGCTACCTCATATATCTGAGCACTGAGCCACCTCTGCTATGGGGACCTGCATCACACCCTGTCTCAACAGAATTTTACCACCTGACTTTTCCATGTTCTGGGTCACCAGCTTTCTCCATAAAACAGCAGAAGTGTTTCTTTTATATTTCCTTATCCAAACAAAAACTAGTTTCAGTCTTTGCCTCTGTCCCTCTCTGCATCTGAATTATGCACAGAAACGGGTCTATCTCCTTGTTAAATTTATAGCAGAATCTTCTGCAAAGACTTTTTTTTTAACCATCATAAATAAACCATTTTTTATTAATCCCTCCACAGACTCTATAGCAGTGCCCAGTCCCTGTTATTTCAAGTGCCAGATGCAAAAATATGCTCAGACAGCAATAAATCAGAGCCTGTTTTTATAGTCCTGTTGATACATCACCTCTATTCTGTGGCAAGAAAACAACTGTCAAGCTGAGTGTGCTTTGAAGGAGTCCCAGTGAAATGGTGCCTTATCACCAACATTTTTATTTTATCTCTGTCAGATAAACCCCTCATGTTTCAGCTGGTGGACTGGATCTTGCGAGGCACCTCTCAAGTGATGTTTGTCAACAACCCTCTCAGCGGGCTCATCATTTTAGTGGGGCTTTTCATCCAGAAGCCATGGTGGCTGCTGACGGGCTGTGTTGGAACTGTCACATCAACGTTAATTGCTCTGGCTCTCAGTCAGGAGAGGTATGTGGGATCTTTGAGATGATCATTATGATATCAGGAGCATGCTGATAGGTTGTAGTCCTGTTTTCAACCCTATTAGAGCCAGCAGACCCACTTTCCCCACTTGACTTGGAGGAAGTCAGGTAAGGACAGAGCTGTGGTTCAGGAGGTGGATAGTTGGCCACCACTGTGAGAATAATGTCACCTAACGCAAGTCCTGTTCTCTCCCTGATAGCCATTATGTTTTGCTATCACCACACCCATACAATTTGGATCACACAGAGCTTTCTGGATCATCATTCTTTACCAGAGGACTGAAACACCTCTCCTATGAGGAAAGGTTGAGGGAACTGGGATTGTTTAGCTTGGAGAAGAGAAAGCTCCATGGACGCCTCATTGGGGTCTTCCAGTACTTGAAGGAAGCGTATAAACAGGAGGGGGAACGGCTGTTTGTGAGGGTGGATGGTGGTAGAACAAGGGAGAATGGATTTAAACTGAGACAAGGGACGTTTAATTAAGTATTAAGAGGAAGTTTTTCACACAGAGTGGGGTGAGGCACTGGAACAGGTTGTCCAAGGAGGTTGTGCATGCCCCATCCCTGGAGGCATTCAAGGCCAGGCTGGATGTGGCTCTGGGCAGCCTGGTCTGCTGGTTGGTGACCCTGCAAGTAGCAGGGGAGTTGAAACTAGATGATCATTGCGGTCCTTTTCAACCCAGGCCATTCTATGATTCTATGATTCTAATAATAGTTTAAAAAATCATGCATTCCACAGACCTCTGCAATGAAAGTTGGCAACTACCTCACTGCTTTTTCCATCCTGCCTCTACACTCCCTTCACCAGGACCAGGATATTTTCAAGTTGCATTTCAGCAAGTCTCTGTGGCAGATCACCTCCTGCACAGCTTGCTGCTTTGCAAACATTTCTTTGTGTCACAGATCAGCCATTTCATCAGGGCTGCACGGCTATAATGGGATCCTGGTGGGAGTGCTCATGGCTGTCTACTCGGATAAGGGAGATTACTACTGGTGGCTTCTTACCCCTGTGGCAGTTATATCCATGGCCTGGTAAGTGTCACGTCTCTCTTAGAGACAATTCTCAAAGAATGAGGAATTCTGCTATATGAATATTGTACACATTACAAGTCTTGTCTGCACAGTGCCCTACATCAGTAGCTCCAGACAAGGTAGCATTGGAGAAAGCTCTTTATTGAATAAAACACACTGGCAGGAAGTCAAGTGAAACAACAAAATCAATCATACCTGAAGGACAAAGCAACCCTACTTCAGTGCACATTTATGGACCTCATCAGATTGCACTGGGGTGGATGTCACTGTGCCCAGCACTCCTATGATGCTCCCTTACCCAGGTGCTGAACTGACCTGAAGCTCCTTCTTCAGGCTGAATTCCACCTTCCCATCTCAGATGTGCGACCAGTCACGAATCAAATTTTTCCCTACAACTAGTTCCAAAAGCTATACAGCATCCTTTCAGGACTATATTTACCATTTCTACATACAGACCTTAACAGCACTGCAGAATCTATTTAACAGCCTCAACAGAAATTAATTCAAAAGCCAGATTTTAATCACCATCAGTGACAAGATACAAATCATGACTGCATTTCACTGCTTTTGAAATCAGATTTTTCAATATTTTATTTCACTAGTCACTGCCGGCGAAGGTCATTCTGAGACACTCTTTCAAAATCCAGAACATGTTGCAAGAATGTTTAGTCTGTCTTGTCTGCCAGAATTCCCTGAGGCTTTTTATTCAAACATTTCCCTGTTTTTCTAGTTCGCAGGGCTCGAGGGTAGAGCTGAAAGGTTTTAAAATTAGACTTTTCAGAGATTCTCTCTTTCAACCAGTAGCTTGAATCTCAGCTTTAGAAGTCGGAATTTCTTTAATTGTTTCTTTTTTTCCTAACAAGATGTATAGCTGGCAGAAGCTTTGTATTTCAACACAGAAACTGGGACACTGTTTTCACTGAAGTGGTGGGTATTTTCTACAGCAATGAGCAAGGAAGCCTTTAAACTGCTCTCGAAACCAAATTCATCATAAAAGAATAGGCTTTATCTGAGAAAACAAAAGCAGAACAAAGCATTTTTTTCCATTGATAATATCTTCACAACAGGACACAAGAAGTTGCTTTTGAAATCCCAAATAATTGGTTTCTTTTGTTTTCCGGTTTGTTTTGCTGTTTTATTTTGTTTTGCTTTAGATTAGAACCAGTCTGATGTTCTTCTGGGACTTGAATCCAGCTTCTTGAAGAGTTCAGGTCTTTAAGTTGTATTTCTGTAGGCTGCGCAATGCCTACTGCAACTCTGAAGCTAACTGTAAGGGTGGCTCAGCCCGGTTGCATCATCAGAGTTCAGATAAAACCATCAAAATACAGCCAATTTCCATCAAGTACATGACCTTCACTCTCATTCACATATTTTCTGGGCCCCATTTAACCAAAAAAGACCAAAAAGTAACTTATGTGGTGAGAAGACTCCTCAACTATATGCTTACATCCACTAATGAGTGTGATAGTTGCTGTAAAAGGGCAGACAGCATTCTCTAACTATTGGACAGATGCAATCTGCTATGCGAAGGAATTCACTGCCTAGTGTTTCCAAAGGAATACCACTGGCATCCACTTTCCAGAGCTTATGACCAAAATGGTAGGATGAATCACTATTGTAAATATGATGAACAAGCTGTACTTGTTTCTCTTTTCCTTTCATTCTTAGTCCAGTCCTGTCCAGTGCTTTGGGATCTATTTTCAGTAGATGGGACCTTCCTGTACTCACTCTGCCCTTCAATACTGCGGTGACTTTGTACTTGGCAGCCACAGGACACTACAACCTTTTTTTTCCTACAACCCTCATCAAGCCTGTAGCATCGGTGCCCAATATCACCTGGTCTGCAATCAATGTGCCTCTGGTAAGCTTCACCCCAACACGTTTATGTTGTTTCATTGAAAATGTGAGCATGAAGACATTTATCTCTGGGTAGCAATTTCTCATATGCCCATTCTGAGCAGCATCCATTTGCAGAAATAAATGGCTTAGTTCATTTCATACAAGAGAGTGTCACATAGGCTCCAGGGGCAGTCCTGGCTAATCCAGCAGAGAAACTGATCAGATCTCAGAGATCCTGAACCTCTCACTCCATCCAAAGTTAGATTGCCTATAAACATGCCACAGCTGCTGTTATCACACGAGTATATCCAAATATGCACACTCACTGTCCAAATGTGGTCAACAGGATGTCAGCAGGACTGTCAATGAAAACATGAAAAGAGGGAAGAAACATCATGATCTCACAGGGGCAGAAATTAATTTACACTCATTCTCCTCTGGCCAGCTTTAGCACTGGAAATTGTCTTGTTACATCCACACACTCAAAGAAACGTTAAGAGGAACAGATATGCTTCATCTTATATTAAAATCTCAAATCAGCCCCAATACAGGATTACTGCTTAGGAGAGTAACAGTTTTTCTCCTTCACTAAAGTCATTTACAACAAAACCACAACAAACACAAGCTGATCATATTACCCCAGAACAAATAAAAGCCCATATTGGACTGATGAAATTCAGACCAAACAAGAAACTAACTCTGGACTGAAGGACATAAGAACCTGTGTTCACTCAATAGACCTTCTCAGAGCCAGGGTTGTCACCTTTCCTTTCTAATCAATACTTTGGACAAAATAACTGTTGTGTCCTCCACTCAGAGCTACAATAACATGTCCCCTCTCTACTGGCCATTGCAGCTCTTGCAGTCCATCCCAGTTGGTGTTGGTCAAGTGTACGGCTGTGAAAACCCCTGGACTGGAGGCATCTTCCTTGTTGCTTTATTCATCTCTTCCCCACTTATTTGCTTACATGCTGCAATTGGATCTACAGTTGGAATGCTTGCAGGTAAGAAATATTCACCAACATTATCTCAATTAAGAAAATACACTGATCCAAGCCAATATGAGATTCTGTCCAGGATTTACAGTTGCATGGGATAAGGGAATGCACTCCTGTTTTTGAAGGTGTCTTTGAATTTTAAAGGTCTTAATTTTAAAGGTCACTCAGCATGGTGAAGGGAAGAACAGAAGCAGGTTTTCTACAAGCTCTAAATTTGGAACTAAATTTGTAACTCTGGCAGGTAGTTTGTTCCATCTTGCTTAACCCACTGCCACTGGATGAACAGAGAGCACAGCCTCACTCCACTAACCAGAGAAACAATCCTAATTTAACAAAGATGAATGTGACCCCCGAATACAAACAACACCAGTGCCATTTATGTGAGCAAATTTAATGAAAAATATGGTAAAATTAGCATAGTCTGAGGCAACTACAAAGGCTGACAAAGGTTCAGACGTCCAACACAAAGTTCTGATTTGCGCTCTGAAGTGCTTTTTACAAGATGTGACCCGCCCTGAGTTTGTGTTTTAAAGAAAATGATCCATAATTTATATGGTTAAAAACATTTGACAAGTTTCACGCAGGTCTGACATTTAACTAGAAGAGAAGGGTCTGGAGAAAATATGTGGAAATATAAGCAAGGTGATGAGAGACAGGAGACAGCTGAGGACATTACAGCAGGAAAAGTATTGCCCCTAAGAATAAGGTGTCTTGTGCAATACATAAGATGATGCTGTTTTTAGTGATAGTCCCAATACATATGGGAAGTCCTGCAGAAGTACTTAGGATGTCAGGCTTTTTTTGCAAAACCTCAGCTCCCGTCCCATTGGAAGATTTCCACAGCAGTGATGGAGGGACCAGAACACATTTAGCATTTTGGCAAATCTTAGCATTTTAGCCATGAGGAAGAGATGGAAAATTATGCTTACTCCTACCAAAACTGTGCCTCCAATACTCAGGACATGAGAACATGTGAGATTTAAACAACACACATGACCACAGCTTTCTGCAAGGAAGAAACCCAAGTGAGAAAGCCTTCATGCACTCTGGCTGAATCTCCCATCCAGATATCCTAGGGACTCGCTCGAGCAAATATGGGGCGTAAGTAGGAAATTTTACCTGAAGAAGCATTTGACACTGAACCACTGCTGTTCTATCACAGCTCCAAAATAATGAGTTCCTTTAGAGTTCACCCTTTTTCTGCAAATGAACGCTGTGCAAGTGTGAGCGCTGTAAATTTGGCTGGATATCATAGGGAAGAGACTGAATTTCCAACAGGTAAGATTTACTTCCTGCAAATACTTCCCATAGCTGACCTCAGCCCCCTGTTTTTTTGTCTTGTAGCACTGAGTATTGCAGCACCATTTGACAGCATCTACCTTGGCTTACACAATTACAATTGCGCTCTCGCATGCATTGCAATTGGAGGCATGTTCTATGCCCTGACCTGGCAGACTCATTTGCTGGCCCTTGCTTGTGGTATGTATCTTATATGGTAAGGGAAGCAAAAAATTTTTGCATCTATGCAGTACATGAGCAGTACAGGACAACTCTGAATCAATTTTGGGATTCTGATTTTCCAAGAGTTACTTCTGTCATGGCATCAGATTTGAGCTTGGAGGTGCAAACCACAAAGGCAGAAGTAAAGGCTTCTAGATAACAAGTCTTCTGATAAAGAGAAACATCTAGAAACAGTGGAAGGAGTATTTGTAAGGAGACAAGCTATGCCATGAACAGAAGTTTAACAAATTATCCACTCAGGAGATTCATAGAAGCCATTCAAAAATTGTAATTATCCTCAGAGGATTTGCTTCACAGGATGAGAGCTGTTGTACAAGTTCAGTTTAAAATCCATTTAGCCAAAGACACCCACTTCCAGCAAAAGCCAAAAACAGATAATACAGGAAGTTTAAGAACAGTGTACAGTGTAGAAATTCCTAATGAAGGTTAACCCAGCCTCCAGCCATTTGTCATGTTTGATTTGAACATCCCTTCTCAGTTGCTCAGGGATCCCCACAACGCACAGGTCAAGTTGTGTAAATGGATAAGGAAATACTACCATCACCAGCTCTTGGCAAAACCATTTTCTTTCACCATCCACCGTTACAGAGCAGATAAGACCAATTGTAGACCACACGGCCAGACACAACATTGGAGCATATTAACCAACAGTTGAATTCTAACATTAATCATATAAGATGAAATGATTTACTGTGCATTTGGATATTTTTATTATTTCTGATAATTTCCTTGGAAAGCTGAGCTATTCTTTGACAATCCTGAACTCTTTGGTCTTCTTTTGTCAGCATTGTTTTGTGCCTA
Source organism: Lagopus muta (assembly GCF_023343835.1). NCBI lineage: Eukaryota > Metazoa > Chordata > Aves > Galliformes > Phasianidae > Lagopus > Lagopus muta. The sequence goes on along the minus strand of NC_064472.1, from coordinate 3,235,916 downwards.
CTCTGGAGCAGCTCTTACTAATGCACTATCTGTGGTAAGTTTAAATATTTTGTGAGCTTTGTTTTGTGAACTGTGTTCTGATTTGCTCATGATATAATGCTGAGGAAATGCTCCAAAATTCTCCATCTTCTGACAGTACCAAAATGAGAGTGCTGCAGCCAGCAGCATTTCTTATAGATGGTGCATCAGCTGGACCGTGCACCTGCAAACTCCACAGTTGACAATATGACTTCAAAAACCTCTGGAGCATATAATCCAGAATGGGAATTTGCACATAGATGTGCAAGTGCTTATGGTTTGAGATGCAATATTAAGCTGCAGCCAACATTTTAAAATGAATCCCAGTGGTCTAAAATTTTCTTTGCTTTTCCTACTCTGCCCTCAAATTTTTGACTCAAGTTTGGTCTGGAAATGAGAACTATAATTATTTAAGAGTAAAGAAAAAAAAAAAAAAAAAAAAAAAGGCCATTGCTGTCTTAAATACAGAATCATTGTATCTGGGCAATTCAAGAAAGAAAAGAAGCTAGAAGTGCCAGGCTTTGTTTCTTCAAGATCTGAGAGAATAAAGCAAACCCACATTTTAATAAAATTGATTTAGTAACTTACAATGATTAAAAAAAAAAAAAAAAAAAAAAAAAGTAGAACTAACAGCTTAAATGCATTAAATATACTCATGTGGCATTCTCTTAATATCATGTAGGCCTATGCAAAAGGCTGCTTTAAGCACACCTTTTGTTTTGGATATGGATTAGGGAAGAGGACAACTGGTTCTTCTCCCTGTAATCTTGGTTTCAGCATGCTGCAGGACAGGTGAGCCGTCTGGGTCCCAGAGCAGGACTGTTGGGCAGATGCAATGCCAGTAATTCATGGGCACTGAGGACTGAAGGTGTGTGAACAGTATTCTCAGAACAAGTTTTACAGAACCACAAGGGTAGGATTTTGGTCATTTCTTAGACAGTTGAAATGTCTACATGTGAGCTGGGTGCAAAAGAGGTTCCAAAACACACCTATCTGTCCACCTTCCTCTCCCAGCTTGGACTACCACTCTGTACCTGGCCTTTTTGCTTCTCGGCGCTTCTCTTTTTGCTGTTAACCTCAGACAACCCGAACATCTACAAAATCCCCCTCTGCAAAGTCACCTACCCGGAAGCAAACAGGATCTACTATCTGAGAATGAAGAGAAGAGCATCAGAAAGCAGAAGAGAAGAGCAGAAGCGAAAGGAGCAGGAACCTTCTGGCGACTCAAGAATAAGCACAGGTGGCACTCCCTTGTGCACCCCCAAAAACAGTCACAATCACTGATTTCAAATGCCCAGGAGTTAGCAGTTCCTGAGCAGTTGGTTGGATGCAGCAAATATCACCTTCAGCAGCAGCCTGTAAGCCAGGGATTCAGCACTGCCCTTTCTGGATGAAATACAATTTGCCCTTGAGGCAAGCTTTCCAAAAAGCACTCAGGTAACATAATAATGGCTGTCTTATCAATCCACATGTTGTTAACTTGAAAGCCACCCCTTATCAACAATAATTATAGGAATAGGCAGAAGAACATAAACACTGACAAGGAGCTGTATTTAATTTTAGATGTGTAATTTAACAAAATAAATATGCCGAGAGGGAGCTGGTATCTAATAATAATAAATAATGTAAGAAGTACATTAAGTGCTGCACTTTAAATTAAGAACATATATATTTGAAAATAGAATAAACAGACTGATCTCTTCCTTTCCTGTGTCCCATCAGTGTCTTGCCTTCTTTCTGTGTCTTAACAGTTACAGCACACATAGGTAAATATTTTTACAGAATGCATGCTATTTTTTTGTGCCATCTCCTGATTCCCCATTAAGTGTCAAGACAATGAAAGTATGAATATACGTGCTTTAATCATACTGCAGAAATGACTAGCTAGACATGATCAAAGCATTTTTCTTTTCTTTGCATCATCTTCTGTCTTAGAAATAGAAGACCTGTCTCCTGCTGACGGCAGGATTGCAGGTCTGAATCGTGGCATGCATCCAGTGGAAAACATTTTACATAAAGAATGAGATAAACATTTACTGTTGGTAGCAATTACTGTAGTTCTTTCTCTCCCTTTCCCAGGGAAACGCTTCCTTTGAATTAAGCCACAAGCAATAAGCAAGTCAAATACTGCCCTTGTCTGCTGGGGCTGGACTGGTCTGGGGTCTTCTCCATGTTTTCAGCAGCTGTCCAAGAGAAATCTTGTGAAACACCATCGTCATCGTCATGGGAATAGAGGGTGGCTTTGCTGCTGTGTCACCCAGTGTGGTGGTTTCTAACAGGCATAAGGTACAAGCGAAACACTGCTATTTTAATCTTCCTCCAAGTCCTTTTAACAGGGAAGGTCCAATTGCCCACAAGAGAGCTGTCTTTGGGAACCTTTCCAAAAGCCACTACAAAGCAAGCCTAGGAGAAAGGCTTCCACATTCTAAAGTCATTTCCTGTGATCAGTTCAAAAATTGTAAGCACAAAGGATCTCGAAGATTTAAGGTCAAAGTTCAAAGGAGTATCAGTCACTGTTTAGATTAGATGCTGTCCTTTTTGCATCTTGATGTGGGGTTGTTTTGCACGTTCATTTGAGTCCGTCTGAGCAAAGGGTTGGAAGCAAGCTGTAGTGCTGTTTTTGAACTTTTCTTAAAAAAGACGTTCTTCAGTCGTACCCAAGAGAATTTCTGTCTTTATAAACACCAGATTTGCAGCACCAGAAGCTGAAGTCACTGTAAACAATCCTTAGGAGAATCATCCAGGATTGAATGGGAGACAATGGTGCAATTAGAAAATCTGAACATACTTAAAAAGGGAATTTAGTTTTTTCTTATTATTCTATTTGGATTACAACAGATATGACATTCTACCTGGGAGGAAAGCCCCAGACATGCAGATAAGACCAAATTTTAGTAGACAAGATAATCCTGACATTGACTATGCAGAGTTCCAGTGAATTTTTCAGTCTGTTCCACCCTTCAGACTTGAATACCTAGGTTACATCTCTATCCCATTTTCGACCTCGGGATAACCTCTGAGTCTGGCCATACAGAGGTCCTCTGGGAAAGCACTAAGGGAATGAGTGGGAATTCCTGCATACCATAAGTTTTCTTAGAGATTAATAAAAGAGCAAGAATCTGAACAGCCTATTCAGTACATTCAGTCATGAGACTTTTGTCTTGTTTAGATGTGTGGGACTGACCTTAGCTTGATATCTTGCCTACCTCTACAAGCAAAAGGAAGATCTGACCAATATTCAACTGCAATAGGCAGAAAAGTAAATGCTTTACAGCAACCAAAGGCTCCCATGGAAATCCCAGGAACCTCCTGAAAATGCTCAGCTCAGACAAGAGGAAGGCATAGGTTACTTCTCTTCATCACGCAGGTGAAGGGGAACCATTGATTTAGGAGAAAGTTTGTTTGCAGAAACATTATCCAGGCATTGAACACAAGAAATAAAGCCTTCAAAATACCATAGAGGGCTGCTGCAGATGGTTCTACAATCTCAGACATGATTAAAGGACTTTTGTAGGCTGCACATGCAGCTACTTATTCGTGTATGGTAACTGAGGGGAAAAAAAAGCAATAGGGAACAAAGAAACCACGAGAAAAGTATCAGTAGACAGTGAAGAAAGCAGAGAACCACAGGAGAACAGGTTAGTAATCCATCCTTTATGCCACACAAAGAAAGAATGCCAGTGCCATTAAAACAGAAAAGAAAAAATAAAAACAGTCTTGTATGGACACAAGGTTCCAAATTCTGTAGAAAAACAAAGTCAGAGTGTCTCTTCATCTGCTCTACAGTTTAATTTACCTCGTAGACAATCTAGCTTCAGAGGAAGAGTTGAAATGAAGCAGCAGTTAGAAAAATTCTATAATAAATTCAGCTGAAATAATGTTTCAGAAAACTCAACTGTGGTTAATTATGTCAAGCATATTATTTATTTTCTTTTTAAAAAAAAAGAGTGGAGTCCAAGTACAATATGGCTACTGGAAAGAATTTGTCATGAAAGAGCCATTACAAACATTAACTTCTCAGCCACAAGCAAATCCATCCTGAAATCAATTAGCAAAGCTATTTCTAAGGTTGAAGACATCCATAAGGAATAGAGAATAAACAGGGTGGTTCTGTCCCCGGCTAACCAAAAGATTTGAGTAACTATGGCCAGTACTAACAACTCTTGAAAACAGGCAAGATAAATATCAAATGTCTTCTAGATGGGAGCAGTAGACAATCAAATCACTGACTGAAGCTATCAGCAGCCACAACTCCAAATTTCAGTTGTTCCCAAAAGTGCCAGCGATCTAATATGAATTAAATGTACCTATAAAAAAAGAATAGCCAAAAAACTAAACCTCTTCTATAGTTAGAGCAGTCATTCCAGCCAGTTTACCTCTGCAGTAAATGAAATAAATATTCCTGTGCAAATAAACACTCAGCCTAGCAGTAGTATATACAGAACAACTTCCTGAATGTCTGCCTTTGGAAACAAAAGAGTGCAAATGGGAACAGGCAATGCAACATGAATGAATTATAAGATGCCTCCCCCATGAGCAGAGAAGCCATCTATTTTGTTATAACTGGATAAGTACCACTACATATTCCACATGACTCCAAGAAAAAATGCTTTCATTGTTTCTTCAAAGGTCATCTATTTGCCTCTAAACCCTCAGTTAAAAGAAGAAATATATCTTTATTCTCTGAGATGGCTCTTCCAGCTCTCCTCACATAGGCACAAGGACACGAGGTCCGTGCTTCAGATGTCCTCATCTGGGTGTTGATGACTGCAGAATGATCTAGGGAAACATGAAGGGGTGGAATTTGCCTTCCCAATGGACATTAGCTACAGCATAGGCCAGAGCCATACTGAGCATCTCATTGCCCACTAGGTCTTTTCACCTGGTGACCCTTTTCCAAGGTGATTTATTAAACATGGGACATGATGCAAGACCCAGGAAATCAGGCATCCAGTAGACCTGCAATCACAGGTGAAGCACACAAGCCGAATCCCTCTAGCCCTCCTCCAGCAAACTTCGGTTGCCAAATTGAAGCAAACCAAAGCCACCCATTTTTGGCCTTGTACTTATTTTCTTTTTTAACTTGAAGCAAGATTCAAGTTAAACGTGAGCACCTAAAACAGGGTGGCTGTGTTTTGTGTTTTTTTTATGCTATTTGTTGTTTGCAGGGGCTTAGATTGGAAATATTCCTTTCCTTTCTACTTTCATCAATAAGTTCAGCTGAAGCTAGGTCTCAGAGGTTTGTTAGGATTGAATTTGTTAACTAGCCTCAGGAAGAATTTGACAAGTCAGGGGCACTGGTGGTTTGCAAAGAGCTGACAGGAAGAAGAGATTTTTAGCCAAAGGCTATCAGAGACCTCTGTGAGACCCCTCTGTGGAAGGAAATTCTCTTGGAGCAGAGGTTTTGACAGCAGTCAATAGTGGAAACCGTGACGTGAGCGACCTGAAACCACTGAAGGCCTTTCTGGGACATGAGATGGAAACTCTACTAACAGAAATCATTACCTATGGATACCTTTGAGATCAGTCGGGGCTTGGTGTGGGGCCACACACTTCTCTAGACACTTAGGCACAGAGCATGCTCAAATCCACCCAGCCAATGCATAAAGAAAAATGCATTTTATAAATGACTACCTCTCGCATCTTGTTGAATCTTAGCCCAAAGTTAAAACCAGGTATTTCAGACAAAGTCTGGCCAGTCATGGAGCAATATCCACTCACTGCACAGCACTAGTATCTCCATGTTTGCTGATAGATGGAGTGAGCGCTCACTGCTGGCACGGCAGGGCTTTATAACTCAAAAACAGTTCTGCAATGTTTTAACCGTGTTTCACTGACCTGTGTTTGCTTTGGGCCTGCGGTGCACAGTGTGGCCATGGGTTTGAGTTCAGCCACAGAAATACTTAGGTCTGCAGATCTTGGATGGTGAATCCAGTCTGTAGAGGCACCCGAAGGTATTATCTGCAGGAGTGGCTGGATCTACCTTGCTCATCTAGGGAAAGAGAGTTACGGTTCCTGGTCTTCTATCTGTCTCATCAAGAGTCTGCTCAGGGTTTGTTGTCTGTGGGACATTCTCAGCCAGAAACAGCCATTGCTTTTTCCCCCAGATATTGTACAGACACGTTTCCATGAACCAGCAAAACTCTGCTCTCTCTCTTGAGACTCATACCCAATTGAACCCTTGTCAGAACATCACCACATACATGAAGGACATGAAGCAATCAGAGAGCATTTAGAGTGGGCTTACAAAGATGGCAAAGGATCTATGGGAGAGATGTGTGAGGTGTGGCTGAGGTCCTGTGGTCTGTTTGGCTCAAAGAAGAGGAGGCAGACAGGAGGTCTCATGGCAGTCTGCAGCTCCTTCAAGGACAACCATGACAGGTCAGAGTGAACACCAGGACGTATGATGAAATTCCAAAGGAGACAAGCAGAGAATAAGCAGCTTGGGAGATGTCCCACAGGCTGACATCTACTAGAATTTATTCTCATGCTGAGTTAAAGCTGAACTTCCAGCAACCCCTTATGTACTAGTGGGGTCTGGTGTGGATTGAAGAAGCAGTACAGAAGGACGTCATTACAGAGGATGGTGACAGCTGCCCAGGAAGAGTACCTGAAGTTGTGAAGTCGGAAAACCTATGCTTGTTCTTTCAAATATCAATGGCAAGAAGTGCCTGGTAGGTTGTGCGGAAAGGGAAAGCCAAACAGAACAAGGTGGCTTAGTCTGCTCTCCCTGAGCAGATTTTCTTGCCACACTGTCAGAGCTGCTCTGTAATAGAGCCCAAGGCACTTCCCTCCCAACTCCATTCAGTACTGCTGCAAGCTTAAAATAAATACTGTAATTCTTTCAGACAGTGTCATAAAGCCCCTCAGCAATGCCAGCACCTCTTCTATCAACAGCTGCAATTACAGACTGGTCATAAAGCCCCTCAGCAATGCCAGCACCTCTTCTATCAACAGCTGCAATTACAGACTGGTGTCTCAGTGCAAGCAGGAGTACCAAGTGATCAGACAGGGAGGGTAGGTGAACTAGCAGCCACCAGCAAATACTAAGAAAGGTTTTATGTTCCAAAGGGACATTAAAGCAATACAGGATATCACCATGAGCTGAATAAAAACCAGAACTTTACTGCATGTCCAAGTATGATAAGCTCCTAAATTTTCCAGCTGCTGGGAAGTTGTTCTGTGCTTTGTCAATACCAGATATCCCCAGTCTGCAATGCTGTGTTGTATTCCCCAGCACAGGAGGCTGGTCTTTTTTGGTGAGCTTTGGGTTGTTGGTTTTTTGTTTTTTATTAACAGATCACATTTGCAAGGTAGCAGAAGTGCCACCACCCTTAGAGATCGGTTTGCCAAATCCTCTCCCCTCACTTCTCTTTAAACAGAAGTGCACGTTTTAATTTGGAAGTTGCAGAGTTCAAAAAGGGAACAAACTCTTGGTTGCAGATGATTTTTCAGTTCTCAGAGGGTCCTTTACAAACTCCTGCAGCTGTTGCAGCAGCAGGAATTCACACGTCCCAGTGGCAAGATGAGAAGACCAGGGACAGACCTGTGGAAAGCAAAGGTTTGTTTTACTACACTCTGCCTGGGAACAAGAACAGTTTGTGTTTGGGCATATCCAGATGCAGCTCAGAGCATTTAACAGCTTAAGCTGCCATGGATCTGCATTCTCACATCCTTCTCCAGGGACAACCCTTTGCACAAAATGTTGAGGTAGAGCTAAATCCATGCTCCCAAAATACATAACTTCATTCAGAACAGAAGGAGTGAAGCACACAGACAGGTGAGAGCACTTCCAAAAACACTCAGATACTTCAACCATCAGAATGCCTAGACATAATGCACAGGCTGACTAGCACATCTCTGCAGCCACAGAACAAATTATGCACAAGGCCAAGACAGATGGAAAGATCCTTTCATTGCACAAATATCGCTATGCACTTTCTTTCCCTCATTTTCCCTCATTTCAGGGCACCCTTGCCTGTGCTATGTTTTGCTTTTCTGCTCTTATCTCATTTAACTCGGCACTGACAGCTCCTTCCTCTGCCATCCACAAACCTCTGCAAAACTACTCAGCCAGAAGTCAGGCAGATACTTCCTGGCTGCGGAGAAAAACAGAAAAGCAAAGATGATGACAAGCTATCAACCAGCTTTCTTACTGTAGCTGAGTGACTTTATTTCACTTGAGTAAATTAAGTCCTGTTCAGGGTATTTTCCATTCCCAGAAATTGAATTAGCCAGCAGCCATAACTTTTTTTTTTTTTTTCTATTATCTACTACAAAATGTGAATCTTCACAGCAAATGAATATCTGTGTGCTTATGTGCATATATGAAAATGCTGCTGTGGAGTTCTGCCTACAAAATCCCTCAAGCATTTACAGCCAGTGCAGCTACACCACTAAACATTACACTGATTATTAACTTTCTACTTCTTCCCACTGTCTGATGATCCAATTCCAGAAGCAACTGGTCCTCTTTGTTTAATTGATTAGACCTGCAACTCGTGCCATGCACAGTGGCTTTCACTTCTATTACGGCCTGCTTAGCAAGAAAATAGTAGCCACTGGGATTTATATATTAAGAGAGTTTCTTCCTGGAACCAAGTCAGTGTTCCACTCTTTGCTAAGGCCCAACAGCTGCCTGTCCTATAATGTACAGGCATGTGAGATTGGATTATTTCCTTGAAAGCAGGGAGGGACTGAAATCCCCGTTATCAGGGACAAAGGAGAAAGGAAGACAAACTCAAAGTAAGCTGAGATGAGATGCAGGGGTGTTGAGTGAACTGCCTAAAACTGCAAAATTGGATGAAGCAGCAAAAAAAACACTTTGTCTTGCATCATAAAAATGAGGAAAATGTGGCCAGCTTTAACATTCTCATGAAGTTCAGGCTGTCTTGAGATAGATTTGGAAAATGAAGCCCCTTTGGATCTGGGCTATTTCTTGGAGCCAGAAACACAGGGCAAGGATTTGAAGGAGGGAAGATTTAGGTTGAGTATCAGGGGGAAGTTGTTTACTATGAGAGTGGTGAAGTGCTAGAACAGCTGCCCAGAGAGGCTGTGGATGCTCCAGACCTGGAGATGTTCAAGGCCAGGTTGGATGGAGCCCTGGCAAGCCTGGTCAGGTTCAATGGTTTAATGCCCATTAAATGTGATGATTGACGGCCTTGTATGTGGCAGAGGGGTTGGAGCTTCATGATCCTTGAGGTCCCTTCCAGCCCATGTCATTCTACAATTCTATGAAGCTGAAATTAAGAATTGAGTTGCAGTTTCCACTCCTGAAGTCCCGAAACACAATGATACGCTTAGCCTTAGCTTTCAAACTCTCTAGCATTTCAAGAGGTTTCAATCTGGCTGATACAGTCTACAAAGGAACAAGTGACATTGGAACCAAGAAGCCTCAAGATTCAGATGCACGGCATGAGGCAGAGAGCTTTGCTCACCACCAGCTCCTAGAACCTTGAGCAAAGAACAAACAGGATCACACCAAGTGCCAGCAGAACTGATTTTCCCTCCTCCAGGACAGATGTACACAACAGGGAAAGAGGAGAGGATATGAAGGTTTCTGAAGGTAAAAACAGCTGTACCAGAGATTATTGTCTTCCAGACGAATGCACAGGTTTCCAGGCCTGTGCCCAGAAGTGCCCACTGCTCTTAAGAAAAGGGATGGTACTGCCAGGAAAATGGAAAACAAATTCAAAAGGGGGGACTCAACCAGATAAATAAACTTAGTTCTTCTTTTACTTGTATTCCACCAGGCTTCCTGAGATACATCACTCAATTTTTTGGGTATCCTTCAAAGATATCTCCTGTACTCAATGCCACAGCCACCTCTGTGCTAGTAAATAGAATTGTGTTGGGGGGCAGCTCATCATTGCTACCTAGACAGCGAACCAAAAGCACAATTATTGTCAGGTGGGGCTTTGGGCTGCTGGCACTCTCAAAGCTATTCTTCACTCCTGTTAGCAATATTTTAAATACACACCTTGGAAAATCCACAAATAAGTCACGGATTGCTTGCTAACCCAACACTCAGCACATTGGTCTGCAGGAAGAGTATGAACCTAAGAGAGGGCCTCCAGAGCAAGTACATAGAATGTGTGTGCTATGAGACCTACTTAATATTTGGAGCATGCATCATTAGTAGTGTCCAGAGTCACCAGAACCTGGGGAGCTAAGCCAGGGACAGGGAATTGATATTCACAGGGCTTCTGGAACTTGACAGAATATCTGCTGATTTTTATAGCTGTATACGCAGCAGTACCAGAGACATACCACAAGAGGGAGATGAACAGCAGAGCTGGACGGCTCTCCTTGCCTGTATTCCTGATAGCAACTTGCTAGAGAAAGTACTGTGCAGCCATCATGCTGAGGAATGTCAAATAACAGCTTTGTCCAGAGAATTTTTACAGGCCCAATTGAAGGGTCAGAAGCTGCCTGCATTAGCATGGCTTTTGGTCCATTCTATGTAAACCCAAAGCTATTTTGCTCAGCAAACAAATGCAAGATTATGACAGACTCCTTGCATGCTCCCTTCTGAAACAAAAATTTCCACTCTGTTTTTACTCATAAAAACAAGATGATAAAATTAATGTGGCCACAAATACTGATGGGAACAGGCTTGCTGGTGTTCCTCCAGATACCTGGCCTCCAGGATATCTCAGCCTTTACTGGCTACGATTTCTGCCTCCCCAGCCAGCAGCTGAGCTGAGTATCACCTACCTATAGAAAAAAAAAAAGAGACTGGAGCAATCTGAGTTATTAGTTCAGTAAGTATTACAGCAGGAGGCTAGTCTAGGTGAGCTGCAGAGATGACTTATAACGTGTGTTATCCTACAGACTTAAATCACTGGAGCACTGTTTTTGGGGCTGTCTGCTGTAAACATCTCCATAGAAAAGTTAATGAAGTGCTTAAGATAGGTGAGCAGAAAGGTGGGTTGAAAACTGCCTGAATGCTTGAACCCAAAGTGCTGTAATCAGAGGAACAAAATCAGATAGAGGCCAGTCAATAGTGTTGTTACCCAACAAAAATTCAAACATAGAATCAAAACAAAAATAGAATCATAGGATGGCATGGGTTGAAAAGGACCACAAAGATCATCTAGTTTCAACCCCCCTGCTATGTGCAGGGTTGCCAGCCACCAGACCAGGCTGCCCAGAGCCACATCCAGCCTGGCCTTGGATACCTCCAGGGATGGGGCATCCACAACCTCCTTGGGCAACCTGTTCCAGTGCCTCACCACTCTCTGCATGAAAAATTATCTTAATGATCTGGGATGTAGGGTAATTTGCAACATCAGCAAATCCATGGAAGATACAGAACTCAGGGGAATGGCAAATACACCAAAGAGAGGGTCATACTGCCATGCAGATGAAACTCAGCAGGCTGGAGAAATGGGTCCACAGGGCACCCAGCTGGGAAGTACATGGGACTGAGGGAGATGAGACTGTTTCCCCTGGAGAAGAGAATGTTTGCCGGAATATTTATCGCTGTGTGCAAATATCTGATGAGAGAATGAAAAAAGGCAGTCAGACTCTTTTTAATGGCATCCCATGACTGACCTGCACACCAGTGAGAGATAACCTGCAAATACCATCCACACTTCACAAACAGCCCAGCCTAGCAGAGTCAGGATATGTTCTGAGTTTTAGCAATCTGCAGAGCTGCATATGTGGATTTATGTCACTTTAAAGTACCTGTTGAGTCCAGGAGCTGCTGCAACTCCCTGTGAAGAACTGATCCATGCAGTGCAACTGGAGCCAAGGAACACAGCCAAAACCATCAGCATAATGGCAATCTGCTAAGTGATTTTCCCTCTTGAAGGCAACAGAGCCTTGAGAAAGGCACGGAAACAGAGCGTGTGAAGCTGGGTTAGGGCCATATGAGTGTTTCCTGGCAGAGCTGACACGTTCAAACACTGTACCCAGCTAGTTCAGCTCCTGCCTGATCATTCTGGCACTTCTCCAAATAGCTCAAGTACTAAGTCTGATTGGGATCCAGCCACCAAACCCTCTTCTGACAATGTCAACCACTGATCTCTGTCCAGGAGGACTTCTCAGAGCCATCTCAAGGAATGGCCTCTTCCAGTCTTCCCTTGAAGCCCAAATCCCAAAAGATCAGAGCATGAAGACATACTTCATCAAGCATTTAGGTTGGCAGGTTGGCACCTAACTTGGCATAGGTTTAATTGCACACACATACAACATTTTCCAACATTCCCACTCTTCTGCACCAGTCCCACCCTTAGGCAATGCCTGGGCACAGAGCTGCAGGCAGGTCTTCCTGCAAGTGATTCCTGCTCTCAGCCTGCTAGTAATGAGCCCAGTCCTTTTCGGAAGATAATGGTTGGAAACATATAGATTTCCTAATGCAGATGCTGCAGCAGTTAAGCCTTCCCCTTAGCTGGTTGTATCTACAATCCAGTGGCCCTGTCACAAGTCAGTGAATCTCATGTCTCCTATGCCTGCAGTTAACCAAGCAGGCTGTGTCAGAGGCTTCATTCCTACACAGATATCAGCAGAATGTGATCTTGTTATTTATTACCCAGCTCATTGATTACAAAAAGCTTTACTCCAAGACATCCATCCCACACCTGCATCTCACATCAACTTCTTTAAAGCGCCAGAACTGGACACAGCAGCCTGAATCTTGCCTCTTGGAGGACATGAAAAACATGAAGTCTAAAATTCAAGCCCACCACACTTCATATGGGGATCTCCCGTGCGAGTTACCCATTGCATTTCTCTTCTTTTGAGTTGCATCTTACAAGACAGAGAGCAAAGGCAGCCTGAGGAGAAACAAATAGTGAAGGGGAAAAAATGTACTGAAGTGGAGCAGAGCATCTTCCTCAGCAGCACCTCCTTTCTTCATGCTACTTTTTCTGCTGGATACGAAGTCAGTGTCTGGCAGCATCTGACTGGTGCCTGTGAGATCAGAGAAGCACTTGCTCATGCAGCAGCATTAAACCAACAGCCATCATCAGAAACCCTGCTCACTAGGGGAAAAAGAGAATCCAGTCTCCTGTTAAAAACATCTCCATCAAAAGAGATGCATCCTGGGAATTAACACAATGCAAACAACATCACTTCATTCACGGAACACACACTCTATTTCCCCTGAGCTGGGAGCAAAGTCATAAAGCTAGATGGGTTCTTATTCAACAACTCATTACTCTGGCAGTCAGATGAAGTTGCAGGGTTGCTTCTCTAAGCCATCACTCTTTTAGAGTCCTAAAGTGAATGTAGCTGTGGTTTAAATTAGCCTGACAGGTTCCTTAAGTTCACAAGATTTTTTGCTGCTGTTTCTCCTATTATTCACTCTTTCAAAACTCTCCTCTCCAGTTTCATCTCTGCCTTTCACAGATATTTCACAGTCTTATAAACTTCTCAAATATGCCACACTTGTGATAGTCCAGATTCCTCCAGCAGGCTAGGGAGGCAATGTTAAAAATGAAGAAGGGGGGGAAAAAAAAAAGAAGAAAGAAAGAAAGAAAGAAAGAAAGAAAGAAAGAAAGAAAGAAAGAAAGAAAGAAAGAAAGAAAGAAAGAAAGAAAGAAAGAAAGAAAGAAAGAAAGAAAGAAAGAAAGAAAGAAAGAAAGAAAGAAAGAAAGAAAGAAAGAAAGAAAGAAAGAAAGAAAGAAAGAAAGAAAGAAAGAAAGAAAGAAAGAAAGAAAGAAAGAAAGAAAGAAAGAAAGAAAGAAAGAAAGAAAGAAAGAAAGAAAGAAAGAAAGAAAGAAAGAAAGAAAGAAAGAAAGAAAGAAAGAAAGAAAGAAAGAAAGAAAGAAAGAAAGAAAGAAAGGAAGAAAGGAAGAAAGGAAGAAAGGAAGAAAGGAAGAAAGGAAGAAAGGAAGAAAGGAAGAAAGGAAGAAAGGAAGAAAGGAAGAAAGGAAGAAAGGAAGAAAGGAAGAAAGGAAGAAAGGAAGAAAGGAAGAAAGGAAGAAAGAAAGAAAGAAAGAAAGAAAGAAAGAAAGAAAGAAAGAAAGAAAGAAAGAAAGAAAGAAAGAAAGAAAGAAAGAAAGAAAGAAAGAAAGAAAGAAAGAAAAAAAAAAAGAGAGACAAAATATCCTCAACTGGTAGAAAAAAAAAAAAAAAAGAAAAATTAGACAGTGGAACCAAGTCTTCCATTCCAGTATGTTAACAGAATAGTGGCTCCAAAAACTGCCCAGAAATAGCTGAATCCAGCAGGCTGCATGTTATTGTGGTAGCTCTAAAACCTTCACAGCAGGAACATCAACACATCTGCAATCGAGTTTCCTCACCACCGTAAAAGCAACATTTTGGGAAGGAGGGGAGGATAGAAGGATGCTGAGAGGTCCTGGGTAACGGAGGTTAACATTGGAGAGGTCCGGTGTAGGTATACTTAGAGTCTGCTTGGAAGTTTGGAGTCCCTCTTAATTTTGGAGGAGAAAGGACAGAGTTAAAGGAGACTTAGTTCAAAAACAACAAAAAAAGCAGCAGGGAAGACGACATTTGGAGAGGCTTTTGGCAAGAGACCAAGGACAGAACAAGAGGAAAGGTGGGGAATTCAAGAGGGAACCTTCTTGATATTTGTTTGGAGCTCACAAAGTGGGAGGAGAGACCAACTAATTAGTAATATCAGAACAGGAGCCATGCTAGCCTATATAAACTGGTGGGGCATTTTCTTTTCTCCACTCTTATCCCTGCTTTCCTTAGTAGCCAGCAAAGAGACAGCTGTCCCCGAGGTCATCCAAAAGGTAAGAGCACGTTGTTCCTTCCTTTTAATGCACAGCCAAAAAGATGCACCCTGTTAATGGTTTAGTGACCAACTTACCCAGGTCTTCCTCCCCAAAACATGAAACAAAGAGCTTTTAAAAGTCCTCAATGAGAGCAGCAGAGGCTCAAGAGAGACATGGAGATTAGGGAATGTCACAGGAATTTCAATTATTGACAATTTTCTAGCAGGCTGAGGATTTATTAGGACTTCTTAGCACAGTTGGTTGAACATTGAGGAAAAAAAAAAAAAAAAAGCTGGGACTCTTTAACACCTCCTTTCACTGCCTTTCTCTTCTACAAAATGAAAAATGCCCAGATAGTAATAGTACGTGGTTAATGTGATAGCATCTCTGGATTTCTCTGTCCCAGAGACAGATCTCTGAAAATTGAATTGGGAATGGGCTTAATGAGTATTTGAATCTGAGGGATGAGCTTCCTTCTGAACAAATGCTTTGCAATCTATGGTCTGTGGGAAAACCTGAGCTAATTTTTTTTTCAGTCAGGGTCAAGTGCATTATAATCTCTCTGTTATGGGGTGGATGCTCATGCATGCGTGTGTTCGCATATATGTAACACAGCACTTAGCAGCTTTACTAAAACCCTGTTAACATTATAGAGTTCATGTAAGAATCTGGATTGCTGAGGATCTGGCCCTTTCCTCCTATTGTGCTTGGATGCAGGAATTCCTCTAAAAACTTGCTGCACACACTGAGCTGGCTGCCTGCACACTTCACAGCAACAATGTGGAGAATGCAAGATACAATGGCTGTAATTGTGTGGCAGCAATTCCTTGGGCAAACAAATACCAGCAGTACTTTCTATCCCTTTGATTTTGTAGCGAAATTCTAACAGGGAAAGGGAAAAAATGAGAAAGAAGAGGAAGTCCTATGTAACTTTGCTGCATTTTCAGAGGTAAAAGACAACACTGAGCAACACAGACACCAAGATGGGAATAACTATCACCTATGAGTACTGAACAATTAGCCATATAAAAGCCCTTTTCTTTTCCCAGCTGCAAGCACAGCACTGCTATTACTGTGTATGTACATAATGACTGTATGCCAGGGCTTGCCTTAATTTTAGCAAGTGAATGAATACCTTCTTGCAGGCCAGATGTTGTAGGAAAGCAAGCAGCATGGAGTCTGCTCTGCTGCAGCTTTAATGAGGCATTGCTGAGATGCCATAGGTACGGCATGGCGTGGTCAAAATGTACATAAGTGGAAGAGAAATTGATTTAGGGAAACATGAGGTTGTGTAACATCAGGGTTTTGCTGCAGGACATTTATTAACTCTGAAAAGATGACAAAGAAACCCGATATGTTGGCTTCCTGCCTCTGTGATGATTTCACTTTCGTGCAAGAGAAACATCTTACTTTTCTGCTCTTCTTTAACAGCTGATACAAAAGTATTTGGATACTTCTAGCAGCAGAACTCTCACTCTTGCTTACATGTACATCCTCAGTGAGGACATCAGTGAGATCTGTACCTGGCAGCACAAAGACCTCCAGGCAAGGGGAGGCAGAAAAAATCTGTAATCATTGCAGGAAAGCAGCAGTGCCCCAAAGCCAGCTTTCTGGCACAGTACACTATGGGGAAAAAAAGCTTTTGATTGTTACTCTGTGCTGACAGCAGACCACAAATCAGTACTTGCTGTTGCACACCAACACTGTGTTTTACATACCACAGACAAATGGATTTAAGGAATTTAAAAAAAGCAATTACAAAAAAAAATAAAAATAAAAATAAAAAAATCAAGTACTCTGTACCTATAGAATAGCACTTTCAGAATTATTTCCATTTTCCTTCTTTGTGCACTAGGAAAAAGAGTGCTTTGACTGAAAGTGACACATTAACTCCACTTGAATGGCTGTTCAGAAGGCCTGCAGTAGAGCAGCCTTCTTGCAATCCCCATCAGCAGGGACACTTTTCACCTTAAATTAAAATTCAGACATCTCTGTGCTGAAATTCTCTGAACATCTCTATTACTCTGGGATGAGGTGCCATTTGTCCTCTATCCTTTCTTAAAGAGCTGCCATTACCTATTCTGTATGGCAGGGTAATGTGCTCACAAACCTTTAGGATGAGCGTGCAGAGCAGCCACCACGTCTCATAATTTCACAAGCTGTTTGAAGAGACCCACAGGTTCTCTTCTACCTCCGCTGCTGCCATTTTCCAAGTGGCTCACTGGTACTTCATACTTTTTCAGGATGACTGAGTAGCTATGTAGCTATGGAAAAGAGTTTCCAAGGGACAGAAATACCTATCACCACAGTCAGTGGCAGCTGAACCACTGCACAGGAGGAAACCACCATGCAGCTTCTGGGGTGTGGTTCAGCGTGCCAGCAACAGAACTGGGTATGGACCTCCACTGTGTCACAAAAACCCAAAATGTGTGTCTGGTTTAACCACCAGGCTGCTCTGCAAGTGCTGGGGTGTTTCATAATTACACCCTTCCACTGTAGCATGTGTTGTGTAATAGAAAATTTGGACTGATGTCCATGTGATGTCCCTCCAGCAGCCCACCTTCGTAGACACATCACTTGACAAGCAGGGAAAAAATGACATGAATTTAACCAGGTGATGCCCATGATCACCTCCAAAGCATTCTCATTTAAAATATTCTGGAAGAACAGATATGCAAGGCTTTGACACAGCCTTCATCAGAGATGAAATTCAGACCAGAATAGTGGAAGTGGCTCACCTGGCCTTTTTGCCATGCCAGTTCACTGAGCTGACTTCATTCCAGTCCATTAAAATCCAGAGCAAATGAATTTATAGAATTGCTCAGGTTAGAAAAGACCTTAAAGATCATCAAGTCCAACCACAATCCAACTATATTACCCTAACTCTAACAACCCTCTGCTAAATCATGTCCCTGAGCACCATACCTAAGCAGTTTTTAAACACATCCAGGGATGGTGACTGAACCACCTCCTTGGGGAGCCTATTCCACTGCTTAACAACCCTTTCTGTAAAGAAATTTTTCCTGATATCCAACCTAAACTTACCCTGGTGCAACACGGGTATTGGGTAATTCTCTTGCACTGTGCAGTGCTGCCTTCCAAAGTTTGTGCAAGCTGCACAGCACACATCACAACCAAGCTTATAGTTTGAGATGGAAGGGGTCCATAAGGACCATCTAATCTAACTTCCTGCTGCAGAGCACCCACAGTTCCATCAGGTGCTCAGCCTGACCTTGAATGTCTCCAGCATCCACCACACCTCTGGACAATCTGTGCCACTGCCTCTCCACCCTTACTGTAAATCTTCTTATATCCAATCTAAAATAAAAGGGCTTGGAGTATGCAGTTATTACATGCTGCAAGGTAAAAATGAGAAAGAAATGAAGCTCCATTCAGACACTCACTACAGAATTCCACTGTTCAAGTGGACCAGAAAGTGGCTCCAGCACTTTTCACTCCACATGGGAGAGCATCTCCATATCTCTGCACATTCTCAATAAAAGTATCTACTCAGGATGCAGGGAAACATGGACACAGAGCATCTCTTTGAAAGTACAATAGCAACAGCATGTGGTTTTACGAGTTAGTGTCAGAGAGAGCCTAAGTTACCTAGGGAGAAAGACTCTTTAAATTGAAAATGTAAATGCACTTTCACCAAATGAAGAGCATTTATCTTGGCTGGAAATTTTGATTTAAGTGAAAGTGCATCCAATTCACTTATTCCATTATTTCAGAATAAAATATGGTAAAAGCAAAGGTTAATGAATCAAAGTAATGAATTATAACTGAGCCAGGAAAAAGCCCTCCAGCACTGAGACATTGTCCTTAACAGTGCTCTCATCTTTTTCATTTTTCCCTCCTCAAGCTAAGCTCCTTGCCCTTGTGTCCTACCCAAAGGCAGATTCCACATTCTTCTACATACTGGTCCTGCCTTCAGCTAGTGTCATGTTGGTCTTATCCTTGAATTAGTTGGGAATTTCCCAAAGACATAAAATGCTCATTGTTATGTATAATATCTGCAGTAACAGGGAACTGGCCAGGATGTACATCTTCCACCCATCTGCAAGCTTAATGCCCAGGAAGGAGGCTGCTTTAATTGTTTTTCACCCCTATTTCTAAAATACAGATTCTTTTCTCCAGCTGCCAAGAAGGCTTTTACTAAAGATGCGAGTTGAGCAAGTTGAGCACCAACTGCGATACTTAAGTGCATCTATCACCTTACTTAAACTACTAACTCACAACCAAAGTTCTTTACTTCTTGCACTCACTGGGGAGAACCAAGGCATCTCTGCTTCTATATTTATTCAACATTCAATCTCATCTCATCACCCAGAGAGTGGTGAGGCACTGAAACAGGTTGCCCAAGGAGGCTGTGGATGCCCCATCCCTGCCTGGAGGCATTCAAGGCCAGGCTGGATGTGGCTCTGGGCAGCCTGGTCTGCTGGTTGGTGACCCTGCACATAGCAGGGGGGTTGGAACTGGATGAGCATTGTGGTCCTTTTCAACCCAGGTCATTCTGTGGTCCTATGATTCTATGGTCTTTATTTTTTCTTTGTCTAAACAACGACCAACAATTAGTTCTTTTCCTCCTCAAAAAAATGAGCACACTCCAGGGCAAGTTTGGATGCTTTTAACTTGCTGAGTTCATGTTGAGAACTGGCCCTTAAAACAAGTAACAAATCAGCTATGAGGCATTTTTTCTAAGTAGTTTTTACAGTTAGGTGCAATCCT
The DNA here is from genome assembly GCF_023343835.1 of Lagopus muta. Classification (NCBI taxonomy): domain Eukaryota; kingdom Metazoa; phylum Chordata; class Aves; order Galliformes; family Phasianidae; genus Lagopus; species Lagopus muta. Next base: position 3,216,477 of record NC_064472.1, on the reverse strand, counting down.
CTGAGCCATGTGACTGAATGAAGTTGTCTAGAGCTGTGTGAGGTGTATGGAATAATTGCAGCAGTTTCTTAAGTGTGGTAGAAACTCTTAACAAGTTGGGTTTTGAGGTGAACTTCAACTTGTGTGAAACCAGTGTCTGTTAGTGCCACCTCGCTCTGCTTAAAGTCACCTTTTAAATTAGAACTGCTTGATTTCTGAAAAAAAAAAGTAATACAGTTGATCAAGGCATTAAGATCAGGTGAAATAACACTGACATAATGGCAGTGGTTCCTTTGAGTGTTCAAATCCATGGCTGTATGAATGTCTGGAAAGTCCCAAGTGAGCATGAAGAGAGAAACCATGCTCAAGGAAACCTGGGAATCAGGTGTTCAGACGAAGAATTTTCCTCTTTCAGCTCCAGAAAAAAAAAACATTTCTTTAGCAGGACAGTGGTAAGGTGCTGGAACAGCTGTCCAGAGAGGTTGTGGATGCCCTGTCCCAGGAGGTGTTCAAGGCCAGGTTGGATGAGGCTCTGGGCAGCCTGGTCTGGTATTAAATAGGGAGGCTGTTGGCCCTGAATGCAGCAGGGAGTTTGGAGCTTGGTGATCCTTGAGGTTCCTTCAAGCCCAAGCCATTCTATGATTCTATGATGATTCTATGATTCTATTTGAGAAATAACATGTAGAAAAAAGGACAAGCAGACACCAGTAAGAGTCATTGCAATGAATTGCATGTTATTTGTTTTTCCTTGGATTCTACCAAAGGCTCAGATCCTCACCATGGAAAACAGCGTTGATGTCAAGATAGAAACCAGGGGGGAAAGAAAGCCAAGAAAGCAAAGTCAGTTAAGTAAAGGCGGAAAGAGAGTCTGCAGAGCTGTTGGGTACATCACAGGAGACATGAAGGAATTTGGTGCCTGGCTGAAAGGTAAAGCTATTATTTCACCATAACTAACTGGGGGAGTCCAAAGAAGAATTATATTAAAAGAGTAATAACTAACTTCTCAGTAACAGGATTCAAGCTGGAGCAGAACAGAAATGATATCTGCCCTGAATTATTTCTGTGCTATGGGAAAAATGCAGCTTTGTGCAGAGAGCCACATCTGCTGCTTAAATCTTGAGGATGGCTGAGGTGACATTTACCTCCTGACATGCCACGGATAAAATGAATGTAGTACCAAAGAACACAGGCTAGGATGGTTATTCTGTGCCCTGCCATTCTTCAGAATATTCCCTCCCCTACCAGCTGATCCATTTCTATCAAGCCTAGCGCCACTGTGAAGCCAAATTACACATAGGTAAGTGTCTTTGGTCCCCATAATAAATCAGCAATTGGCTACACGTACAATTTGCCATCTGAGGCACAGGCCTCATAAATTAGCCAGTGTATATGAAACTGGTCCAGGATACTCTTCAGCACGGGACTCTGGCAACCACTCTGCTCATCTCAGCTTTCCAGATGCAAGACTTCAATACAGACCATAACCATTCTCAGTCAGGTTTTAGAGTCTTTTTGATTCATTGCTTCAGTCATGCTGCCAAAGTCACTCTGCCAAAACTGTTTATGAGTTTAAAAATAAATAACCTATCCCAAATCAGTCTCATCCGTGTGCTTTTAGTTATTCATATTACTTAATTTGATCTCTTCCAGATAAGCCCATCATGATCCAGTTTGTTGACTGGGTGCTGCGTGGGATCTCCCAGGTGATGTTTGTCAATAATCCCCTCAGTGGTCTGATCGTAGTCGCTGGTTTCCTGGTGCAGAACCCATGGTGGACACTCACAGGCTGCTTAGGAACAGTTGTCTCAACCTTAACAGCACTTATTCTGGGTCAAGACAGGTAAGACTATCACATATGTGTCAAACTGTATTAGACTTTCACATACGTGTGAAATAAGAATCATGGATGAAAGGAGCACCTATCCTTAGTTGAAACTGTTAGGGCTAGACTGATCTTCTCAACAACACCAGCTACAACTGCTCTGCGAGGACACTTATGAACGATGGAAAGAGTAGGGGGTGCTTAAAGGATTCAAGTGTGTACTCAGGTGTGTGAAGCTGAAGGTCAGTACACAAGCCTTGGCAGGTCAGCATCAGAGAGTCTTGGTTATATGGGATAGGAAGGGATGATGCAGGTGAAGCACCTGCAGGGAAAAGATTTCAAGATAGTTGTTTGTTGTGGTTTTTTTTTCTCTTCAGATCGGCCATAGCAGCAGGCTTGTATGGCTACAATGGGGTCTTGGTGGGATTGCTCATAGCAGTCTTCTCTGCTAAGGGAGATTACCATTGGTGGCTTCTACTGCCGGTAGCACTGGTGTCAGTGACATGGTAAGTGAGACATCTCTGCTTCTAACTCCAGCCCCAGGGTTTCCTAACTGAAGGAATGGTTGAGCCATGGGGGGTTGGACACGATGATCTCTGGAGGTCCCTTCCAACCCCTACAATTCTGTGATTCTGTGATTCATTGTGTCTTTATGTGCTATGCACTCTACAGTGGAAAAGAAACATGACTGACATGTATGTGCTTCTAAATCTTGGATTACAATTTATACTTTTAAACAGGTGTAGTACTCCCATAATCATAAATAAACCAAACGAGCAAAAGGAAAATTGATGGCAGGTCCTATGTAATTCAGTGCCCTAAACGTTAGCCATGTGATGCATCAGTTCATTCTTGTCTCAGGTGAAATTAGATGATCGTTGTGGTCCCTTTCAACCCAGGCCATTCTATGATTCCTTGATTCTGTGATTCCCTGCCATCATCAACCACAAGCATTTCATCTATTTAAGTTGCTGTGTAAAAGTGCCGTGAAAATTTACCTCACCAGGCACAAAGGCTGCTCAGTGGTCACGAGATAAGATGTTTGATGCTTATGGAAACAAAGAGCTAATAATACTTTACTGATAAATATGGCACCATAGTCTGCCAGGTGTTTGGATAATGAAAATATTGAAAGCTGGTCTTTGGTCCCCAGATATCTAGTTGGAGATTTCTAGATTCCATATATTATCCATCTGCCAGAAGTTCATGTAGTGTTATACTCACCTTAATAAGTACGCCTTTGATATCTGCCTTCTGATGGACCCAATCCCTAAGGTTGAACAAAGGCACACAGCCTTCTTTCCAGGTCAGTTAGACCTGGCATTAGTACCCTCTACACAATCCATATCAGGTATTTCAGAAAATAAAAATTAAATAAAAAACTAAGCACAGCTATTGATCTGGGGAATAACTCCAGACCAGTGGAGGACCAGAGGACCCTAGTCCCCTCAGGTTCACCAAATTCACCACGTACCATATTGCATAGCACAGCAGGAATCTATACATTGCTAAGTGACCTGTGGAAGGCAGGGAATTTGCTGATCTCCTAGTGAGACCATTTTGTTCTTCTTTCAGCCCTGTTTTCACCAGCGCTTTAGGTTCAGTCTTCTCTAAGTGGGATCTGCCTGTTTTCACCTTGCCTTTCAACTTGGCCTTGACCCTCTATCTGGCTGCATCAGGACCCCATAACCTCTTCTTCCCTACAACCGTCATTCAGCCTGCAACAACAACACCAAACATCACCTGGACAGACGCTGACATGTCAATGGTAGAATGCCCTAAACAGCTTTCTCCATTAAAAGCGTTATGGAACCGTCTTATCCCCCTTTACATCACCATAATAAGGCCTGGCAATACATTTACACTGCACTTACAAAATAGGTCTTATCCAATACATAAGGCTTTACTCCAGGAACTGAGATTTCTGATATCCTGAAAACAAGAAGAGGATTTTTGGGGATATAGTATCATTTCTTTGCAGTTGAATCTAAATATTTATAGTACAGTCTTCAAAGGCTGTCTGCAACATATTTATCCATTACTGTGCAGATACTGATGACCACCTCATAGCAAAGGTTATGCTAAGGGTCAGTTAACTCATAAGTCATTTTTAGCTTTCCACTCAGAGTACTTGTGAAAATGCATCAGAAAGCAGTCTTTCTGAGGAGGCATGATAAAGCAGATATTACTAAGACAGAAATGTTACAAACTTTTTTTAGTTAATAATCAAGTGGGACCTTTCCAAAGAAGCATTTTATTCTGCTGCATAGCACAGTAAACAGCAGACAGAAGAGTTAGCACTTTCCCCTAAGGCTCAGTGGTCTATTTTAAGGGGTTCCCAGGGAGTGATTAAGGAAGTTAATTGGCACTAAATAGCAAACCACACAGGTTGCATTTCCAAAAGAACCTTTACCGTGACACATAATTTTATGGGTACTATAAATGAACCATTCCACGCTGATGGAGCAGAGCAGTTTGAAGGAAATTTTCTCTAAACCATCTCTATACCTCCAGCCAATCTGAGTTCTTCTCTCCTGTCCAAAGCAGGGGAACATCCACTCCTTTGGGAATGGTCCATCATTTTCTTCCCATCCAAGCCACCATTTTCATAAAACCTCCTGAAACAAACAGAATTTCTACCACTCAGCCAAACTAGGTTGAAAGCGACCACCTAAACTAGGTTTGGCTTGATTTTGTTGTTTTTTTGGTGGTTGTTTTTTTTTTTTTTTTTTTTTTTTTTTTTTTTTTAACAAAGCAACAAAGAGGATTAAGAAAAAAAAGTTGTCTTTTTTTTTCTCTTTCATTCACTCAGCTGCTGCAATCCATTCCAATTGGGGTGGGCCAGGTTTATGGCTGTGATAATCCCTGGACTGGGGGAATTTTCCTGCTTGCTCTATTTATCTCATCTCCACTCATCTGCCTGCATGCAGCAATCGGATCAGCAGTGGGGATGTTGGCAGGTAAGGACTTTATTTGATCCACAGGTATATGCAGAGAATAAAAGAGGAAGCAGAGTGGCTGGAACATTTATAGTTGCAAATGTGTTTTCCACTGGAGAAATATTGCTTGAAAAAAAAACGAGCTCTTCTGTTTTAAGAATTCTTTTGATTGACTTCCACATTCTCTTACCCCATTTTATGACGGTGGAAATCTTCGGAAGAAAGTAATGCACTTTTGGCTGAAATGGCTTTCTATCCTGAAATACTTCATTTCTGGATATATCCTGATGTTTTTAGGAGCAGCTTAATAAAAGTCATTGCCACAAGTCTGACTGTGCAGGCCTTAGGGACTCGTTCAGAGTTTAAATGTACGCTCGCTGACTAATATATCTGCTGCTGCAACTGTAAGGCCAAATTCAGCTCAGCAGTACCAGGGAAAATCCACAGCGAGTACATTAGTCTGAAGTGTCTTTAGTCTTGGACTGTCACAACATGGCAACAAACCAGAATTCAGCATAGACATGCAGGCTTGAGCTCCCAAAAACAGAGTTTGGGCTATTTCTCAGCTGTTCGGCTAAGAAATGATATATTTTTGACTTTTTTTTTGCAGCACTGAGCTTAGCAACACCTTTTAGCACGATCTACTCTGGTTTATGGAGCTACAACAGCTCCCTCTCATGCATTGCCATTGGGGGCATGTTCTACGCATTCACCTGGCAGACACATTTGCTGGCAATTGCCTGTGGTATGTACCCTATGGATTTTCATTACTAACATGACTTCCTTTTGAAACAAGATAAGATGCACTGATACTAGAGGTGGACTGAAGCCAGATAGCCACTTTTGGACAGACATGGGCTAGACAGACAGACGGTGGAGGTGGATGTTAGAGCTGTTGCTCTAATGCACCCTGACAAGATAAAAACAGTGTGTTGACTTGCAGCTAAGAGCTGTGTTCAAAACAAAAGAAGCAATCAGTAGATTAACTAACATCTTTGAAATCAGATGCTTCATTTTGAGGCTAATTATGTACACTAAGAAAACTGGAGCTCAAGATCAGTCTGCATCTGGAATTAGGCAGCATAATTTTCCCAGTCTACTGAAATGGATACCAGAGGCATGAGCTAAGCAACACAGAATGATTGAAGAATTATTTATAAGGCAATTCAGTATGAAATTTCAATATCACAGTGAGCTGGGAGTTAAACTATTGCTCATTCAGTGTGCATATAAAAAAGATTTAGCTTTGTATCTCATTGACCCACCTTCTAGCCCTAGAGGCAGGAGAAATGGAAGGGTTATTTTCCCATTTAACTCCATCCATCAACCTATTTCCATGTCAGTGCATGTTTCAGAAGATTCTATTTCCATATTCACACTTTTTATCACTTCACGTCTTCTTTGTTTTGCCCTTTCCACAGGAGGTTGGAGGGCATGCTGCAAAGGAAAGATTTTTAAGAGAGGGCTTCCCAGCCATTTTCATAAGCACTGGTTGAGCTACCCAAGGAAGCGTGAGAGATGTTTCTTCCTGCTGGTCTCCTCCATGCTATGAGCAACCAAACTCACCTGAAATTATCTTTTTTTTTTTTCACAGCACTCTTCAGTGCCTATCTGGGAGCGACAATGGCGAATATGTTGTCTGTGGTAAGTAGTTTATTAGCTAAGATTTTGTTTCCAAAAACAGGTTTAAACACATACTATATTTTCCTGACTTCTGAGGTGAAACATGAAGATCCAAAAAGCAATTCAGCCGAAGGCAGAACAGATCTGAATGAGGAATCATGGGCTATCCAGGGGATGGTGTTCCCACTTAAATTTACCATTTTTCTTCCTAGAAGCTTGTATGATCTTCCACAGGCCATACTTTTTGCCTGCAGTAGTTGAGAAAAGGTTTGTCCACGTGTGTAAAAAAACCTTAAATTCAGTTTAGTTCCTTTGACCAAGTACAAAAAGTCAGTCAGTAGAACAGCACAAAGTTAAGGTAAATGAACGTTTCTGTGTGCACTCCTATCTTCACAGAATCACAGAATGCCCAGGGTTGGAAGGGACCTCAAGGATCATGAAGTTCCAACCCCCTGCCACAGGCAGGGCCACCAACCTCCACCAATTTAATACCAACCTCCACATTTCATAGCAGCCCAGGCTGCCCAGGGCCCCATCCAACCTGGCCTTCAACACCTCCAGGGATGGATGGGGCATCACAGCCTCTCTGGGCAGCTGTTCCAGCACCTCACCACTCTCATAGTAAAGAACTTCCCCCTGATATCCAACCAAAATCTTCTCTCCCTCAACTTCAAACCATTTCCCCTTGTCCTGCAGTTATCTACCCTTTCCAAGAGTTGATTCCCCTCCTGTTTTCAGGCTCCTTTTAGGCACTGAAAGGCTGCCATGAGGTCACCCCGCAGCCTTCTTTTCTCCAGGCTGAACAAGCCCAGCTCCCTCAGCCTGTCCTCGTAGGGGAGGTGCTCCAGTCCCCTGATCATCTCTGTGGCTCCTCTGGACCCTCTCCAACAGCTCCCTGTCTTTCTTGTGCTGGGGGCTCCACACCTGGACACAGCACTGCAGATGGGGCCTCACAGGAGCAGAGCAGAGGGGGACAATCACCTCCCTGTCCCTGCTGGCCACCCCTCTGCTGATGGAGCCCAGGATGCCATTTGGTTTCCGAGCTGCAAGAGCTGCTGGCTCATGTTCAGCTTTTCATCTATCAGGACCCCCAGGTTTTTCTCTGCAGGGTAGCTCTCAAGGACCGCTCCTTCCAGTCTGCATGGATGCCTGGGATTCCTCCAGCCCAAATGCAAAACCTTGCACTGTGCTGTGTTGAACCTCATCAGATTTACCTGGGCCCACCTTTCCAGCCTGTTGAGGTCCCTCTGAATGGCATCCCTTCCTTCCACCATGTCAACCGCACCACTCAGTTTGGTGTTGTCAGCAAACATGCTGAGGGTGCACTCGATTCCGTCATCGATGTCACTGCTAAAGCTGTCAAAGAGCACCAGTCCCAAGACAGAGCCTTACCGACTCCAGGCCTCCACCTGGACACAGGGCCATTGATGACCACCCTCTGTCAGTGGCCTTTCAACCAGTTTCTTATCTGTCGAGTGATCCACCCATCAAATCCACACTTCACCAATTTGGGGATAAGGATGTGGTGGGGGACCATGTCGAAGGCCTTGCTCAATTCCAGGTAGATGACCTGGGGAAGTCACCTTTCCCTTGTCCATGCTGTCACTCTACCGTAGAAGGCCACCTGATTGGAAAGGCATGATCTTCCCCTGATGAAGCCAAAGTCTTAGGTCCTATCTTAGGTCCATCCATAGCCTCTGCAGGTGCACAGAGAAATCACCCTTCTCACCAAAGCTAATAGATGCTAAAGGCCAGTGAACAACATCAAAATCTCATACAGAAAGTTTACATCGCCACAGAGATCTTCCGTACAAAGCCAAGCCAAGATTTCCTTGAAAAAACTTATTCCAACTTATTCCTGTGACAGAGAGGCCAAACGAAAGACAGACAGTAAAATATGTGTTTTGTGTTTTTCTGTGCAGTTCGGGGTGCCACCAGGAACCTGGTCTTTCTGTTTATCCGCGCTGACCTTTCTGTTAATGACCACAAACCACTCAGCCATCTACAAGCTTCCGCTCTCCAAAGTCACCTATCCAGAAGCCAATCGAGCATATTATCTGAAGATGAAGAAACATCACATGTCTTGCTGTGACGTATAAAGACGGAATAAGAGACATCCCTCACAAATTGTAAGGCAGGAGCACAAGGTTCCCTCCTAAAAAGAATAAATAAATAAATAAATAAATAAATAAATAAATAAATAAATAAATAAATATTTATGTGCTCTAAAGTAAAGAAAGACCAAAAACCCCAAAAGCCCCATCATCTTTGAACAGGGAGACTTTTTCCATCACAAGTTTTTGTTCTGTCCTGATTAGATAGAAAATTGCTGTGCTGGAAGGATTTTCATAAGACCAACCTGTCACAGTTTAGAAGCACATATGCCTGGAAAGACACTTGAGTTTTAAAAAGTGGGGAAATGACTCAGAGGTGGCAAAGAAAATTCTATTTGTGAAATCTGAGTCACTGTAATCAGATGTAAAGTAACGAAGAGCAGAGCATATCTCAGCTCTTTATTAGGAGTACTATTTAAAGGCTTAAAGACCAGCTTGCTACAGCAATAGGATTCACCTTAGAGAGCTTCATAGTGGCAGAGAACTGGAACACAGAGTACCATTTGCTAAGTAGGAAATAGGAAATGAAGAAATCTTCCTGGAGAATCTTCAAGCCCAGTGGAGAAAGCTGTGAATTAATAACCATCACACATGATGGACACAGATGAATTGCAAGCAGCTTTGCTAATACTTGCAAGTCTTGTGATGAAAGTCAAAATAAGGAGAAAGAAGGAATTGCCTATAAGCCCCAGATTTGAGGTGTTCTAGTTTGTACTAGATTACAACAGTTCGTGAAAAAAATTGTTTCAATCCTACCCTGTTGCACAGAAAATTCAAGGCCAAGAATGTAGATGCCAGTAAAAATAACGTTTTTCTATAACAATAAGTGCAATGATTTTATGTTTATATCAGCATTTTACTTAATACTCAAACTTGGTTATGGGTTAGCAAAGGAGGGGACAGCAGCAAAGCCACTGCTACCTCTTCTCTATGAAAAATGAATGGCTCTGTTCAGCCCAACCAACAAGCAGAACTAACTTGACCTGATTTTCTCAGCCTCTGAATTGATGTAATCAACTACAAGTAATGATGTCATGCAAAGCAGTTAGGGGAATATGAGCATTCAGTTTTACCTCAAAGCCTTTATAAAAGGCAATGGGAGTTACCCAACATAATAACTTCTACCAGCACACCAGATCATTCATAATGGGATTGATTAATCAGACCTCCAAGAGATGCACAGCTAGTACTGAACATAGATCTGTGGCAATAATTGGTAGCAAAGATACCAGTTAGAGAATACGGGCCAGATACTGACGTTTTCACCACAGATATTTTCCTCCATGCTTAGGTCATTCAGTTGGCATTAGCCTACACACTTCAATCATAGAATCATAGAATGCTTTGGGTTGGAAGGGACCTTAAAGTTCACCTGGATCCAACTCCCCTGACAAAGGCAGAGTTGTCAACCGCTGATCATAATGTCACTCCTGTTCCTGTTGAGGCAGAGATAAAAGAAAAGTAGCTTACAATTCATATTGCTGATTTTTGAGCTTGGGGAAAAAAAAAAATACACCTTTTTATGAGCATCAAAAAGACCCAAGAGAGAAGCACTTGGGATGAATTGTTGGCAGCATTTTCTGATGAACCTTTGCATTTTCATGTATTTGACAGTTTTTCTGTATGATTGACATCCCGGAGATCGCTTGTAAAATGTGTTATTTACTGTATTTTAATTGGTAAATAACCGCATTATACCACATGGAGTTTTTTTTTTTTTTTTTTAAACAAACATTTATTTGAGTTTGGTATAAGTTTCTCTCCATTTATTGTCTCTAAGCCCTTCCACAGGGCTTCCATCTCCTTCCCTGGAGGTATTCAAAACCCACCTGCATAGTTCCTCGTGCAATCTAGTCCAGGAAACCTGCATTAGTGAAGGGAGTTGGACTCAGTGATCTCCAGAGATCCCTCCCAGACCCTGTGATTCTGTGTTTCCAAAGTGACGCTCTCTCTTAAATTACCTAAATAGCTAAGAAAAGTAGAGAAGTAAAATTATGTAATCAGGGCAGGAGTGTAGATATTTAGGAAACTTCTAACTTCTGTTCATTACACTTATGGCATTTGGCTGCAATAGTAACTTTCAGCCTGCTCCTGTCTAAGGCATGCCAAAGGCATGGTTTTGTGCCTGCAGACCTACAGACAGGGCTGAAGCCCTCCTTGAGCCCAGAAAGTCAGAACTCAATCCTAGAGAAGCCACTGACTCTCCAGACTGGTGTCAGAGTAGGTTCTGCTCCGCCCAGAGGATGCACCAGTCCATCTGTCAAAAACTCAGGTAAAGGCTAGCTTTCTTTATCTGGACTGACATCTCCCCAGCTGGTACCGTGAATACAAAAGGTCAAAGGCAAGGGCTGGCTTTCACTCTTCTGTCAAAATCTGCACTCTGGTAAGAAGACACACTTTATGACCAGTGTAAATCAGCAGATTTTCTCTGACTGCTGCTATTTCAGCTTGCTGTTGCTGAGCAACAGAGCCATTTCAGCAGTACTGTAAAGAAACCATATGCACAGAACAGAAATACAACGAATGATGAAGGCCACGTCTCAGCCATTAGGAAGACTTTGCACATCACTCAGCATTAATTCTTCATTCTGCCCTACCCAGAGAATTCAGACTCCCCATTACCCCGTGCAAAGTAAGTTATTTGGTAATATGTCATGTATAACAGTTGGAATATGCATATCATGCTTCTGCCATTATCATTTATAGCAGTCCTTGCCAAAAAAACCTAATTTATGTCATTATCGGAACAGTTGTGTTTGCTGTTGATGTTGTTTTTTTTCCGTACATCAAATAGACGCTATTCAAAGTTCACAAATTTTTCAAGTGTGCTATTTGCATTCTTGTTTTTGGCATATACAATAAAGGAGATATCTGAATCCTAAGAAGCATGTATGCTAGGCTGGAGTTTTGGTGCTTCCCTCCCTGTGCCAGCAAAGAAATCACATTGCATTAAACATTTATAAAAATAAGCCAGTTCAAAATAAGGACACCTCCTTGGGAAATAGACTTCACCCCAAAGTCTCACTCAAATAAACAGCCTCACTGTCATTTCCTACACCACTGTCATTACTTCTGCGTCTAATGGTCATAAATCTCCCCAGTCCTTGCAGTCCCACATCAAACAGTCATCCCAGTCTCTACCTTTTATTATTCCCATGTCTCCTGCCCCACAGAATTTTCTGCTGGGGTTCAGCTGCCTGCTGGTCTGGCTGCAGCCACTCAATCCTACTCAACAGTCTTGCACATGGTTTGCTATCAAAGGTCCGGGTAGGGAAATGGTGAATTAAAATTTCAGATGAGCAGTCACAGGATGCTGGGCGGCAGTGGAGCTCCCAAATGTAGTAGTGAAGAGGTTACAGCCTTGGATAAGCTGAAATGGGAGGAGGAAACATTCAGCCCAGGTGATTTTAAGATCAAACCCAACAACAGATTGCAGAGTCAGGACCAAAACCAGCGTTTTTAAGTGTATACATCTGGAGTCGTGCAACAATTCAGTCCCCCTTTACCAAATCATAGAACCATGGTATCACAGAATGGCTTAGGTTGGAAGGGACATTACAGCCCCTCTGCCCCACTCCCTACAGTGGGCTGGTTGCCCTGCACCAGACCAGGCTGCCCAGGGCCCCCTCCAACCTGACCTTGGGAACCTCCAGGGATGGTGCACCCAACAGCTCCCCTGGGCAACCTGAAACCTTCAGGATTGCTGTGGGTTTTGCTTAGTTTCGGTTTTTGCCATGCTGTACAGGAAGTATAACCAGTATAAAGAGTGATTGTACTGATAATTACCTAATCTTTTGAATCTTGACATTTAGCATGAAGGATATAATTCATACGGAGTTTGGCCACAACTAGGAAGAACTCACCTGCTAAGAACAATGCCAGCCACAAGGAAGCAGGGCAGCTCTGCTTAGATATTTCCCCCCTCTCAGAGTGTAACTATCGCAATGTCTGCTAGGATTTGTTAGACTCAAATGAACTTCTCTCTGCTGCTTTCTCCTTGTCTTGCTATGGAAATAATGCCTTCAACTGGGAAGTTGTTGTTGGAAGACCCTTTTTGTTACCAGTTCACGTTAGAGGAGGTTTTGAATTAGAGAGGGAAAATCTCAAAATGAAAGGACTCTGATGCTTCAAGACCTTCACTCTGCTTATTCTAAGAGGAGCAGATGGATCTAAGCATCATCCCATGCTTACAAATGAAAATTGCTCTAGAAGGAGTAATAAAATAATAAAATCAGAGCATAGCTTGAGATCTTAAAGCCCATCCTGTCTCAACTCCTTGCCATGGGCTGGCTGCCATCCACCAGCTCAAGCTGCCCAGGTCCCCATCCACAGCCTTGGGCACCTCCAGGGATGGGCACCCACAGCTCCAAGCAGCAGTACCAGGGCTTCCCTACCCCTCAGCTGATGCAGTCCAGGATGCTGTTGGCCTTTTGGGTTATAAGTGCACACTGACGGCTCATGTCCAGCTTTTTTGTCCACAATGACCCCAAGGCCTTCCTCTACTGGGCTGCTCTCAGTTAGCTCTTCTCCCAGTCTGTACACATATATGGGATTGCCCCAAACCAATGCAACACCCTTCTCTTGGCCTCATTGAGCCTCATCGGGACTCACTTCTCCAGCCTTTCCAGGTCCCTCTGGGTGCCATCCATTCTTTCTGTTATGCCACTTGCACCACTCAGCTTGATGTCATCAGCAAACTTGCTGAGGGTGCACTGGATCCCGTTTTCTGTGTTAATGATACAGACGTTGAAAAACACTGATAAATGAAAAAGAATCAGGCAAAAAAAGCAATTACCTTGGCACAGCCCCAATCTTTCACACCAGCGCACCCTAAATACCCTCAAACGTGTCTCTGCTGGTAGCATGAATCTCTCTCAGCTCCTCAGCAAGTTCTAGACCAGCCAGTGTGTCCAGATATTTGTTTCTCTTGCAAATGAGCTCTGAAGGTTAAATTGTCTACCTGGGATTGAGCCTCCTGACCAACTTCCTGTAGCATTTCAACACAAAGTAAAAACAAATCTGCAGTTTTCATTTGAATCCCTGCCCTTTTCCAGAAGTACTCAGTTGGGGGTAGAAAGAGGAGCAGAAATATAAAGGAATATGAGCAACTATCTAGGCTGCTGCCTGCAAATATCACCCATGGGCATCACCAAAGCAGGATGCCAGTGAGAACACTGCATGCTTTTCACTCATTAGGGAAAGCTGAAAGAGCAAACATGTGACAGAGGTGCTCACGTTGCTTTATTTTCTACAGCAAGAGCCTCAGCTATTGGGGCAAGGAGATCCAGTCTGAGGCTGGATGAAATCCTGCACACAATGGTTGTATTTCAAAGTACAGCAAGGAGCAGCACAGCTTGAAGGTTGGCCCAAAGCGCAGAGAGATTGGTATCACTCATCAGAATTTCTCACCACACATTCCAAGGCATACAAGTGAGCAACGAAATCAGCCCTGCAATCAAACAAAAGCACTATGTAGGAAAACAGCTCAGTTGCACTTGCAGCATAGGGGAAATCTTTTCCCCTTTCAAGCCCAGTGAGGTTAACGAGATTATATTTTTGAGTAAAATAAAACCACATTTGTGTGTGATTGCAGATCTAGGACATTAAATATGAACACATTCTATGAATACCTCTGCTTTCCTTTCTCGTGCTTACCTCCATAATATATAGATTGGAAATAGATGGGAAACCCAGGCTTGGATCACTGTCAGAGCACAGCACACCACGCTCACACTTTAATCATTCTTGGATTGCTCATCAGTCTAATCGGATAAGTCTGAGATCAGTGGGAGGCTAAGGTCTAGATTTGTTCGTTAGTATGATTAAAAAAAATAATACCAGGAAAAGTGTGCCCTTGGCATTGTGCACTGGGAAGGAAAGGAAGGAATTTTTTCAAGTGGAATTTTCCAGCAGCTGTTGCAAATTGTCCCAGTTCTTCAGCCACAAAGAAGCTATAAAACACTGTATAGGATATAGTTTTGGTGGGAGAGGACATGATACTCTGTGAAGAAACATCCACTCCAGACCACATTGCTCTAAGCATTTGTGACTGGTGAAGGCAGCATTCATTGCATCATACTGCACTAAGTATGCATAGACACAGCAACACGTGAGACAGCACAATAGCACAGACTTCAGATCTATAGAAAAGCTTTTGATGGTCTCCTAACAATGGGTTGCTTTCTATTCCAAAACAAATGAAGAAAAATGGGAATCTCTCCCCTTAATCTTTATTCTTTCTTCCCTGTCAAAGTGGCCATTCTAATAGTCGCACATTAACTCCCATTTCCATATAAGCTCCTTGTAAAACACAGACAGAGCAGGGTATTTAAAGATATAACAAAAATGGACACAGCTCCTAGGAAATAGAATGGGAAATTGCAGACTGATGAGAATAAAAACAACCTCCCTGTTCCCCTCCTGCACTGTCACTGCAATCCATCCTGGAATTCACTCCCCTGCACAGCATGGGACTTTCTACCCTGTTAGAGATGTTCTGCATTGGTACTGCAGACATTGTGATGTCTATTGAATGTGCTACACCCTGCAGCCAAATGTATAGAGCAAGATGATTACACATCTAGAAAATGGAGCAGGGAAGGGCAGACACATTCCCAGGTGTCCCCAAAGCTAAGAGGATGGTCCAGAACACCTGTGAGCTACAAATCTAACACCCTGACTATCACTGTATCTACATACATCCACACACAGTGGTGTAGGACTTATTCCTGAAAAAAAAATCAAGATGGGAGCATGACTCGAATATCTTGCAAAAAAAAAATATCCAAAGTATCTGACCACACAGTTACTGGACATTCTGTTCTCAGTGGAAGACATGTCAATCACCTTCTCAACTTGCCTTGCCTGTTCTCACTTTTAGATTTCTCTTTGCTCAGGTGATGCTCATCTCCTGATGTTCTGCTCTCTCTAAATGCTGTCCCACTAAGGCCAAGGTACATCCCACTTGAGTTCAGGGACAGTCAGTGAAAGGCCAGAATTTGGAGTTTGGTAGCCACAGAGAGTTCATACAATTCACTGCAAGACAGAGACTCAAGACAGGGCAATAAAGGCTTCAATGCTGAAATAGATAGCTAATTTGGGACAGCTTACAACTCTGTTGACTAGAGAAGAAGGTGAGGACAACCCATTGCCCCCAGTAGTGGCAACCAAGTTCCTGGGACAGATCTGTGTGTATAACCTGTGTGACATCTGGCTCTCCTGACATGAATCTCCTTGCAACCAGATGTTAGTTTTGCAAACGTTTGGAAAGAGAAGCATATTTTTCTTACTATTTTCTCCACTTCTAAAACACTGCTTTAGACGTTAAAATTTACTGCCCACACAAAGGTATGATAGATGGGTTTGTATTGGCAAGCCACTGGTAGCTAGATTCAAGGAGGAAAAAAGTTATTTACAAACGAGGAAAAAGTGGTGTATAAATACAGTAGTAAAGCTGCTTGGTATGAGCAACACATATGCATTAAAAATAATAGCTGTTAAGTGTAAACCTGAGCATTTGAGTTTTGAGTAATCATATTTCCAAGATTTTCTTGGGAGCTTCTATCATCTGCAGGGCAACAAAATACAGAAGTTTTCTATACCTGGAGTTGCCATGCAATTTTCATTAACACTCCCAGTTCTACACCATCTTCCCTTTGATCCATCATATCTATGAGCTCCATCTCCTCATAACTTCTGCTGTTTTCACACGTTTTACATTCACTTTCACTTTCTTCTCTTGCTTCCCCGTATCGCAGAGGACAGCTGCTTTAACCATGGTCTTCCAAACAGAGACAACCTTTTTCCTTTTCCTTCCCTGTTTTAAGTCTTTTGGCTTATCTTCCCTCTGAGCACATCGTATTTTTTTCCCATCACCTTTTGGGATATTTTCTTTATATTACTAAATCTTTTGCTCCTTCATTCTTCATCACTTCATTATTGCTCCTCATCAAAACAGGAAGGAAACTGCTTTTGCAAGAGTGCATCTTGTACCACACCATGTTTGGGCCTGCTGGCCAAGCTATTTTGGATGCAGCCCATGGTATGGTGCTCCTGCTCAGCAGTGTCCACCTGTCAGTCATGAGCAGGACCCATTCTGGCACTCACTCAACCCTTGCTGCCTTCTGCAGCTCGGTAAATAGTACATACCATTCATTTGTCTCCCAAAACACCCAAAGGAACAACTTCACATTTCTGAAAGTGAAAGATGTATGACCAGACACTCGCTCCTTCCAGGTACCAGAGGGCCAGGAGGGCAAGAGAACTATTACAGAGATACTCATGCAGACAGGTTATATATTGTTTGATGACTCTTCATTCACATGACATGGAATATCCTGTTTGAGTACATTAGTTACACTGAAAAACACAAAATTGGATTTATGAAAGAGAGCATCCGTGCAGTGCAGCAGTCTGGTCCATCCAACTCTGTGTAGTGATTCTACTTTAAAGTGTAGAGATTGCATTTAGCCAAACAAAAATGATACAGTTTTTGGATGGATTTGCCATATATACATATATATATATATGTATACATACATATACATATTTTTTTAATTAAGCCAAATATGAAAGCTGATACGACGCAAAGGAGGAAGAACTTGATTAGCTTCAGAAGATCAAACGCTCATCAACATACCAAACAACATAAGCTGGAAAGTGGAATTTGTGCAGAGGGTTAAGAGCAGAATGACAGGAACAGGGCAAAAAAGGGAAACTCTTCTTAACCCTGAGATGTTTGCACATGGAGTGAGATGCAAGGTGGGGCTGGGACACATGGAAATAAGCTCACCAGTGTGCTTGAGAAATGATCTAGCCTGAGACAGCCAGACCATCTCCACCGATTATGGTAAGCTTTTAGATTTATTTTTATATATGAAAATTCAAAAAGAAAAGCCTTTTCCTTGGTTGATGCCTCCTGGAAGCTGAAGTGGCCTCGTCTTCAGCAAACTTCTGTCATGTCCAAGCAGGGGTCAAGAGCAGCAGGTGCTAGAAAAGCGTTGCAGTCTTCATAGCTCCAGCCCAAACTCTGCTAGGATCATGTGAAATGACCCTTCACAGCAAGTCATGCCACCCATCATCTCTCATCCAGCAGGGCTGAAAATTGCAGCTGTAAGCACTGCTGCCTCCCAGGGTGGCAGTTCTGCAAACAAGCAGGAATTCATAGGGCTCACGTAGACCAATCATGCAAATCCAATCTGTCCTTCAAGCTAGAAGCACATAGCACGCCAAGGGGGTTTGAAGTCTACAATATCAGAAGAGGAATGTCAGCAAGAATGTCATGCAGGAGGCACATTGTCCTTACAGCTTCCTGCTCCCAGAGGAGGCCACTAACTCGTGTGCTGTAGATTTGCGTAATAAAGCTAAGGAGGTCAGAGGGAGCCATTTGCCTGTAACTGATAATCACACTGGCAAGTTCTGTAAGCTCATTTGTTCCATTGTCCTTTCAAAGAATGATGGCTATTTGTAAGGGTTGCAGAAACCCATGCTTTTAGCAAGCAATGGACAAATTCCATACAAACAGCTCTGCCTTCAGACACGTGCTCTTCTAAAACACTTTGCCAAATGTCTCCTGGTGATGTGGGAAGTAACTACACCAATGCTGGAGAAGACAGGTGCTTTCACGCATGTCACAAAGCCTTCCAGGATGTAAGTTCTTCTGGGAAAACATCCAAAAGCATTCAAATGTTAGCTGAGAATGACTTACACACTCAAACAGAAAATAGGGCCAAAGGCCTCGTTATTCAATATAATGAAGCCCAACGGGGAAATGAATAATGGCACCTCAGAGAAGGCATGTGACTGTTCTTCCCCTCCATGCTAAGCCACGGTCTAACCTTTGGTACAGTAACCTTTGGTAACCCATGGTACAGTTATCAGTTACAAAGTAGGTAATGCTTTTTGCCTGGAAGAATGTGGCTGTTCCACCAACATGGGCTAGATCAAAGCCCCTCTGTGTGACAGTCACATACAGTTTACTCCTTCAAAGCACATCTGTGGACAGTGTTAATCACCCAGGTCCCTAACAAAATGAAAAACTTCCTTTCCCTTCTTACTGCTGGAAAGTACAATATGGGGAATCATAGGGCCATGTATTTTTCACTTAACGACATGATAAGAAGAGACAGAATAATCTTCAAACATACACTGGTAAGCTGATACCTGCTCCAGTAGATTGTGGAAATCTAAGGAGTTTATCTTCAGCCTTTGGGGACTGCAGAGCCTCTCCAGTTGAGAGAAAAGATCTTAGAAAGATCTTCTCTGTGGATGTCATATGAAGTAGGAATCTGTGCCAAACCTGCCTATCTCACATGCCATAACTCCTCTTTCCATTCATCACATGCACTCCTAACCAGCAGTTTATCCTCCCCACCAGCTATACCCAGTTTCCAGCTTCCAAATACCAGCATTCTATTTACTTTATAGCACAACGAAATTTAATCTCCCTCATGCCCTTATTCCATCCTACTGTGCTTTAAGTTAATCACTTTAAGGCAAGGAAGGACCATGGCCTAAAATCAAGCAACAGAAAGAGGGTTCAGGATCAGAGAAGAGAGAATTGCCTTTACCAAAAGGTCCACCTGATGGGAGGGCCACCCAAACTTGGTCCCAGCCCCAAGCTGCCTCTCTTTTTCATCTCACTTTCCAACTGTGGTGTCTCAGCCTTTCCACTGTGTTCTGTGTTGCCTCCCCTGGTGCAACCTCACTTTCTAATCTTGCCTTGACAGGAACACCAAGCTTCCAGCAAGGTCCTACTGGTGAGTCAACAGCCACTTGTCTGCTTGTAGGGTGTATGAAGCAGTGCAAATTGATCCATTGTTTGCTTCAACCACACTGTGGTGAGAACTGATGAGAACAATGAACTCTTCAAAGAACTTCTCCCTGTTATCAGCCTCTGATCTTCATTCCAGGAGTCAGTGCTATAATGCATCAAGCTAAATGAGTGCAAGCTCCCCTGGGCAGGGACCTTATCTCACTTGGTATCTAAAGCACAGTGCAAGGTTATGGCAATTGAGCAATTAAGTAAAGGTTACATTGCCCGGAAAGTGTTAGCACTGGCCTTTGGGAACACTTCTCTGGTATCAAGATCAAAAAAAGAAAGCAAACTCTTATACAGCCTGCAGCCCACATGCCTCTTCTTGGCACTCCGTTGCTGGGACCTTCCCACCTGGCAGATCCCACTATGAACAGCACAGAAAGAGAAACCACCAGCCTTGGACACCTACCAATATAGGAATTAGTAACAGTCACTTTCTGAAGGCAGGAAGCGTGCTGGAGAAATGCTGAAAACTGTTTGCCGTTTGTTGCTGCTATATGTTCCATTTGCTATCATAAATGTTTCCTGAGGTGAAGGCAGAGAATAAACACACAGGCAGTAACATTTTACCACTATGTTCTATTTAACTATGTTGTCTGCACCAGTTAAAATATCAGAACCTCTCAGCAAACTGAACTGTAGAACAATAACTCCAAAAAAAAAACCAGCAACACAATCCCATCCTCATCTTGCCATCTAGGAAACCTGATATACATAGTAAAAATGATTTCTTCTTTTGGGACAGGTCGTGCAATCAGGGCAAGTAAAGGTGCTACTTTCATCTCACTTTATTCCAGTATCAGTATCCTTCCAGGCTGCAAGCTCACACTGCTGGCTCATGTCCAGCTTCTCATCCACCAGGACTCCCAAGACCTTCTCTCAAGGAGATCCTCCCCATAAAAACCTGGGATTGACCTGGCCCAAGTGCAACACCTTGGACTTGGCCTTATCGAACCTCATTAGGTTCACATGGGCCCACTTCTCCTGCCTGTCCAGTCCAGAAGGCAACCCTGGGACAACCAGGTCGAGGCTGTCAAAGAACATTGCTTTTGGGTGCAGCTCATCACAGTGCCTCACTCTTTACCTCAACAGCTTGAGCTGACGTCCACAACTCACCTTTCCTCCCAGGTTTTCCCTGGGAGGACTCATAGGCACTGTGCCCTCCCTTGCTCCTTTCTACCATTCATGGTACCTTGATGCTATGTTAGGCTCAGGTTTTGGAATAAAGTTCAGGAGGAAATTGGTGAAAACAACGCAGGAAATACCATGATGGCCTATCCTGAGACGAGGCAATCCCACTTTAGCATCTGCAAGTCTGTAATGAAAGCTTGCATTATTCTGAGCTCTAATGCTGCTCAGAGAAGGTAGGTGTTAGTGTTCTCATAGCCTCAGGCTCTTTCTTTTATATAATTTTTGTCCTATTGGTATGGGCAAGGTTTGAATAAACCATGTTCCTGCCTGAATATGTGCATTCCAAGCCCAGTTCTTGCTGCTCAGAGCATGGAGCTTTGAAAGGTGAAAGAAACACATTGGTCTGAGAGATGAAATGTTCTCCATCTCAATATGTGAACATGTAGAAGTCAACAAACACATTAACAGTGAGATGCTATTTCTTCTTCCATCCATGATGTTCTGTTCATATTCAGATACAAGCTGTTTTTCCTACAGCAATTGCCTGTTAGGTGAGAAGTATCCTAGTACACACCTGACTTTCTGTAGCTGACATTAAGCAGAGGTGACAGGGGCTCACCAGCAGCCCATAGCTGCTCATCAATTCACTGCCACAGCTTTGGCAGTGGAACAGCCCAAGACGTAGCAGTGACGATATGGCAAGCAGGAGAATTTCTCAGGTCAGGAACATTTGTAATAGGCTAAGCAAACACCACAGTCAAGTGAGTGAACCTGCAAGACTTTCAAATTGGATCAGTGGAAGCTTGACGTAGTGATGACTATGTTCTACTTGTTCACTTGGTGCCAAGAAGCAGGATCAGTGTCACCTACAGGAGCAGCTCCTGGCTTGATGCCCTTCATCCTCCCTCCTCTTGCACTTTCCTTGCACTCTAGGTACTTTGCTGTTGGTTTGAGGACCAAAGGGATGCATGGCAGAGCCCATAGCAGCTCCAAGAAGCTCAGCATGACTCACCTTTTACGTGTCCCTGCCAATAGAAACTAGAAGGAAGGAAAATTCCTCTGGTTCCCCAATCTCACCTCCTAGCTACTTCATAGGCCCAATCCCTTCAGGGAACGGTGCCAGATCTGACAAATCATAAGAATGTGTGCAGATGGACACACTTGAAGGATTAGGGGCAGGTCTCGTAGATGCTGCTGGAGTAATCAAAGTAGAAAACACTGGAACTGGAATTAAGACTCAAAGGGAGGGAGGAGGGGAAGAAATGGCACCAGTTTGGTCCTTGAGTGATGTGAGGACTATCCACAGTCTCTGGGACCAAATGCATATTGTATGTTAGGAAGAACTTCTCAGAAAGAGTGGCAGAGGCTGCCCAGAGATGTGGTGGAGTCTCCATCCCTGGGGATGTTCAAGAACTGTGGAGATGTGGCACCTGGAGACGTGGATAATGGGCATAGTAGGGATGGGTTGGGGTTGGACTTGGGGACCTTGGAGTCTTTTCCAACCTAATGATTTGATGATTCTACGAATATGGAAGGCACACTGTTTTTGATGCTAGACCAGAAGCAACATTCTTAGATACTACTTAAGCACAGAATTGGAAGAAAAAATCATAGATAACAGATTTTGAATCATACAGCACTAACAGAAGAAGACTAGAATCATTTCTTATCCCCAACCTCAACCATACCTTGAAAATCAAGATGGCTTTGTGTGTACCATGGCATTTAAACAAGCTACATGAGCAAAATACTGCTCTGAAAGATGGATTTGTAAGCAGAATCATTCACAGTGAATTTTCCTAAAACTTGGTAAACAACCCCACTGATACCACATGAGGAGAAAATTGAGTCAAGCTCCCTTGCTCCCCATGAATCTGCTCTAACAAGCGTTTTACAGGAGTGAAGAGCAAGAAAATGACGTCCATTTTACTTTGCTGCGATCCAGTGCCTACCAGAAAGTCGAAATCACAGCCTGAAAGGAAAAACTACTGTTTGCAGAACAGTTTTTGTAACAAAGATCCTTCCCCTGTTTACCTGTTCACCAAATCAGAATCACAGAATCAAAAGGGTTGGAAGAGACCTCAAGAGACCATCGAGTCCAACCCTCTGCTAAAGCAGGTGCCCTAGAATAGGGTGCACAGGTCAGCATCCAGATTGGTCTTGAATATCTCCATAGAAGGAGACTCCACAACCTATCTGGCCTGCCAATGCTCTGAAACCCTTATCACAAATAAGTTTTCTGTGTGTTATTGTGGAAATTCCTCTGTTCAAGTTTTAAGCCATTGCTCCTTGTCCTGTTGCTACACACCAGCAAGAAGTGCCTCGCCTCAACCATTTGTCTCCCATCTCTCTTTAGATATTTATAAACAGCTATAAACACAACCATTGGCTTAGTGGAAATAAGAGGATGGATAGTAGAGATGCTTTCTTGCTTGCACACATTGCACTGTCAGAGTTTTCAATAAACAAAGACTATGTGCATGGCAGAACTCAATGAAATTTGTCTGCTGAAAAGAGTGACAGAGAAGATGAAGGTATTCCTGCTGTCTATTTTTAAAAACAAAGGTGCAGCAAGCCACTTAACCTAGGCAAGATGCAATTCTAACAGCGTGCGGGGTGTCCAAGAATGCATTGATTTACCAGATACTTGACCAGGAGATACTAGAGCATAACATCGAGGAGGAAAAGGAGTCAGCTGCATCTACTCCTTACACTGAAAAACACGTTTTGAGCACGGACTTCCCTTTAATCTTTTGCATCAGTCCACTGATATCCTCTGTGCCAAGGGCTGAGAGACAGCACCAAAAAGCTCACCTCACAGAAAGATAAAATCAAATAGCACATGAAGAAAAATGCAGAAGGCAGAAAAGGCGCTGAACTTTTGATGTCGGGGTGCAGGTTCCTCATTTAGTGTTTCTGTCCTCGGGTTCCTCTGCAGGGCAGCGAGAGACCCACACTGCAGACAGTTACAGTGAGGTACTCAAAGCCTCCTTCCAACAACTCTGGGAAAACAGAAAACCCTTCTCTTTTGAAGGCATCTGGAGAGCAACTAATGGAGTTTACAAGCAGGAGGAGCAGCTTTAAACCTGAAGAGGGGAGAATTGGGTGAGACGTTAGGAAGAAATATTTACCCAGAGGAGAAGGGTCTGGAACAGTGAACTTGCCCCATCTCTGGTGGCATCCAAGTCCAGCTGGGCATTCTGGTTGAGTGGGGGGCAACCAGACCATGGCATGGATCAGAGCTCAATTCCCTTTAAGGTCCCCTCCAACCTTAACCATTCTATGATTCTGTGCTAATTTTGACACATTGCCACATCTCCGCGTCCCAGATCTGGAAGTATTTGCACAAAGATTTAAGATGGGAACGGGGAGGGTGTAAAGCAGTGTAAGAGTTCGGGTGCTTAGTACCGAAGGGAAGGAAGCGCAGTCCCTGGGAGCCCAGCAGCATCCTCTTCGCTGGGCTCCGGGAGCCCTCCAGCGGCCGTGCACCCACTGCTGCCTGCTGCAGGAGCAGCCCAGCCGGTGCTGCGCTGGGAGATGAGGGAAGAAAGGCCCTGCAGTGGCCCAGCTGCCGAGATAAGGGCAGTCAGACATCACCCCTTCCTACGTGGGAACGGAGGGCACCAAATCGCGGGTTAAGACCTGTTGGGGAGTATGTGCTGCTGGGTTAAACTCAGCATCGCAGGGTCACTATTTGGGAGGGGAGAGTGACTGGGACTTCAGAAGTGCTGGTATAGCATCCTTACTTGTTCCAATAGGTTTTCCATAACTCCCTTCTCCTGCTCCCTCTCAGGCTGACACTATTGGGCATGGTGGATTTTTGGTCTGTCCTATGAAGGATATCCTTCTAATCCTGCTCCACAAGTTCTGTTTCAGCAACAGCATCCTGGTTTAGAATGATTGGGTTGGAAGAGATCTTAAAGCCCACCCAGCCCTACCCTGCCATGGGCTGGGTGCCTCCCAGTAGACGACAATGCCCAGGGCCCCATCCATGCCCCAGTTCCCTCAGCCTTCCTAGCAGAGGTTCTCCAGCTCCCTGAGCATCTTCGTGGTCTCCTCCAGACCCACTCCAACATCCTCCCTGTGCTGGGGGCTCATCAAAGTCACAGAAAGATGGACAGAGCAGGGTACCTCAACCAGCCAGACCACACAGCCCGACCTCTGTGCCTGCTCAGGGGGATTTACACCTAGGGATGGTGACAAACAGCATGTGCAAGTGGTAAAGCCCCACTGGCTTGCAGGCCCCACTGCCTCAAACAAAGCGCAGGTGGGTCGTGCTTGCTATTTTCTGGGGCAGATTGCAAGAATTTCCTCCAGACCAGTGAGCACCTGAAAGCCCCAAACATCCCTTCTATCCCACACCCCTCATGGAGTGGGTGCTTGCAGCCCCATCTTTAAGACTCTTTCCTTCAGCTGGAAAATGGCAACACGCTGATTGCCTCTGTTGTATTTTTCACATGACTGACCACAAAACTATTAATATAACCAGAGCCGGTTCAGCTGGACAACTCATTCCCTCCAAGGAGAGGAAAACCACAGCTTCTTCCATCTCTGGAAAAACCTTTTGTGATGACAAGATCAGCAGCGCAGATGTAGCAGAGACAGTTCTGGTTTGCTGATACACCCCAGTGGAGAACCTCAACCAGCATGAGAGAGTACAGTTTGTTTCTTCTGTTCGTCCTTTCCATCTTCAAGAAGGGTGAGTTCTGAGCTTGCTACAGTTCCGTCTGATCAGGGCTTTTTTTTTTTTTTCTTTTTCCTTTTTCCTCTGCTTTTATAACTCGTGCAGGAGGTTCATCTTTCTCATCACTCAGAAGCCCTGTTTCATACTGCTTCATGTTCCTCAGAGTTGATATGAAATTCATACAGTTTGCTCCACTGTGCACTTTAGCCCATGGTTAACTTCAAGTGTATACTTAAGTTCTATTAAAGTCAACAGGATTTGGTTACATATACTGTCAGACTGTTTGATAGAGAAAGTTTAATGACTGTGGTGGGCTCCAGCTCTTGATCTGGTTATCAAGAACTCAAATCCTTTCCACTGACAACTAGTAGATATAATTAGAGTTCTTTGTTTTTACCAGTGGGGCATTGTACTTAGAGCCCATGAGCTTCCTGGAGTGCCTATGGCCATATAGCCTTGTACAGTAAATAATCCAGGCTGCAAAAGGTAATCACATCATTACAGTGAGTGACAAAAGGCACCACGACTCCAGACCTCAGTAATTAAAATATTGGCTTGGCACAAATTCCGGCTAAATAACTTAATGGAGGAGAACCAGTCCTACATCAGCCTTTATTCACTGTGCAACACAAAAGAACATTAATTCTGCCTGCACAGCCACTGGGATATTTGTCAAATATTATGGACAGCAGACATAAACACAAGCACCAATCCTAACTTAGCCTTTACTTGATCAACCTGACAGATGAATGCCCACAGATCACAGCAAAGTCAGCAATCTGTTTACACGAGGCAAATTATTTGCATTTTTCTCCAATTATTCTCAACTGTGGAGGATAAACCTCCTGACTTAACAAAGCCACCAAGTAAGTTATGTAAGACAGGAATGTAGCCACAGACATTCCTGAAACCACTCTCTGGTGCTGCAGCTGTTGCAAACAGAAATGCAGTTGATGGATATAGGTATCTATACAGCAAGAGCTGCCTACGAGTGCTATTTGTTGGTATTATTGGTTACTGGAGAAGGGAAATGGATGAGACGCTGAGTTTTCCTGATATATTTCAAAGCTGGAGAACATTCATTCAGGTAAAGACTCTTTTCATCACCAGATAGAACTGATAGAAACTGGGTCTGGTGGCAATGGCTTGTATTTACTGTGATCATTTACCACGACAAGGATTTACAGTGGTCAAATTCCAACTGTTTGTGACATCCTGGCTGGAAAACCCAGAACTTCTCCTCCTGTG
Source organism: Lagopus muta (assembly GCF_023343835.1). Taxonomy (NCBI): domain Eukaryota; kingdom Metazoa; phylum Chordata; class Aves; order Galliformes; family Phasianidae; genus Lagopus; species Lagopus muta. The sequence continues at coordinate 3,190,121 of NC_064472.1, read as the reverse complement.
AGGCCAGGACAAGGCCTGTCCGGGAAGATGCAGGCAGCTGGAGTCCACGTGTTGTCAACCTGCTCTATTAACATGGAGCTGCTTGCTGTGCATCCTCCTGTGTGCACGCACTCAAACACAGAGCGGTTGCATTTAATTGGATTAGTGCTTGAAGCCACCAGATCTCTGAGTACGTTATATATATGTAAGTACACACACATATATTAGGAAGTGTGTGTCTGCAAGCACACAAACGTCTTCAAACTGCAAACACTCACACAGCCTCACAGTGGACATCTACAGGTCAGCTATTGCTGACATGGCAAGGCCTGCTTAAAAATTAAATTGCTTTCAACATGAGCAAGGCAGCCCCCTCAGCTCTGTTGCAGGCTGGTACCAAACCCAGCCCCACTAAGTGGGCTGAGTAACCACCTGCAAGTCCCCTGCACAGGGGGAGGAACAAAGGGCATCCATTTTCTGACGAATGAGAGAGAGGGTACAAGAAGGATGATCAATTTCCTTCTTCAATACCCTATGTAAATCAGTCCTGATTATCTGTTGTTGCTTCTAGGCGTGCAGTGCAATAGCTGGTCCATTCACGTCCCATCTGACGTCACTGGTGAACTCGGAAAGATGGTTATTCTGCCCTGTACCTTCACACACCCTTACAAAACCTTTGACCGTACCCTCACTGCCATTTGGAGGATCAAGGAGCCGTACAATGGCACTGTAGTGTTCAAGTGCACCAGCCAGAGTGCCAGCGAGCTCTGCAAGACCGCCGTCAGCTACAAAAACAAATACAAACTCTTTGGCAACCCCCGGCACAAAGACCTTTCCATCAGGATCGACAACCTGACCTGGAGTGACAGTGAGAGGTACTTCTGCCGTGTGGAGTTCTCTGGGGACATCCACGACAAGTACGAAAGCAGGAATGGGATAAAGCTGCATTTGATTGGTAAGACAGCATCAAGTGCCCAGGGAGGCAAAGTCATCCCAGAGGGAAACTGGAGAGCCGTGAGACGTGGAAAGTGATGAGGTGGTAACAGAAGGTTATCTGAGATGTTTGCTCTTCCAAAACGTTGTCTTTTCCAGGTCTAGTCAGCCCTGAGGAGGACTTGTAACATATTGGCAGGGAATACTCACTGCAGGCTTCCAGTCTGAAGTGATGTGCACACTGCAAGGAAGGGAACAGGAGCTAAACACTGCAGGAAGTAAAGAAACAGCTAGGTTGTGGCTGCCCAGGTGAGAGCCTGGCGAGTCTTGCATATTGTCCCTGCGGCATGGGATCAGTGCAGACTGCAGATAGGAAAACTGAGTTCTGCAGCTCCTGGAGTGAGGCTACAGATGGGCTCTTCATCAGGATTTAAGCTGGAGAATGCAGCTGCTGAGCAGGTGTTAGGAGATGTAAGCACAAGCAGGCCTGGATGGCACCAGCATCTCAGCATGGTCACACTTAGCTCAGTGCATATGATTCTGTCCCTCTGGAGAGATCCATGCAGCCTTGTGATGAGAAATCACACTGAACAGGCATTGCACAGCATCCTTGTGGCAGCACAAGATAAAAAGCCCTTCTTAAGGGTGGACATCTGCATGGCAACGACATCTGAATCCTGAGTGATAGAATCACAGAACCATTAAGGCCGGAAAAGACCTCCAAGATCACCTCACCCAACCATCCACCTACCACTAATGCTGCCCACTAAACCACGTCCCTAAGTACCACATTTATAAACATTCCCAGAGCATTTCAAGATGCAGGGACTCTGTCCAATGGGCAGCCCATTCCAATGCCTGTCCACTCTTTGAAGTTTTTCCTAATATTCTGCCTGGCACAAACTGGGGAAATTATCTCTTGTCCTACCACCGTTGTATGATTGAAGAGGCCAACTCCCACCTTTCCGTAATCTCTTTTCAGGGAGCTACAGAGAGTGATCAGGTCTCCCCTGGGCATCTTCTTCTCCAGACTGAACTATCTCAGTTCTCTCAGCCATTCCTTACAAGACTTGTGTTCCACATCTTCCACAGCTTCACTGGGCAGGAAGGGCATTGCCCCCCTCTGTTCTGCCCTGGTGTGGCCCATCTGGAGCACTGTGTCCAGATTTGGGGCCCCCAGTACAAGAAGGATACAAAGCTGTTGGAGCAGGTCCACAGGAGGCCATGAAGATGCTCAGAGAGCTGGAGCACCTCTCCTGCAAACACAGGATGAGGGAGCTGGGCTTGTTCAGCCTGGAGAAGGGGCAGAGAGCTAAGCAATTAGAGGTGGGTTTCCAGCACTCTGCCTCTGCCCTCCATCTCAGGGTTTCCGCCGTGCTGTGCAGAAGGAGAGTGCTTGGTCCCTCTCAGAGGGTGTCCTCACTGATCTAGCAAGTGCCAGGACACCCATGCGGCCTCAGGAGTGGGCTCATACTTAACCAGCAGTGCACAGACACTGTGTGTTGGATGCTTTTGTCTCTGAAGTGAAACCGCAGGCAGCCAGGCGAGGCCTGAGAAGGAGTTCATGTACTGCAGAGAAGTGCTGAGCAGTCAGGGCTCTGCCTCTGTGGAGCAGATCTGAAATATCCCACAGAGAGACCGGTCCGGCAGGGCAACAACAAGCTGTGCTGATGATGAGAGAAGCAGAGCGCAGGTGCTTGCATAGACCCAGTGTCCCCACTGCTCCCTGCTTTGGGAACTGATCCCTGCAGTACAAAGGGCAGGAATTAAATAATGCTTCCTAAAGCAGCTTGTACACCAAAACACACAGATATACAACACAGCTGGTTCTCATAGCGAGGGCCTGGCACAGGCTGCACAGAGAGGTAGTGGTACCTCATTCCTGGTGACCCCAAGGTTGGGCTGGATGGGCTCTGAGCACTGCTGGAGCTGTGGGTGCCCCCGTGCACTGCAGGGAGTGGGACCTGATGGCCTTTAAAGGTCTCTTCCAATTCAAACCATTCTGTGATCTATGATATGGATTGGTCTTCTTTCATTACAACGACCCACGCTGTCTTGCCCGACAAATGAAAGAAATCAACTCTGAGCACCTGCTTGTCCCACGTGAGGACGCTCATTTTGTTTCTCTCAGTCTTCACAGTGCCACTGAGAACTAAGTGTATGAAATAGTTCACAGATCCAGAAGAAAACCACAAGATTTTTCACGTCTGCCCTGCTTATTTAGAGAGCGAGTTCGAAGGCTGCAAATTCAACAGTGCCTCTGAATTTTGAGCATCCCTTAGATGGATGTTGCCACCATTCAGAGAGGTCTCTGACAAGCCTGAGACACTAAGGAAAGGGCTCACATGAGCAGATCCTTCCTTGAGTGTTCTGGAAGGGCTGGGGTCCAAGGAAAAAAAATAAGGAAGAGGAAGTTTGACGCCAATCTTGTTACACTGTGCATCAAACCTATCATTGAAACCTAATGTATTTCCTGTAATTTCCACAGCTTCCCCCAGGATCATTAACATCACTGTCAGTTCCAATGGGGATCACACCTTCAAAGCCCGCTGCACCGCCGAGGGTGAACCAGCACCTGCCCTCACATGGACCAGTCCCCACTCCAGCAACCTCACCTCGGTCACCAACACGAACCACCGCGTCACCAAGGAGCTCCAGTACCTGACACACGACGGCAAATACACCTGTACGGCTGTCAACAGCCACGGAAGAGCAGAGGGGACAGTCTACTTCTATAAATTCAAGGCATCCAACAGCTCCTTTTTCCTGATCCTGATTTTTGTGCCGCTGGGAATTAAGGTCCTTGTTTTGCTGGTGATACTGGGCATGACCCTGTTCCCCAGAGGTACGTTTCTCTATTTCCAACATCAGACTGGTAACATGATGTGATGCAGCAGATAAAATCAGACAAGGGAGAGGGAAGTCTGTTATTATCTTCATTTCCACCCTAGGAAAATGACATGCATAATGGAATATTAAGAACAAATAAGAGGGACCTCCTGGCTGGCTGGTCACAGTCTGCAGGTGCCAAGTGTCATTCAGGATGGGATCTTTAAACAGAGCAAGCAGGAGTTTCCCTGTGCCCAGTGAAAAAGGTTAATAAATCAACAGGTGTGTAATTAGGGAACCTGCTGCCTACACAATCAGATTTTTATTGAACAGACTAATTACTACTTCTTCCCCAGCCCATGGGCAGGATTTACTTCCACTGCACACCTCACAGCAGCTAGATCTCCTGGAGTCAGCATCCTTCTTGCTCCCCAGAGCAACTCCATCTGCATGCTTTCCAGTCAGCAGTGTAATCCCATTTTACACCTGTTCAAGCCAGTATCCCTGCTGTGCACAGGGCTCTGTGACTCAGGCCACAAAGTTGATTCCTATCCTGGCAACAGTGAACCATTCACCAGAGTATCAGTTATCCTCTAGTGTATGTTGCCTATGGCTGTCAATCAGTCCTGACTCCTCAGATCATCTTGCTAACTGGTATATCTGCTCTCATTTAACAGGCCCTTCCACTGCTCCATCCATCCTGGCCCGGTAAGAGTACTCCACCTTCTACTCATGTTGTCCAGCAGGAGGGTAGAGATGACAAGGAGAGGAGTACAATTTGTCCTCTGTCTTGGCTACAACTTCTGGCCTCATAGCAGGCTCCTGGGATGAGGACAGGGTTGGGCTGATAGTCAAGCAAGCTGGTGTAAAGAACCAAATCTTGGGGGGCAACTGAGAATAGACCTCAAGGACAAGGAACCTGGAGAGACACGGATGCAGCAGAAGCAGGGGATGACCAGAAATGTTAGGATATCACATTAAACTAGCATAAGAATTCCAGTTTCTGATGAGGCAGGAGAGCCTTCATAGAATTGTAGAATCATAGCATGGCCTAGGTTGAAAAGAGCCACAATGATCATCATTTCAACCCCCCCTGCTATGATCAGGGCTGCCAATCACCAGACCAGGCTGCCCAGAGTCTATGCCAGAGCTGATGTGTTCTGCCAAGAGTGGAAGAAGGTATGGAGAACCAAATAGTCCATGTCAGAGCCAGCTGAGATGTGGCAGAGTCCAAACCTAGAATCTGAACCATCCTCCCACAGCACCACCAGCATCTCCCAGTACCCAAAGCAAGGAGACTCCTGACATCTGTAGGGGCCAAACTGGTGACAGATGGGTAAAAATGTAAGACAACCCTTAGGTTAAACAGACAGAAACTGTACATGAGGCCAGTATATCCTTGGATTTGCTCCCTTCCAGCCCTAGTTATCTGTGATACGTTTCCCTCACCTTACCTTAGAAATGCATTCATCTCAGCAGGATGTGCGCAGCGTCAGGCTGCAGCCCAAGAGGCAATAGGGAATTTAATCCCAGAGTTAAATTTGTAATAATTATCAGCAGAAGCATGGCGTTGCTGATTTAGTATCTACACTATACTGCACGGCCAACTGCATTTGTAAACACACAGATGAAAGCTTCCCTTTTTCCACCACCAGGCCGCAGCCACAGGACTCCACCTACGAGAACTTTGACCGCAGGTGCGACGGCAGCCACAGCCTGCCAACAGAACAACCTGCAGCAAGATGCAGCTGAAGACCTGGGCTGTCCCACTCGTACCCACTTGCATGGTCTGAACCCCTGTCTGCTCTATGCAAAGCTGGATCATCTGAGGGTGCCTCTTCCCACTGAACATAAGACTGTTGTTGACTGATGAACGGGTCAAGCGAGCCTTGTAGGCGCATGTTTTCCATCTCTGCTGAGACTTAAAATTAACACAAGACTTTAAAGCAAAGACAGATTGCAAAAGAAAAAAGAGAGAAAGTGAAGAGTGGTGGAGCTGGAAAAGCAGAAAATCTATGTGAGATGCCAGTTCTAATCAACCTGCATGTTTCTAACCTGTGTCACAAAGTTCTGTAGCAGACACATTCACGAGTTGTAGTTGGTCCCATCTTGTGTTGCAGTTTTTCCTGATGAGAAATGGCTTCTCGATGTGGGTATATTCGGATAAAACACCACAGTGTATCTGTCTCATATTAAAGAAGTTACAGAAAGAGACATTTTGATGGGAACTGGAAATCAAGGCACCCATGTTGTCCTGTCCATCAACCTCTTTTACCCAGGCAGGGAAGACAAACAAAGAAAACAACTTTCACTTCATTAAAAAAGAAAAAATTACTTCTAAAGTTTCCATCCCTGTGCTACATGAAAATATCTTGACCACCTCTTAGTGACTTCACACTAAGCATCACAGAATACCAACCAACACCCCCAGGTCCCTCCTTCTTCACACTCATCCAGCCACTCGTCCCCAAGCCTGTAGCACTGTATGGGGTTGTTGTGCCCAAAGTGCAGGACCCGGCACTTGGCCTTGTTAAACCTCATCCCATTCACCTCATCCCAACAATCCAGCTTATCTAAATCCTTCTGAAGGGCCTCCCTACCCTCAGGCAGATCGACACCACCTGTTGTAGGTGTAGGTAATCTCTGAGAACAAGCATGTATTACCAGATACTGCCTCTTCCAGCAAGCTGAAAATACCACAGCATTTGTCACAAATTACCCATTTTTTCCTCTTTTATTTTGCACTTTTTTTTTTCCCAGACATAGCATGTTATAAACACACTTGTAAAAACTCAACAGCTGAAACAATACCTTCTTTCAAAAGTGCATGTCAAATGCATGTATCTCTCAATTCTTCACATTTTTTTTATGCAATTGATCAATAACATTGAATCTAATAAACCAGTGCTTTTAACTCTCTGCAGGGGTTGAAAAAGCAGAAGAAGATTCTTCCAGGCATCGCTTTCCCAAAGGAGTCTATTAGAAATCATGCTGCACCCTTACCTGGTTAGCTTACAGAGAGATGTACATATATATACATAGAGTTCTTTGCTCGACCTTTGAGCCTAAAACCACACACAGATGTGGGTGATCTGATGACACAGCTGGCGCAGTTAGCCAAATTTGTCGAGAAGAAAAAGGTGGTTTGCTCTCCAGCACCAAAATCACAGTTAAGAGCAACACTGCAAAATAATCCATTATTGAACATCTATTATCCCCATGTGACCTGAACAAATGCTTAAACACGGTTACATGTTCTAAACACAAAGGCACAATCAATGCAGAAAGAGAAAAAGCTTTCAGTGTTCCTTCGTTCGTAGAGGTGCACAGATTGAGAATGTAGGACCTTGGGCAACCTCAAGTAGATCAGCCATGGAAAGGCCAACGTTACACGAGCAAGCAGGGAAATTCACTTTCTGCTTCCACCGAACAGAAAGTGCAACATCAGACAAAGCAACAAAAACAGTGATCATTCAGCTGAAACAACAGATTTACAGGCTCATAGTACAATTTTAACAAAGTGATTTCATTGAAGCTGAACAGCTTTTCACAGTGTCATCTGAAGTTCTGCCATGCTATGCCCAGCTAGGAAGAACCAACTTCAGCAGTGTCCACTTACTAAACCTCTACTCCTAAACAACCAGGTTTTCAGAATTAAGGATTTATTATCCAGCAAGAACATAACTGCTACTCTCCTGGACACTGAGAAGCAGAAAAATCAGTCTGTAGACATCACCTGACTTAGGAACGACACGGCCATAAAACACTTTTGTTTAACCAACCAGTATGGAGGCAGACTCAGTAATATTTAGGAAGTAGGAAAAAGCAAAGTCCTTAAGCTTAATTTTCAGTTTGTATTGACATGGCAGAAGATTGTAGGCATGCCTTTAAACTGCAGAGTTCTGCAGAATATCAAAAGAGTCTAAATTTAAAATACCACCTGTTGGAATGCAGGGACAAATCTCCCTGTACACACTCACACACTCACATAAGCTTTAGAGGTATCCTACTAAGAGAGTCAAAAACTGTTTAACACACAACCCCCCCCCCCATTCACTTTGCACTGGCTCAAATAATGACACATAGGAAAATGAAAAAGGCACAAAAAAAGAAAAAGATGCTACAAGAAACAAGAGTGGGTTTTGCTGTCTAAAATTTGCTGTCTAATTGCACATGTATCCCCTTAGATGTGCACCTTGCACAGGAACATATTCAACTGTTTTCAGTTGATAAAAACTGAACAATTCCACAGGCCTAAATATCCTAAGAGCTTTAAGGGGAAAAAAAAAGAAACCTCAAAGAGGATAAAATCTGCCAGGGTGCAGCTCCCATTCACACTTCTGACTTACTTCAAATGGAACTCTTAACGTAAAAATTACTTGTGCAAGAACAATTTTAAATGTAAACCATAATTATCAACACTGCATGATCCTTTTGTGAGCTCAGTGCTGCTACCGTATGCAGTCCAAATAATGCACTTCTGGGTACAGCGTGTTTACAAGGAGAGACAAAAGATTATTGCCATCCCGAAGACAATGTTCTGGATGCTTGATGAACAAAGAAGCCTGGGAGATCTGCTCTTGAAAATCCATATATTGTTTGTTTGATGCCATTGATTCAAGAGCACTCAGTGCCTATAGACACAAGGAAAAAATTATGTTAGCTGTCTGCATTTTGGCCTGCAACAAACCAGTTCACTAGACATCATAAGGAAGATTCCACCGGAAGAACATTATCTATTAAAGAGCCTGCTACATTTTGAACAAAACATTCATAAAATATAGTCACACGTATTATTTCAATCCAGCTCCTCTTTAAAATTGTTGCCATTCCAACACAAGCACAACAAGTGCTCCACCAAGGCTTGCAATGATGGCTCCAATGTTTATTTCACAAACTCAAGACATGTTTTTAGAGAAACCACACCAAAACACAAAACATAACACACTTAAAGATTTCATTAAGGATAGCCTGAAAGGAACAGTTGACTTCTATCAAGGTATCATTTTGCTCCCATTAATAACACTACAATTTCCAACTTGACTTGTCACTGTAGCACAGGAAGAGGACAATTCAAGAAGCCAAAGACTGGGACACACTACCTGCTGGGCCTTCTGTGTCAGCTTTGGTTCTGAGCCAGCTTTCAGGCGGGCCTGCCCCTCTGCAGGAATCTGCACCAGCAGGAAGGCAGACAAACTGCGGGCAACCAGCCGAAACCTGGCAGAGGGAAAGAAGGCAGAGAGAGAAAGTGATGTCAATTGTGAAGTCCTCAGCAGCAGATAAACTACAAGTTCTATCCCACGAGAGATCTCTCGCATGAGGAGCATACTTCAGAACAGCTTCAGAAGATCATCTGCAATGCATTAAGAAAAAAACATCACTGCAATATATGTATGTACATCATACCTACAAGCTACCATACATACGAAAGGTAATGCCTGACCCAAGCTGAGCTGCAGCCTTGAGGTCACATCTGATATAATCCCTCATGGTAGAAGGAAGGGATGCCATTCAGAGGGACCTCAACAGGCTGGAAAGGTGGGCCCAGGTAAATCTGATGAGGTTCAACACAGCACAGTGCAAGGTTTTGCACTTGGGCTGGAGGAATCCCAGGCATCCATGCAGACTGGAAGGAGCGGTCCTTGAGAGCTGCCCTGCAGAGAAGGACCTGGGGGTCCTGATAGATGAAAAGCTGAACATGAGCCAGCAGTGTGCTCTTGCAGCTCAGAAAGCAAATGGCATCCTGGGCTCCATCAGCAGAGGGGTGGCCAGCAGGGACAGGGAGGTGATTGTCCCCCTCTGCTCTGCTCCTGTGAGGCCCCATCTGCAGTGCTGTGTCCAGGTGTGGAGCCCCCAGCACAAGAAAGACAGGGAGCTGTTGGAGAGGGTCCAGAGGAGCCACAGAGATGAGCAGGGGACTGGAGCACCTCCCCTATAAAGACAGGCTGAGGGAGCTGGGTTTGTTCAGCCTGGAGAAAAGAAGGCTGCGGGGTGACCTCATGGCAGCCTTTCAGTACCTAAAGGGAGCCCACAAACAGGAGGGGAGTCAACTCTTGGAAAGGTCAAAGGGAAATGGTTTGAAGTTGAGGGAGGGAAGATGAGGTTGGGTATCAGGGGGAAGTTCTTTGCTATGAGAGCGGTGAGGTGCTGGAACAGCTGCCCAGAGAGGCTGTGGATGCCCCGTCCATCCCTGGAGGTGTTCAAGGCCAGGCTGGATGGGGCCCTGGGCAGCCTGGGCTGCTATGAAATGTGGAGGTTGGTGGCCCTGCGTGTGGCAGGGGGCTGGGGATTCATGATCCTTGAGGTCCCTTCCAACCCTGGCCATTCTGTGATTCTGTGATTCTGTAAACTTTGAGACATCCCCACCATCCAAACTAAAAGATGAATTGAACAGGATTAAGATTTCAGCCCAGGGATCTACCTCAGATGTTCTTAAAAACTTTACGTTTATTGAAGTACTACGCTGAATTGGTTTATGTATTTTTTACTGGCCTTCATGCTGAACTTCATTTTAATACATGACAACCAAACTCGGCATGTTTTTTAGAAAACAAACTGAGTAGTAAGTAAGGAGATGTTTGATTTTCTCTTGATATTTTGCAGCAGCTCAAAGCCCAGGCAGAAAAGGCAATGTGTTTGTGGTCGTACAAAATTCTTGTGATGTCAACCACAACTTCACTAGAAATGAACATTAAACCAGAATCAAAAGCTGCACTTTCTTTATATTTGCACTACAGACTTGAACAAGAAGTTCATACGCATTTCTTAACCACACTGAAACACTCATTACAGTTTTTCTGTCTAAACTCCAAAGATATGGGGGGCAACTGGGATTCAGAACATCTTTTGAGATTGCCCTGTGCTATCTGGATCCAAGTTGCAGCTTCTTCTCGTGGGTTTTTTTGTTTGTTTTAATATGACAAGTCATAATTGTTTATGACTAATAATTGCATTATTTAATTCATTACAGCTTCAATTCCTACCTGGGTGACAGAGGAGACCTCCTGCCCAACCCGATAGCTCCAAGAATTCCAGAAGTGAGTCTCTCCTCAGCCAGCTGACTCTGCCTGCTCTGGATGGACAGTAGTGTCCGAATGACAGATTCCATCACAATGGCATCATCCTGCTCCATCTGAATTAAGGATAACTGCATAGCTTTATGCCACCAAAGGAACAGCTTTGCCTCTTCCTTTGCTGAGCTGTAAGCAAGAGTTCAAGAATAAAACAACACATGGATTTTAAAAAGGGCAGGAACACTGGTTAAGAAGTTTGTGCCTCTCCCCATTAGGACCATGGAGAATTCAGATGGTAAACTAAGGACTGGTAATCTTAATATATTAAGCCAATATAGCTATACTATCCCACTTACATTGATGTAACTGCTATTGTTACAAACTCAGTGCCAGTATCAGCTAGCAGGTTTTTCATTGCTTGTAAGAGAACAATGAACAAGGCTTCTTTTCAGGCTTTAAATCTCAGAATAATGATACTGCAGCCAGAAATGGATTTAAATCTGTCTAAAAATTTTTAGGGAAGCTTCTTGGTCCTTCTTTCCTTTCCTTAGGAAAGGAATAGCTGTTGCTTACACAACAGTTTAAGATTCTTCTCAGAAAGGAAATACTGAAGGCTTTAGTTGAGCAAAGCACAAAGTCAAGTTTCCCCTGTGGTATTTTTAATCCTTCCCCACACAGACTGAAACTGCAGTTTAAATTAACAAGCTCAGAGTTTCCACATATAGCACAGGCACGAGTTTTCTGCATCAGAATATCATCAAATGACTCCACCCAGTCACTTCCCATCCCAGACACCCTCAGCTTTGATGTTAAGAACAAGTTTTAATTTGCAATGTAAAGTGGCTTTGCTATCTTCTTTCCACTTTGTCAATAAAAGTAGTGCAACTATGTGGTGCCTACAAGAATCAAAGTATTCTTTTGATTTCAAGAAACAGAGGAACGTCCACTTTCTTACAATGCTCTTTCATGGCAACATAAATATTATCAACATTAATATTAAAAAAAAAAATCATTAGTTTGCTAAATTCTGTTAATTCAGCAACAATAGTAAAGACAGTTGTTGCATGCTTTAAATACAAAGTACCACTGCTTTAAACTCAAAGCTACTACGAACCATCTATCCATTCTCACCTGAATCCAATTATCTACTGAGTTGTTTTACAGCAATACTAACTTCACAGGGCTCATATTTGGTCCACACCAAGCAGCTCTGAACACCTAGCTTTGAGTGGTCAGCTGAATACTTAACAAATAGTTCATCCCACCTAGTGGACATCCAGGAAAATGGAACTCACAGTGATTAAGGATTTGCTCGAAATAATCTGAATTGAGCACAAATCCAGGCTGCCAGCAAAATCAAGCCTCTCCAAATGGAAACCAAGCAAAACGAAACAAGAAACGTTCATGTAAAATTCCTCCTTCTGTTCCACCAGATAGAACTAGTGTTGGCATCAAGGGATGAGCAGACTAACAGCAGGTATGGAAGGACTGGCCATTTCAGGCAGCAGCCTGACTGATTATACTGACTATACAATCATAGCCATATTTGAAAGAGTACAGACAGAAGCCCTGAGCTCCATACCTTGGATACACTTGCTCCAGCCACTTGCTGATGGTGATCAGGATTTTCATTTCATTGGTAAGAGTTTGGTCAGTATTCAGGCACTGCAGCAGGTAGACGTAGAGGGTCAAGTAGCTTCCTAAGGACAAACACTCCTGCAGGAATTCTTCCATGGTTAGCTCAGGAACTTGGAGGGAGGCAAGCACAGGGCCCCAGCCCAAATCCTGATGGTGAGGAAGATCTATAAAGAAGAAAGAAACATATAAGTAAGCAGCAGTTGATAAGATCTACAAACTGAAGCCTCCTCACTGTGTTCCTTTAAATTACAGGATATTAAAAATGTCATAAATAGAAAGAACAGAGCCCTGATTACGAAAACCAGTTGAAAATGCAGTTCCAGTATGAGGCAGCATTAAGCTACTAGGATTCTAAGTGACTCATGTTTAAAGAGCACCCAAAGACCTATCAACATTTTTGACTTAAGCAGCAGAACAATAGATGCTCCTGCCTTTATTGAAGTAAGAGGTGATACAGGCTTCTGTTGTCTCTGCCATGTGTCGCACGGAGGCCAGGCTCTGACAAGCTGCTGTCAGAAGGGGCATTGCTAGCAATCCATGCACTTTACTGTCAATCCACTTTCGTAAGCTGCCCCGTAGTGACTCAGCTGTTGTAACGCTGGAATTGTTCAACATCATCAGGGTTTCTGTAAAGAGACTGCTGAGGGCCAGGTGACGCGTCTGCAGATCCATATCTGGAAGTCAAATTCAAGAATTATTGCAGTAAACAGACACTAGGAGCTAAACGATCTGAACTTAACATCATCACTGAATACTCTCTGTAGATACTGGGAGAAGATTCTTGATCGTTACACTCTTCATTTCCCTGTTTGTATATCTAAGAAGCCACAAAAAGACACTTATTACCAAGAGAGTGGTGAGGTGCTGGAACAGCTGCCCATGGAGGCTGTGGATGCCCCGTCCATCTCTGGAGGTGTTCAAGGCCAGGTTGGATGGGGCCCCAGGCAGCCTGGGCTGGTATTAAATGGGAAAGTTGGTGGCCCTGTACATGGCAGGGGTTTGGAGCTTCGACTTATATACAAACAGGGATTAATCACTGAAAAAGCACTGCCCTAAAAGACTGAAACCTCCAGACCTGCAGATGGTCAGAAGCTGGCAGGACAAAGCCCTGAAGGGCAGGATCTGACTGGCTAGCCCTGTTTTGAGGAGGAAGGTGCACTGCAGACCTCCAGAGATTCACTTCAATCAAAGTCATTCTGTCTGCATCAATGTAATACGAAAAATTTGAAGGAAAAAAGAAAAAAAAAAAAGACCTCAAGACACCTATCACTGCACAACTCGTCACCAAGGTAAATGTCTCTTGTCACAAACTGACTGAAAACAATCATGCCAGCAAGTTACCTGACTTGCCTATGGTCACAGTTTTACAGCCATGTCACAAGTTCTCTGACAATGGGGCTGTCCTAGAGAGCTTCCCTGTGTACAACAGGAACACTGAGAAATGGCTATCAGTCAAATCTTCTAATGTATCAGTTAAATCTTCTAATAGTTTCCACTATGTGTAGGTCACAGACAGCAAAAGATATGACTCCTGACAAGTATTTCGGTGTAACACAGTGAGACAGCTGATGTGATCTCATTTTGACAAAGAAAGGTCAGAGTGGCACTAGCACTAAAAACTGAGATCAATATAAATGCTATGGATACAGACACATCATGCCATCAGCATACACGAATGTAACTGCAACACCAACTCTACACTGCAAGTCATCTTGACCATGCAGGGTTTTAGAATCTGTTCTTAAAACCCCATCCCTTGGGACTCAGGGCGTGTATTTCTAAGTGTCATCTCTACTTTTTAAAAACAGATGGTAGCACCAAATAAAGAAATTCAGAAACGAGACAGCAAACAAAATGCAACCCTCAAACTCCTGTGTAATAGTCAGTTTTACTTAAAACTCCTGCTTCTTCTGCTGGTGCTGCCACTCTTGACAGTTCATTGAGAAAACGATCCTACTTCTGTTTTGTGCTCATCTATCTCACACTTACATCAGAGCAACACACCCTGCCCATAGAGAGACCAACGCACTAGAATGAAGGATCATAACAGTTTTATAGTAATTTGCACTGCTTAATACAAACCTGGAGGATTAAAGATGACTACATCATCCAGCAATTTGAACATTTCTTGCTCTAAAACTGCAAGAGTAATCTTTCCACTTTGTTCCAAGGTGCTGAGGAATTGAACCACCTGGCGGATGTACGCTTGGCACTTCAGTGTTGCATCCTGTTAATTAAAAAATTAAAATAATTAGGGAAAAAAAAAATACAACAATCACATCTGAAATTCTTTCCACACTCATTTATAAAAGGAGAACACTGTAAACGAGAAGAACAGCTTAGAGACAACCAACAAAACCAATACTACTTACAAGGTGGATGTGACTATCTGAAGACGTGCCAAAGCCTGCTGAGATTTTCAGGAGCTTCACTATCAGTTCAGATGCAGCATCCTTAGCAAGGATAACAGAGGGAGGGTAGTGACTGTTACAATAGCTGATGATGCTTTGATAAGATGAAATGCCCACAAGCTGCCAAGGAAGGGAGCTGGTCTGTCCAAGAAGATTTATGAGTGGTGATTCCTAAAGATTTAAAAGACGTAAGTTTCTTTATCAACTCCTGGTGATATCTTGACATAACAGCACGCAATGCCTCAAAGTGGTAACAAGAAAATACCACAGGTGGGAAGAGACCAGCAGGTATGAAATGGGACCCCCTGAAGATTTACCAGCCCTTCTGTAAGAGTCTCCCAGAAAGACTCCACTGAATCAAACTGTATCATGCAAGAATTATCTACACACGGTGCTTAGCAAAAGCAGGGTTTGGAAAGTTCTCAACACCAGTTCTTTCTTCTTATTCTGACAACTCAAATACTGGAATGAAATCACAACTGGTAAAAGTATTGGTGAAATACCCTTTCAGAGTAAAAGAAGAAGAAAACCGAGATTCAAAAGACAAAGTGGTATCTGTTCAATACTTCACCAGAAGCAGGCAGTGACAAGGTTCTTAAAGATGCATTATGGGCATGAATGCCACACAGTCAAAGCCCTTCCTGCACTTAGTCCAGCAGACTGCTAGCATCAGTCTACTATGATTCAGACACTCATTTTCACTCATTTTCATAAAAAGCTTCACTTTTATATATATATAAAACACTGTACACATATGCAATATATTACATATATATATTATATATATATAATATATATGCATATTATATATATATATACATATACATATATATATAAAACACTGTACACATATGCAATATATTACATGTGTGCATATGCACATATCCTTGCTACTGCTACCTCTGCTTCCCGTGTGCATATACCAAAATAGGAAAAAGGATAAAAGACATTTGAATTAAGGATTAACTTGAGAGACAAGAGGAACTTTGCAGCATTCCACGCTTAACGATGGCAAGAGACAACTGCACAGCAGTTTTACTTGACAACAGGGTTTTTTGTTTTGGTTTGATTTAGTTTAGGGGTTTTTTTTATTGTTGTTGCTGATTTTTAAAAGACACCACCATAAGTATTTGTTCATTCCAAAACTCAAAGAGTCATTCTGTAACCAGAGAAAACAGTCTGTGTTTATTTGTTTATTCCTTACACCACTACTGGATCACAGCTCCTACAGAAGCGTCTCAAAACAAACAGCAGTTACTTCCTTTTTCACACAGCTCACACAGAACGCCTCACAGAAGGATTTTGTTAGTGCTATAACAAGCATACTGCTTATGGCATTTTATGAAACACTCCAGAGTTTGCAATTCTGCAAGTGAGCAAGAAGTCACAGCCTGTTTCCTTGTCAAAGGACTATTCCTCTTCAAAGACAGACAGGAATAAACCTTTTCAAAACGTACCTCTTTGCCTATAAGCTGTTCCTCCTTTGCCAACAGGACCATCATATACAGCAAACAGACAATCATGTTGTGAGTCTGAGGATGAGGGTTGGGATTCCAGGCATCAGAAAGGACACTGACCCAGTTTATTTCACATAAAACATAACCCAAGAATAAGAAACAACTCTTGGGGCTGCCTCTTTCAACCTATAAAGGAGAAAGGAAAACAAAAAAAAAAAGGCATGCAAAATCGTGTAAGATAAAAATGCATTCATAAGAACACAGCAATACTAAAATACATATTTATTACATATTTAGTTAGAGTTTATAGCAATTAAAGCAGTGATAGATTACAAAGAATGCCATCTCTAAAGCTCCCCACAACTTCGCACAAGATTTGATAGCACTCCTTCATAAGCATCTGTGAAACATAAAACGAGTAGCTATGATTTACTTTTGGAGTAATTCATAAATTAATAAACTTTAAAAGCTTCTTTCTTACAGGACATTCTCCAGCACTGCAGTTATTTCCAAAGGCAAGTAATTATGGCCTTATTTCAACTGATGCTATCTACTCACTTTAAAGAACTCTTCCATAAGCATCTGGTCTGGGTGCATTTCCTTCCATGGAAGCCTCCTGAATTCAGTATGGAATGTATAGAGAATAAACTCTGGCATTTTGGGGGCTGTGCAACATCCACAGTAATGCATCAGGTGCAACCAGAGAGCACCATGATGGCTTGGCAGCAGCTTATCTAAATCCAAAGGAAATAACTGAATTAGCAACAGGATAAAAATTGAGGGAGGCATGAGTACAGAAGAAGATCCAATTTTGAGGATGAAAAACCATAAATGCACGTGCAAAAAAAAAATAAATAATAATAATAATATAAAATTAAAGTGTTGCACTTTTGTTTTCCTTTTTTTCCCATTTTTTTCCCTTAAAGTTAGGCAGCTTATGACTTTATGTTATGTTCTTTTGAGCAAACGCTGGCCAGCAATGAAAGTTCCCTGTTCTTACGATGCTGGTGTTCTCTGTGTCAGTTGCATTATTTTATTTCTTTGTCGTCTTACGAATCTGAAGTCTTACAGAACACGTTATTTTTACATATTTATTTCTACAAACTAGGTTTGAATCCAGCTCATCATTAAAAGCAATTAAAAGGTACTTGTGAAGTTCATTTATTTCATTCCTATGCCTCGTTATGCACTAGAAACAATGCACAAATACAAACACCAGCTCAAAATGATCAGACCTGGAGATTAAATTGTCCCCAAGGCCAGCTCCTGAGGCACATCGCTTGTTATCACAACACACTTCTGCTTTTTATGTTGTATGGAAAACTCAGGTCTGGAATGAAGTCATGTGCTTATCATTTTGTTTCACTTTCCTTCATATAAATACATATCTACTGGATGACAAAGTTAATCATATCCTCTGCCCTCCCCAAATCAAAAAGCTGTCTTTTAAGGACAAAAAAAAAGAAACATGCTACTGGTACCACAGCAGTGATCACTGTGGCCAAAAGGTCCTGACAAACAAAATCCCCTCATGTCCACATCTCAATTGATGAGACATGCCCCTACCTTAAAACAACGTGGACCTTCACGTACCTTTAAAGCTCTCATGCAAAAGCTTGATGCAATCTGCAAACAAATGGACCATGCTGGATGCTGCAGGAGTGTCACTCTCCAACCAAGGGTAGCAGGGCTGGTTACTGAAAGCAGAAATAAAGCAACAAAAACGTCAGTGCTGAGTTAGTTACTGGAAACCATACAGGTGTGTAGACATATTGTACAGCATAGACATTTAGTATAGTACAGGCATCAGCAGCTCGTTCATTCAAAACTCAACACTTCAGGACTGTTCTTCCCTTCCTTGCATACATTAATGCTACACTGAAGATACATGATGCCATCAAGTAAGTGGAAATTACTTGTTTGCTATTTCCTACAGTAATTAAAGAGCAAACTGTAGGAACTCCCAGATGATAGTGCATACCACCAACAGTCAACGTTCAGGTGAAAACAGGAGACGTGCCCAGAGCTCAAAAAGCCTGTGGTTCTGGAATGAAGTCAATTTTAGGTGCCTACCACTACAAATAATTGTGTGAAAACAAAGGTATAACAAGTTAGCAGATCATCATAGGACTGATCTAATCTAGGGTTCCTTTATACAGCACTAGCACATGAGGTTGCATTTGTTAGGCTTTTCTTTTTTTGTGGTTTTTTTTTTGTTGTTGTTGTTATTAAACAAATGAATTAAAAAATGAAATCTGAGTGTTTTCAGAACTAGCTCCCTATTTTTCTCATCTCTGTACCTATTTCTTGTACCTGAAGCACTGTAGTGTAAGTACTGTACAACTTCCTTATACAGTTCATTAAATACTTGCCTAATGATTAACAATATGACACACACAACAGCTATTTAAGCAGAAAGTCATAGCAAAATTAAAAAAATCACAATAGTAAAAGCCATTCTTACAGAGCTAATGCTCTTCCTATTCAAAATTAAATTTTTGCTAATGCAATTCATACCTTGCATCTTCCTTGTCTAAGACTAGTATCCATGGTTTAAAGAGTCCAGCAATAACTGAATACAAGGACTGCAATGCTAGAAAAAACAAAGTGAAGAAGATTATGTCTCAAATTGGCAGCCACGAACAAATTACTTCTCCAAACCTGGAGAAAATGTTCTCTCCTTATTACAACATTATATCGGTTCTCCATAATCAAGAATTGGATGCACAAGGCCTGTGACTTTCATCAATATTATGACTGTTTCAACAACAACCATAAGCTTTTTGTACTGTTTAGATTTTCTTATTGTTATTTTCTTTACAATATCTTTCAGATAGCAGGTGTAATAGTAACTCACAAAATGTTTGTCCACATACTCAAATAGAAGATGCACAGACAATTTTCTCCAAATTAAAAACCATATAGCATGAAACCATGATGACACTGAGTTCTCCCCTGTTTCCAAACCTGTGCTCAGTGCCAACGATTGTATTTTTCTTTAAAGAGGGATCAGTCCATAAAATAATCTGAAAGCAAACTCTGGATCAGGAAATTTAAAGAAGGATCCTCCAGCAAGCAGGAATGTAAGAACAAAGGAAGTCCCAACTGGCTCTCTGCAGAGCTTGTTTGTATTTCAAGGCTGCCATCATTATACAAATAAAGAGAAAATTAAAAGGCCTTAAACAGAAGAAATCAAAACAAGCACTCAGTTTCAAGTCATGTGAAGTTCTTTACAGAGTAAGTAACATTTAAGCTCTTTCCTATGAGAGTGGTGTGGTGCTGGAACAGCTGCCCATGGAGGCTGTGGATGCTGCATCCCTGGAGGTGTTCAAGGCCAGGTTGGATGGGGCCCTGGGCAGTCTGGTCTGGTATTAAATGGGGAGGTTGGTGGCCCTGCATGTGGCAGTGGATTTGGAGCTTGATGATCCTTGAGGTCCCTTCCAACCCAGGCCATTCTGTGATTCTGTGATGTGCTCTTAAGACATATTACCTGCTAAAACTCTGTTGCTGCCAACAGGCTCTTGGGCTAAATTGACAACTTCAGTTTCAATAAGCCGTTTAGTAAGATACTCCAAAAATGTGTTTACTTCAGGCACATAAGGACTCCATTTTGAAAAGAGACCAAAGGTCCTGAAGTCCACTGAAGCTAGACGAAGCTTGCAGAAAGAGGTAGAAAGCCATTCTATTGTCTCTCTAACCTGTAAAAAGGAAAAACACTAATCAGCTGAAGACAGACTGCACAGTAGTGTTATTTGTCACTGCTGGGACACTTGTTCAGCTGCAGAACACAGTAAATCAACCAGAGAGCTACTCACTTGTTCTGCAGACAGGAGAATTTCTCCAGCATCTCGTAACACAGGACTTTCAGTGCAATCACTTTTCTTGAAGCTGCCCTGATCAGCCATTGGTGAACCACATCCCAAAGCTCTAAGTGCTGCCTTCCAACAGTCGGGGCTTAGAAGTTGCTCTGAGGAACCTGGGAGAAACAGAAAGCATTCTGGTTTCGGCTGGGACACATGTTTTTTTCTCCCTTCACAATGACCTGTGCTATGTTTTGGCTTTGGGAGAAAACCAAAGCTGATAACACATGGATATTTTAGCTGTCACTGGGCAGTGTTGCACGCAGCCAAGAACATCTCATCTTCTCAGCTTCTCATACTGTCCTACCAGCTGTGGGGCTGGAGAGCACAAGGAGCTGGGCAGGGGCAGAACCAGGACATGCTAACCTAAACTGGCCAAAGGGATCTTCTACACTGCATGGCAGCATGTGACAAAAAAGGAAAACACTGTGAAGTTGGTCAGGAGGGCCAGTTCTGACTGGCTGGGCATATCACACTACTCTTGTTATTCTCCTCTTCTCTCTTTGTAAATAACCCAGAAGGGTACAAAAAGCTTAGCACACTATCATTTCAGATACTCACTTTGCACAAACAGTCTTAAAAAATCACTATAGTGATCAGGGAACTGATATTGGAGAAGGTTAGTCCAATGATTGCAGAAGATATTAAACGGCATCAAAATATCTTCTTCAGGTTCAAGGCCACATGCACTGAGAGCCAAGTGAATAGATTCCAGAAGCCTGGTACGTTCAGATAGAGGCGGCTTAGTGACATTTAACCACTGCATAAGGTCAAACTAGAACAAAGGACAGGAAGCATTTGTAAGTTGAAGCTTTCATGGCCACAGCACCTTCAGGAAAAGGGAAAAACCGTCAGAGTGAAAAGCCTGCCTAGGTTTTTAAGTACACACTTAAGGAAAACCTGAGAAATTTTCATTTTTACTAACCCCCATCCTAAAACCAAGGTAACTCTTTACAAAGATTGTGATTCAGCACATTAGAGATGTCCCTGAATTTATACAGAGACTTTTATCAGGGGGTTCTCCAATTTATAGAAACGCATATGAGCTTCCACGCTTCAGTACTGCTATCAAACACTTAAAAGCATTATGCTGGACTAGTCCTTGAAGTCCCTAAGTTTTAATATGGAGATTCAAAGCTTTTGTAGCCTCCAGGCAATCTGTTTCCAACTGGCTCAGCAGAGACAGTGGTGATTTATGCCAACAGGGAAAGCTCAGTAATGCACAAACCAGAACCAGCTGACAGTTACAGCTGTAGAGCTCCTTCTCTGTGGAATCTAATGAGAAGAAAGATTTCTGTTTATCTGCTTTTTTGGGTTTTGTTTTTTTGTGTTTTTGTTTTTGTTTTTTTAAAGACAGATGGGATTTACTGGCAATTTGGATGAATACCTCCTCAGAGATATCAAAGAGAAGATACCATGCAGTGCCTGCTTTGATTTCACCTCAAGAATAAGAGTGTACCAAAGAGGAAGCCACAGGAAGCACACACAGATACTATCTGGGCTAGGAAAGAGTAATTCAACATTCCCATCTGGATTTGCTTCCAGCCTCTCTTTATCTTAAATATAAGAAACAGCATTTAGTATGAGCAATACATAAAAGCTGTCAAAAATATTTTGAAGTACCAGGTTTCTCTTCCATAGCTTTAAGAAGACTCACATAAGCAACCCATAAAACAGATTCAGTATTCATATAGGAATTTTACCTTTGTCAACAGCATGAAGACAACATCACTGTTGTCCTCACTCAGGAAGGTCACAACTTTTTCATACAAAGCCACAAACTCATCAGGAGAAGCAACAGGAGTGAAGTATGGAGAAAGAAGCGTACAGAGCCTTCGGTTGTGCAGGATTGTCTGGAGGAGACGTTTGCACTCTGACTTGGTCCCACTGATGAACACCTAAGGAATAATGAGAAAAACGGTCCAATATGAATCTACTGGGGAGAAAGAAAAGAAAAAGAAAAAAAACCACACCCCTTACAACTTTTTGTTTAGATAATAACAACTGTATATTTAAAAAATGTATATTCTAAAAAGCAAAGGCTGACTGAGAGCAACTTCAAGTAAATACTGCCATTCCACCAAAGGTAACTGTAAAATAAACATTGCTTCCCTAGCACATTGAAGAATAGCACTTGTGACCACAAACACTGCATAAAACATATTCAGAAATCCAATTTTTCTGATAAATTAATTAAATTAAGTGAATCCAGATTTCAGCAGCCCTGTTTGACATTAGTAAAGATTTACATAGAACTGTGGGTATAGAAAGCTGCCCTGCAAGAAGATTTCTAGTGTACAGTTGGACATAGGAAAAACACTGTAACTAAGAGATCAAAATAAATATCTGGACACACAGCAGAGGATAATGCTTTTTCACAGAGCATCTACATAATGCAATCTCATTGCAAACATTACTACCAAGAAGCAGCAAAGTTTTTGCCAATTCAGTGCACAAAGAACTCCGCAAGGCTTTAGAAGACAAAACAATTAAACACAGATTTGTGTCAGCTAGAAAATGATCCATAACAGAGAAACACATGCCAAACCACTCCTTTATGTACCAAAATTTAAGCATCCCCGTGAAAATCCAGCCTGCTTCAGCATTTAATTAGTGTAGCATGTAATTAGTAGGGAGCATCTTTCAGCAAGCATCTCAGAGGTTTTTGTTTTGCATGCATGCAAGCCTAAACTGTCCAATATACCACGTACATTACACAACTTGCTGAGTGAGGAATGGGATAGAAGCTTAGAATTTAAAGTTCAGGCTTCTGAAGGTTTTAGACACTCGACATCAGCAGGCAACAGGGTAAGTGTTTAGCATACAGTACTAGAGAATATACTCACCTGGCCTAGGATCTCGATGCAGGAAGTGAAGAACTGCCTCGTGGGAGGATTGCGTTGAGTTTCATCACACACATACTCCACTATGATAAAAAACAAACTAATTCCAACTTTCTTAATTGCAGGCATAGGCTGCACTTTGTAGATATTTATTAAGGTCCTGTTTAAAAAAAAAAAAAAAAAAAAAAAAAAAAGCAGATGCAATTTGCATATGGAAAGTAATCCATGTTATTAAAGAAAGGTTTCTTGCCTCAACACATCACACTAAGATAAATGTTTCTGGTTTACATGATAATCAGTGGTTGGGTTGTGCAGGGACCTCTGTGCCCCCCTGGTCCCACCTGCCCCAGCAGGGTCATGCTGGGCAGAGAATCCAGGCCAATGAACAGGTGGATTCTGAAGATCTTCAGGAGGGAAACTCCACTCTTCTGGGCAACCAGAGCCAGTACCTTTCACCCTCAGAATAGTAAAATTTGTCATATTTTAAAGCTTTACATAGCATGACTGCCATCACTCCTCCTGCTCCATGGTTAAAAAGGGTACTCTAATGCAGAGAATAATAAGTTGAAAACATTTTGTATGCCATATTATGCTTGAATGATGAGCAGTTAGCTCCTCTGATAACACACAGGCTTATTCCTTCAGAGGTCTATCACAAACATGCAGGTCTCAGGGTTCCAGCTCTGCTGCTGATCTACACTGGTATCCATTATAAAAAGCAAGCAAATAGGTTTGACGTTGCTACCTAAAACTGCCTGAACAACTTACGTTATGAAGTTTTCCACGTGTACTGCTGCTTCCACAACACCCAGAGAAGGTGGCTTTGTGGCTTCTGCTTGCAGCTGTCTCACTTCTTTACGCAGAGCATGAAGCTGCTGGCTCACTGCTTCGTTTTTATGTTTCCCCTCAAACTAAATGACAGAAAGAGACATTAATTTCAGAATAGCATCTTTTCCAAAAATTCTTTGATGTTGCAACTAAAAACGAAGCAGAGCCTTGTAAGGGAACTCTTGACTACAGAAGGTTTTGCCCTGTGAGTTTTGATAAGATTTACTGCGTTCTACCCCTTAGTCACATTCTCATTTAATTATGACACATTAATATAATCAATGTCTTTGCCAAAAGACTTAATCCACAGGAAAGGAACCCTAGGTGAGATCAATACATTCACTTAGCAAGCAATATAAGAATTAATCTATGAACATTCTGATGCCTTCATTCATATCTGTGAGTACATTCCTACATTCACACATTAGGAAGCAATTTATCACAGACACTGCAAGTAATCCAAAACTTTACACAATAATTTGCTCTTCTGTTGATCTGCATCTCCTTCAGAGAATTACATATGAGGGATTTCAAGCTTCAGTTGTTTGATTTTTCTTAATATTTACTTATTTTAACAGGCATATGGCAGCACCTCACCAAATAAATCCATTCTTGTTAACCGTCCAACCATTTCACTTCCATCACCCACATCCACCAGCCCCAAAACAGAAAGGATGCCCTGTCTCTAACCTGGATTGTTACAAGAGCTGCTCCCTGGCAGCCTTTACTTGAAGCTCCCCGGCACTCCAGGTGGAGGGTGATCTGCTCCTCCCGATTGACATACAGCTTAGGTATGGTGTCCAGTATTTCACTGTTCAGAGCAACATGTTGGGATTCCCAAAGAGCTGCAGTTCTGAAAAGTGCTTATTAATGAGGTTACTGAAATCTTGAGCAAGAATAGTAATGCTAGGAATTTAAAAGGAAGAGCTGAGGCTTCAATTTAATGGGCTATGCAAAAACTCATAACAGAAATATGTATATTTATATAATAGAAAACAGAAACTTAGGAAATTGTGTTAATAATTCTGTAGTGATAGAACGTCAAAGTTCTAACAGAAAATGCTTCATAAGAAGAGCAAAACTGCTTAAGCCTGCATAAGAAATTTATTTTAATTATTCCCAATGACCAGATGGAAAATTAAATAGACCATTCACTGCAGAAGAAATTTTCTGCCAGGCAAAAAAAAAAAAAACACAACAAAAAAACTGGACTGTGAAATGACTCGGTCAACAGAAAAGTGCCCACCTGACATTGCTGCTGGAATCATTAAGGTACATTCTTCCTTAGGCTTAATGAGGATTTTTTTAATTTATTCTAAATAATATTATTAAACAATGACATTGTGTGGGAGTGGCTATGAGCCATCAGCTGTGTTTGAAACTTCAAAAATACTTTACCTGAATTCTCTTAGTAGGAATAGTAATAAAGTTTCCTCTCTTTCATCCACAGATCTAACAGTTCTCTCAGAAATGGAGTCTCTTTCTCCAGCACCCCTATGCTTCAGATTATCACCACTAAACTAGTGCAAAATGGTTAACTAATTTTCAGTAAGCCTAGGCTAAAGGGAAGATTTAATTAAGAAGCACACTGAATGAGAAAAGAATATGTAGCTGTCAGATGCCAGTTGATGTAATCTCAGCCATTAGATAAAACTTGTGCAGTCAGTTATAGGAGTAGAATAAAGAATAATGCAGCAGCAAAAAAAATAACCTGGGCAAACAGGGAGAAGCCAAATACCATCAGCCTTGTGCTAACATCACCAGTTAGACTGCTGCAAAAGAGACCTGAAGATACTCTTGGACAGATGGGAGGCAGAAAGAAAACAGCAAAGTCTTACTTGGCATGTCCCTGCAAGACTTTAAGGTCAGTGTGTGTGAGATGAATTGCTTCTTTCTGATTTATCAGACTGGCAGAGGAAATAACTGGCACAGGGGCTTTCATAGGCTGGAGTGAAAGAGGAGGCTTGGGCAAATCAAACTTCTTCAAATTATTCATTATCCTCTCTTTGGCTGGGAGAGAAAGCAGAAATCACTTGGTCAGTAAAAAACTTTAGAATAAATTGAACAAAATAATTATCTCATTCTGGGGTTTTTCTTTGTATCTTTTTTTGGTTGGTTGGTTGGTTGGTTGTGTTTTTGTCTTTTTTTTTTTCTTTTTATAACATGAAACACTTTTAGCACCACTCTCAGTACTCCACCCCTTTAATCTTCCTATTCCTGTTAACAATTTTTATTTCAGAAAGCTAATTTCCACGACCTGCTCCATCAAACACTGTGAGGATTCAAGGAGCTACAGCTTTCCTTGTTTATCCTTAGCCACTCCTACTTACACATCGTTCAGTTTTCCTCTTACCATCTCCATTTATTCTTCTCCTCTGACAGAGGCTCATTATTCCTTCTAAATTACCTTCCTTTTCCTACAATTCAGCCCTGTCTCTAGTTTTGTCAGCTCCAATTCCTTCCCACAGCACACCCTCTTTCCAGTTCAGTTCTCTTCCTCTGCTGATTCCCACTCAGTTTACCCAAATAATGCCAACTCACCTATAAAGATATTCCAGACTCCTTCTACTCCCTCCCTCCCCTTTTTAATCAGCCCCCCAAAAATCCTATCTCACCATATCCTTAATACACCTACAATGATCATTATCCCTTTTTGGACTAAATCAAGGCTTCTGCTGCATAAAAATTCCAAGCAAACAGCAAGGAAGCATGCAGCTAACAAAAATACCAGAAACAAACTTTCTGGGATTAGTCATAGTGGTTTTTATCTTTGCTTGCAGCTGCCTTTTACCTACACTTTCTGAGGATCCAGCCTGTCTGGAAGACGCTTTTTTGGGTGAGTTAACCCATAATATAACCCTTCCTATCCCAGTTTCACCACCAACATTCTTATCTCTTACCTGACAAAGGGTTGGTGAAATCTGTTTGCCCTGCAGAAGTAGCAGCTGGTGTGTATGATTCAAGTTGAGCCCGTGTCCAAAGGTTTATAGCTTCCTGAAACTCGTGGTGTATCAGTTCAATATTGACATATTCCATCCACAGATCCTAAAGGGACAGAACAGCTAATTTAAATCACCATAATTCTGGTAATTACCATAAGTTATGTACCCATTGCATTAGCTAGGATGCTGAAACAGATAAAAGCGGACTCTGAAATTCCAAGTCATAGGAAAATTCTATTAAAAAAGTATCTGAAGTGATGAAAAAAATTTAACACATATACATACGATTCAATGAAAGATAGAGAAGAAATCTGACAAATGCTAGAGGAATGAGAATAAGGCAGGCACAAAGAAATGCTCGTCCAAAATCTTTCTTTTGCAGGCATTTAAATTCTGATGATTACTGAGGTTTAACAACATGTATTTCTTGCTCACTAGCTTAAATCTGAACCTGATATTTTATGGATTACAAACATAAGCAGATTTGTACTTTCAATTTAAAGATCCAGATCAGATATTTCTCTAAAGTTACAACATAGAAAGAACTGTAGAATAGTAAAAAAATAAGGACTGTATTCTCACTAACACAGGCTAAAAATCTATACATGAGGCTGTCTTAAATATAAAGAAAGGCAACTTTAGAGAGCACAGGATTTTTACAGTTCTGACCTATTTCCTAAAGCTACCATACATGATAGAGTACTGAAGATCAGTGACACTAAGTCTCTCACTTCCTTAGAGGACCCACATTAGCAAATGAAGCAAATTTTGGATCCCATCTTGCCAATGTCATTAGTACATCACCTGTTGATTCTGCATGATTTTAGCAAGTCTGTGTGCATCATACTGCTTTGGTAAAGAAGGAATGTATGTGTCTCCTTTCTGAAAGCTTTCTTCTTCTAACCACAAGATAAAAACATTGCAAAGCCTGAGAAGAAAAACAAAAAATGAAAAAATAAATCAATACACACAGCATATATTACACAGTAGTCTCATTCTGCAGGCTTAAAGTTAAGGCAACAACCTCTATAAGAGTTGATATGGGTCAAAATTTAGACTTTTCAGAGGCTTTCTGACTAGTTTTCTAAGTCTGAGCTCAAGAGCAGCAGTGCAAAAAAACTAGAGCCATGGAGAATCCTGAGTTGGAAGGGACCCACAAACACCGTGGGTCCAGCACGAGACTCCACACAGGACAGCTCAAATGCCTAACTCCACATTTCAGAGCAGTGTCCAAATGCTCCTTCAGCTCCAGCAGCCCTGGGGAGCCTGTTCCACACTCAACACTCAGGAAGTGCAATAACCAAGAGTAACTGTACAAATTTAGAACAGCAAGACATTTACACTAAACAGTACATACGAAAAGATTCAAACCCTGGGTCCTAAGTTAGAGAATTACATCACAGAATCACAGAATCACAGAATTGTAGGGGTTGGAAGGGACCTCCAGAGATCATCGAGTCCAACCCCCCAATAAGCCCATGCAAAAGACCAAGGAAGATGTATATGTACCTAAGAAGCCTGCTCTGAAACTCGCACCTGTGTTGTCCTATTATTTTCTTTTCAGATTCAGATTTACACCAACATTACCCTCATTTCTTTCTCTCCTAACTCTGTACTTCAAAAAATATACATATCTCATCCTTCACTATGATGAGTGCTACCTATTTTTCAAATCATACCATCCAAGTTTTCCCTGATTGAATACGGGGGAGAACAAGACCATCACCACATCTTCGTACCATAGTATTAAATATCACAAACAAACTCCTGTTTTCTGCATCAATGTCATTGATGAGAACATGGAAGTTCAAAAGTCAGCCCTGATTAATTCAGCCCATATTTTCTCTTTTGTCTAGATGGCCATTAAACTTTCTGAGCATAAGATTTATTTTGCTGTAGAACACTCCAGATTTATGATGGAGTGGGGAAATCCTTTGAAACGAAAGGCTGACAAAATATTAATCAAGTTATAGTCAGTGAATGTCTCTAGATTATTTTTCATCTATGACTGAGAAGGATTTATAAGCTCCCTTGTTTGCTTGTACAGTACATATTGATTGCTGGGGGGAATCACTTGTCAGCAGCTCATACAGCAGATGCTGTGTGCCCAACCCCCTCAACAAGGGACTCCTTCCTAGTTATCTTTTCCAACTGTAGTTTCTAGGAGAATTCAGACACTGTAACACTGCAAATATTTTTTAAGGTACACTTCTCAAATCACAAGTCTGTGCAACAGAAATATGCACTTCTGTGTTTACTTATGGTTTCATTGAGATACATGGCTCTAGAAACAGCCAATTTCCTTACAAAGATGAGTGTTCATCAGCTGAGTTGCAATGACTGATTATCTCCTTAACCTACTCAAAAGTGAGGAGATGCTTTCACTAAGGTTTTGGGTAGGCAGACGTACCACTTTCAGGCTAGCACATAACACAATCACAGCTCAGCTCTGGCACACTAAGTTGGTAAACTGTGCTAACTGAATCATGTGCTGAAGTTCCCAGTGGATTCCTTGCTGTATCCAGATGAAAGCTGGGGCCCAGTCTGTGTCAAACATATATATATACACAGAATGCAGCTCTTACACTGATAGTCAGTAATGCACATAAAAGTAGCAGATATGCCTAAACAAGAAGTATTTTAACAAAATGAGAATAGCATTAATTAAAAAACAAAACTCTCCCTTAAGGAGAGTGACAACTCTATCAATAATGTTGTGCTTTAATTAGTAAGATCAACTCCCTTCAATAGAACATCTTGTATCAACAGAGATATGACCACAACTTGGTACGTAACAAGTGCTTAGGTACTCTAGGTCAGCCAAGAGCTGCAACCCTTCACATCTCCCACGGCTAACACTGCTCCAGTAGCACAGCAGCCAGCAGTTCAAGCATTTGTCTTGAATGAAACTGAACAAAGCAGGCCTTCTTTACCTGACAAGCTCCTTATGCAATTCTGGTGAAGTCAGGTAACCTGGCAAGCAGCTCGCCTTCTCCAGTGGTCTGTCACTGCTCTTTACAGGACTCTCCACTTTCAGTGCTTTGCTGGCAGCGTGGTGGAAGTCTGCCACCTCTGTTAAGCGCTGCTTCATTTCATTTAATAAGTTAACGTGGGCTGCACTCTGGAAAAATCGTCTTCCAATACAGCCATCTACAGGTAATCTGAAAATAAATAAAGAAGAAAAGTCGAGTGCCAAATCAGGACATCTGCAACTAAACTGACTGTGGAGTAGTTACTGGTAACCACTGCTCTCAGATGAGTGAGGCATTTACTACACTGCAAGCATCCCAGTGCTCGCTATTTTGCCACAGCCTTTATGATCAGACTCACCCATACTGTGGTCCCGGTCTGTGAAGGTAAAGCAGGAAGAATTTCTGCCAGATTAGTGGCATGAGAGGGTGATCAGCAGGAGTAGCAAGGGCTTGATGGGCCCAGCGATAAATCATGAGCCTCTGAAGCGAAGGTACAACAGGCAGCTTCAGCTGGGTCTGGGCTTTCTGCAAAGAAAATGTTTTCAGACAAGGGCCCTGGTGCAGTTCCCTGCAGCAGGTTGTAACAGCTTATCCCAGCAGATCAGCACAGCATGAAAACTCAGTTTGAAAGTTTGAATACGTTCGTATGTAAATTTATGATACATCTATACACCATGTAATGGCTCTTAGAGAACAATGCTGCTGCCACTAAAGCTTGTGAAAAAATTATAAAAGCATGAATGGGAGTACTACTGTAATGAAAAGCCAATGTAAGGGCCTATGGTGCAATTACAGGTCTTCCTCACAGAGGCAGACATTCTTGTTTTAGGCTCCAATAAGGCTGGCGGTGTTAGAGAACACAGCAGCAGCAGGGAGAAACAAGGCACTCAGTTTTTGTAAAATTCAGATTTAAAACATTTTCTGACAGACATTTTCCCACCTGTAAAACAAGAGCACTCATCTCAGTGATACAGAATCAATGCCCCACAGACTGAAAGGCATTCAGATGACACAGGATATCAAATAAACGCAACAGTTACTGAATTAAGTTTTCTGTAAACAATTACATATTAAAAACAGATTTATAGAGTAGTCTTTAAATATTCAACTCAAAACACAAAGCAAAGCTTCCATTAAATACATTTGCCCCCTGGAAAGCCAAGCAGGTAAGGTATTAGTTACGCTTTTATCCTAAAAGTGAAAGAGATAAAAACTGCACAATAGAGAAGAGTATTTTACTACAGCAGTTCCCCTATGAGTAGAGAATGAACAGCTCTCTCACCTTCAAAGCTTGATCAGGAGACAAATCATTAATAATTAACTCCCCCTCCACAACTCTGCGAAGCTGTGAATCTTCTTCAAATATGGACTCAATATTTAACACCATCCATGAAAACCAGACCTGTACAACACAATAACAACAGAAATACTGATAACAAACTTGCTTGCTGTTTTCTTTCTTTTCCAGACTCTCATTAAAAATCTGCAGAAGTAGTGTCACATCAAGAAAAGGAAACTGAAAAACAGTTTCCTCCTTATTTACAGGCACAGATCCTTTTTGTTCAGCGTCTAATGTTGAGCACTCCACCTCCAGCTGGGGTACTGCTAGGCTTTACTTTGTTCATCTTTATATTTGAGCAGAAGGGAAAATATTAATCAGAAATGGATGAATCTAGTAGAAGAATCAGCCTTTATACACTTTCTCCTGCTAAATATATCAAAAGCAACTAAAGATTTGTATTAGTCTTAACAAATTAATTCTACTCATGCATTCTTGGACACAGATCTAACAAAACTCTTCTGTGGAAGAATGCCCCTGCTCTCACGGGTATAAGAAATCTGCAACACTTTGTTCAGCTAAATTAGGATTTTATCACAATACTTGTAGAAAGAGAGGTAGGGAGAAAGAAAGAGCAAGAGAAAAAAATCTACAAAACCCCATGAAAGCAGGAAAAAACAAACACCTGTGCGTTGCTTTTCCCAGGGCTGTTTATGTAACACCACACTTACCTGAGATGAGTTGGCACTGCCCTCAACAAAGGAGGGAGTCACATTGCCTGCCACAATCCAGCTAACAAGAGAAGACAGCAGACCTTTGTCACAATGATACCCTAAAGCATTCTGCAAGGAAACACAAAACATTTTTTCCCCTAAGAGGCCTAATAGATGATTTACAAGCTACAGAGATATCATGCTGCTTTTCCTGAGGTTCCTTTCTGACCCATAGAATTACTTTCCAACCACAGCTCAGTCAGTTACCATTGAATCCCATGCTTGCACCTTACTTCTCATCAGTGAAAAGTTTGTTTTACAGTGACACTGTTTTTTTCAAGACAGGATGCCCTACTTTGCCCTAAAGATACTGTTTAACATACAAAATGCAAAGAATACCAACTAAAATACTATGGTAGAACTCCTCTGAATGAAATCTGAGTTTCAGATAGGTTTTAATCATCGATCAATTATCAGTTATTCCACTCACCCTGAGCTATTCAGAACCAAATCAAACAGCATAACGACATTGTCACTCATTGTTGCAACTGTTCTTGTTGCCTTTCAGGAAAACAGATTCATATCAAAATTATATTTATCCAGCAGTCACAGGAACACACCACACCCATATACCTTGTGCTGCTGGTAAAGCAGCTTTTGTATGCAGTCTTCCTGGCTGTACTGAAAAGCAGCTTTACATAAGTGATCCAGTAAGTAGAGAGTTGCCTGGTCCCTGTGCCACAGCTGCTGGCTGATGAGGACCTGAACCCAGAACTCCAGTACTGCAGTCGGCCCCACTCCGTTTGGCTGGCCACTTCGGAAAATGTGAGTCTGACAAATTCAAGGATAGAATTATTCAAGAGCTTTCCTTCAGCTTGAATTGAAGCACAAAGATTTGCTGAACAACTGTTCAGCTTGCATGAGGCTACGGGCACGTCCTTAACACGATGCTCTCTATACCTGTGCAAAAATACGGCTTTGTCATCTCCAACCTTCAAAAGAGATTCTGCATCTCAGAGCTCTATGCATCTGATGGGATTAGCAAAAACAAAGTCCGCAATGAGCAGGATCCCCTACAACCTGCAGACACAAACAGCACCTGTGTCTGAAGTGCTGCCTGCTGCTCCTGCAAAAGGATCTCCCAGAGCAGACAAGCATCTCCTAGTCCTTACTTTCAGATGATAGTGGGCTTTGGTTCTTCACTGCTGTTTCTGAACACAGAAACGTTTTGTCATGCTGTGTTATAAATTGATGGTTAAAAGCAAAGCTTTCAAACATTTATGCATCTACCTCACTCTTCAACTATTTCAAGTGAGACAGTAGTGATTTGTGCCAATTTCCCTTTTCAGAAGGAGTTCTGATAGTAGGAAATCTATCTTCCAAGTAGTTTTTCATGCATGTATTGCTGACCTGTTGACCTTTTGACCTTGCCAAATTTAGGCAAGCTTGAACCAAAGTATTTCAGGAAACCAAAGCCAACACTTCAAGCCCAATAAAGAACGTTCTGTGGTTGCAGAACTGACACATTCAGTACCTTTGTAACTTTAAGTATTACCTTAGTGTAACATACAAATATTTATATAAAATGTAAACATACACACATATATACACACATACATGTTATTAGGCATTTCTCCCACAACTGTTTTGTTGTGTTTGTTTTTTTTTTTAATCTTCTTACCTGTATCATACTGTTGAGCAGTTTAACATTTTCTCCATAACTCGCTCCTGTCAAGTGCTGTGTTACCTTATGGGTGACCTGCTGGGTCATGCCTTGAGGGACTCCACTATCCAGCTGAAGGAACAGTTGGACATGAGATAAAAACCTAAGAATATCAACAAATTAAATTCCATTAATTAATCCTAAAACAAATCGTACAGCATGACAAACAGGAGAACTCTTTCTGGAGAATTTAAAACTTGAGCACAAAAATTCAACAGCACTAATGACACCCACATACTAAGGTTTTGCTTCACAACCATGTTGCAAAGTTAATAGCTCCATTTTAACCACATCATAGGTGGTTACGTACGTTGTATATGTACATTACGTACAATACGTACATTGTATAGTACGAGCAGTTCAAAGCAGACTGTAGTTCCAGGCTGCTTTACCAGAAATGAAAGCATCTGAAATTGTGGGATGCTTCCAAAACCTGAGAACTGAACAGTACATGACACAGCATAAGTCTTGAAACGTGGCCAAACTGGGAACTGCAAGTGTACAGCTGTGCAGACAGCAAGCAGTAGCCTGTAGTTTCCATTTAGCTTTCTAGAAAAGGCAGTGCTTCCTGGAAGCAACAGATGGGCTGCACCAGATATTCCAGTCACAGAAACTTCCACAGAAGAGCTCTAACTCTTTGAAAGACACTCATTCAATCTATTCAGTTAAATACATTTCAGATCACTGCCTGGTACTAAAACAGAACAAACAGAACAAACTTTGCATCTGCAGTTGATTCTCCTACCCTCCTAAAGAGGTGGGTCACAGCAAGGCTGTCTTTTGGGAATAGTTCTTGACCCATAACAGCACAAGTCCAGCCCAGGATTTGTCTGAGAAGCTACCATGTGGTACAAACCAAAAGCACATGAGAGACCACATTACTAACTTACCAGGACAAAGAAGTGAGGCCCAGCACCTGGGAACATTCCCATTTGTTGCTCCAGTAAGGACACAGTTAGGCAGTATCAAGTGCTTATCTTTCCCAATCACCTCAAGCTAGGAGCTTCCACAACCGCCTTCTCAACAACAAGACAAAAAGTCTTTTGGCAAAAAAAGCAGATATTCTTCCCTGTCACGTCTCATTCTCACTAAACACAAAACCCAGAATAAATAATACACTTAAGACTAACTTTCACCAGCCTTAAGCAATAAACATGTTAGGAATATATCATACTTACTGTTCACTCTTCAGGAGATAATATTGGCAAGAGTAAAATATGGGTAAAACTTTATCCAGTACATGGACTACTGTTCTCAAGTATCTAGACTGGACAAGTACACCCAAAAGAGGGATCCCTTCAGCACAGAACTTCTCAATGCTGTAAAAACAGAACAACAAAAAAAAAGGAAAAATATGTAAATTACTGAAAAAAAAAAAAAGAAAAAAAAAAAACAGACATGGAATGTTGGTCTTTTTTGTGAAATGAGACCATTTAGGTTGGATGTTAGGGGGAAGTTCTTTACTAGGAGAGTGGTTAGGCCCTGGAACGGGCTGCCCAGGGAGGTTGTGGATGCCCCGTCCTTGGACGTGTTTAAGGCCAGGTTGGACGGGGTCCTGGGCAACCTGATCTAAATGTGGATGTTTGGTGGCCCTGCCAGGCAGGGGGGTTGGAACTACATGATCCTTGAGGTCCCTTCCAACCCAGGTGATTCTGTGATTCTGTAAAGACATTCATAGATTTACACAAACTTTGATATCCCAAAGAGCTAAATTCAGAACTTTTTTCTTCAGCTGAAGAGTTATTAAATAGCTGAAAGATTTCTTCAGTATTTCCTGTCTTTTGGAGGACTTAAATGTATATCTACACATATACACATACATCCATATATCAATGAAGATGGGAGCCTTCACCCAAGGCAATAATAATAATAATAAACAATATAAAACAAAACAAAATAAACAATAATTTAAAGCTCATGGCTCCCGCCTAACCTTGTCAACCAATCTCTCCCTCAAGACAATGGCAATATCTACAGAAGGAGTTTCATATTACCTGCCTTGACATTGCCTTAGGATAGATGATCCTCTGGACTTTTTTCTCCACTCCCTACGGATGAAGCTCAAGCATTACCTTACAGTTTGTACTGCAGTTACAGCTAGATCTGATGAACTTTACCACTGTTGTCCAGAAAACTGACTACTGAGTGTCTTGGCACACTGCTCTGCATCAGGTTTTGATAGGGGAAAAAAGTACTGCTTGTTCAGACAAGACAGTAAACATTAATCTTATGCCTAATCTGTAGCCACAGAAATGTGGGGTTCCTCACGGCTCCATTTTGGGGTCAGTTATCTTTACTGCTTTAATAAATCCTTGGACACAGGACTCAAATGCATACCAAGTTTGCAGATGAAAGTAAATTTTGGGAGGGTCGAGAGGCCTTGCAGAAAGATCTTAGTGAATTAGAGGGCTGAATGATCAGCAGCCATACCAAGTTTAAAAAGTGCAAGTGCCAGACTCTGCACCTCTGAAGGGGCAATCCTAGCTATTTGTACAGACTTACGGATGAGAAGCTGGAGAGCAGCCCTAAAGAAAGGAATGTGGGAGTTCTGGTCGGTGACAACTTGAATCAGAGCAGCAATGTGCTCTGCAGCCCAAAGAACCAATCTTGCTCTGAGGTGCATCAGGCCCAGGGCTGCCAGCCAGGAGAAGGGAGGGATTGCCCTGCTCTGCTATGTGCTGCTGCAGCACTGGATGCTTTGTTTTGGGAACCACAATGCCAGCAGGACATAGAAGTACTAGAGAGTGTCCAAACAGAGCTATGCAGATGGTGAAGGGTACGAAGGCAAGGCTATGAAGACCAGCTGAGGTCCCTTGTTTGTTCAGCCCTGAGGAGGCAGAGGGGAAGACTCATGGCAGCCTGCAGGGGAGCAAAGGGATAGTGTTAAGCTTTGTCCCCTCTAGTGACATCAACAGGACAAGAGGGACAGCATGGGGCTGCATAGGGCAAGGTCAGGCTGGGCAAAAAGAAAGAATTCCTCACCAGAGGGTGGTGGGCATGGCTCAGAGAGACCATTCCAGGCAGAGGTCATGGCCTTGAGCTGCCAGAACTTGAGGAGCATCTGAACAACAGGCTTGGATGTCGGGTGGTCCTGTGTGGGGGACACAGGCTGGACTCACTGATCCCTGTGGGCATTTTCCAATTCAGGATATTCTGTGATTCTATTAAGTATTAAGTTACTAGCATACATTAAAGCTCTTTATTTCCTCTTTCTATTAACATTACGGGCCTCATACTTTTGTCTGAGAAATACCAGCACTTTTATTTAGATAGCAGATTATTTGAAATGGTTCTTAACAAGGTCGTAAACTGTGTTTGGAAAAAAATATCAAAAGTAAAAAGGTTCCTTGTTCTTCATTCTGCATTCAGTCATGTAAAAACATCCATCTTCAAACCAGAATACCTTCAGAGTAGTGCCAAGTCAACCTAGCACTATTAAATAAGCATGTATGAATCTATGGCATAGCCACAGCACCAAACAATGGTTGGAAGAAGAAATACAAGACAATTTGTCTGGAAAAAGTACAGCAGTATTATATGAAGGAAATAGAACTTCTATTAGGAGCAAGAGATATTTTCAAAACCTGGGAGAGAGTGATTAATTAAATCTAATCTATCCCTGCCTCTGCACCTTATTCAAATAGTACACCTGATTATTTCCAAGAGCTATACCTACAAACCAGCTGAAAGTACTGGAAACAACTAGGAGGTTCAGTATCAAGGTTATAAAATTCTCAATTACTCATTGATTATTATCAGCTTGAGTGGCTTCCTCAGTATTTTCTGATTACTCTTATGGCAGCTCAGCTAGAAAGTTGTTAGGAGTTGTCCTGTAGCTAAGTGTGGTTAAAAGATAATATGATCATAATGGCCAGAAATAATGCCTCAGTTTCCATATTAGTTCTAATCACTTTTTTGATCCTAATGTTTTGGAAAAGGCAACTTTTGGAAAAGTTTTTGGAAAATAAAGGTAGTTGTAGTGTTAAAAACTGTTTGTCCTTAAGACTGCTCAAGCCCTCACATCAGAAGTCTGTTATCATCTTCCAACTTAATATGATGTTAATAGCTCTTAGCTCACCACTAGAGTGAGCAGGGTCCTCTTTTCCCAGGTCATCCATTTATAGCAAACCCAGAAAACACACTTACTTGTGACCTAGTGTGGTCATTGCCAGCGCAAGGTAACAGCCAATAGGAATGCCTGCTTTAACAGCCTTCAGAAGGGGGTGAAGTGTGATTGATTCTGTCATGTCAAGCACGCTGTCAGATACAGGAACTGCAGGCCAGCCACACTGTATGCCACGGTCATTTCTGTGAAGCTTTAATCTCAAAATCAAGCCCCATGCCCATTGGTTGAAGGAACTCTCTGGTGTTTCTCCATAACGAACAATGCTAGCTAGATAAGAGACCTGAAACAAAGCAAAAGTAGCAGCAATGAGGGGCAGCACATCCATACCACGTCACATACGGCAGCAATATGGGAGGACTCCAGTCAGCTTGGATGAGCTTATCCCTTCAAAATACCATGACAGTGGACCAGTACAGCAGTAATTATTTTTCAGACTCACTTTGTGAGTCACCACCAATTAATTTAACTTCAAATCTGTGTTTCCGTGACCTTGATTTCCATCTCCTCTCTCCCTTCACCCATCTCTTTTGTTAAAAGCTATCAAACCATATTGTTGTGCTGAAGTTTCCCCTACTAAATATCAGCCTGATTGAGTAAATATTTTTACCCAAAAAAGGAAAAACAAACACCAAGCATCACACATCTTTGAAGATGTTTGGCATTTTTTAAAATAAACAAATACACATAAAAATTACCTCCTGTCAACAAAGTCTAAAAATTTAGTTTCCTCTTAAAGAGATGTTTTTAACATGGACAGGAAAAGTCTTTGTGCAACACATATGTGCCTGTTATCATGAACAGTCTGCTTAGATCAGAAGATTTCAAATTTCATCTGCTCTTTAGGAAAAGTAGTGTACAAGCTCTGACAGATCAGTGTAAATTTCAGATTTATGAGTCAATGCAGACATTTCTTCCATTTTATCTGGGGGTATAGAAAAACCTAAGGAGAAATGTTCCTCAAGCTCCAGTTAGTACAGACCCAACAATACAAGTAGCAACCTAGGTTGTAGCAGGCTTGGGCAGAGAACTCATCTAGATGTCACAAAATAACAAAATATAATTAAGTACAGCAGAGAAAGAAGACAGAGAATTGCAGAGAAAATAATGAAGTGCTAAAGTGTGGGGAAAAGAGACTTAAGGGGGGGCGGAGAAGCACAGGAGTGCAGGAGAAGAGAAAACACTGTACAGGAAATACTGAGACAAAGCAACAACACAGTGCTAGGAGCTTTGAATAAATACATGCAAGCATCTTGGACTGAATATCTAAAAAAGGTATTTTTAACTTTGGTCTTTCTAACCTTCCACTCCCCTTCTGTAACTTGCAGCCATACCTTCCTCAGTCATCAGTGTGCTGTAAAAATCAATATAAAAGTGTTTGTAGGGTGTTCAGGGAACACAGCACTGATCACTATTAAAAAGCTCCTAAAAGAGATGAACACTCCAGTCTTCAAATGAAGTAAAATTAAGAACTGGAGCCACTGGAAGGATGCCTCTTATGTTCACCAGTTGCATTCAATACCCTCTCAATAAGCAAGCGCTGCCCAACTCTGCATGAGCAGATGATGCTTAGGAAGAATAGACTGTAATAACGTAACTACAGGCTAGACAACAATGCAAATCTACAAGAGAACAAATTAAAAACACTTATTTTCTCACATAGGAAAATAGCACTATTTTCAGACAGCACTGTGAGTGAAAAAATATTCAGATTTGGGATATTATGATGATAATATCCTGATAGTGTAGCTCCTAAAAGGATGATAAGAAACAAAACAGTCCTTCTGTGTAGCTCTTCTTATCTGTCGCTAGCAGTACCTTCTTCCCTGTAGATTTGAAGAAGGAATACCTGCTTTATGCTTTCAGAAAGCAATCCAGCATACGGTTTCTGGGGGAGATATTTCAAGTATGCTTCAAGGACCATCAATGCAACTTCAGAATGGATGGCTGGGTCCAGATGAAGGGCATCCTTCTAAAAACAGAATCCAGAATCACATCAGAATTCTGCTTCATTTAAAAGGCTTCTGCAACTTCAGTGAAGTATTTTCACTCCCATCTCTGACACAACTGCTATTGCAAAGACTTCCCAGTTAAATTTTCCCACCCGTTCACTTGTTTTCAACTGTAGTCAAAAATAAGGAGAAAGAGTAAAGCAAACTTTGTCTCCAAGTACTCCAGTTACCAGCACAGCAAAGGGAAGAATTTTGTACAATCATTACAATGCCAAAATGACTGAACATAAGCTACAGGATTTTTCCCAATTCTATTCCTTGTTTCTCTTTAAAAAAAAAAATACACTCAGTTTGGATTGAATGCTCCAGATTAAGCTTCTAGAGCAAACCTATTATGCAACGTTTCCACATCATTTAAAAAAAAAATGTGAAGGCTCAAAACCTCTATTTCAATCATGAGTTTTCTTACATTGTGAAAACATATCTGGATACAATCCTGCAAACTACAGTCACACCACCCTCATAAACACCACTGGGGGGATCCCTCTATTTTCTGCTGTCACAGATATCTTTATAAAGTGACTCACAAGAAGTATCCTGTCAGCAGTTTTGTCAGCTATTTCCCTTATTGGAGACAAAAAAAATATATTCCTGCTTCAGTCTCTTTCAATTTCAGCTACAGTGCTACAGGAAACCAACACAAGCAAATCCTCAGGCAGAAGGCTACAAAGTCACTGTGAATTTCCCATCCCATGCCTTCAAATGTACAGCTATAGTATCAACAGCATATAACTGTCTCCGAATTCAGTTACAGTCCCAAGCTGAGTAATACTTTCTCCTCTGGAAACCCACCCAGGTTCGAGCATCCTGGCTTTAACACATACCTGCTCACCCAATCCCCAGTTGAGACCTTCCAAGATAATGCAGGCCAGTTTATTCTCCACAGTGGTTAGACTGTAATTCAGTAACCAGTCTCGAATCAGTGCTATTTCAGATGAAGAAGGTTTCCACAGGTACAAAGGCAATTCTTTAAACAGATACAGAGAAACCTTCGAGGACAGAAAATAAAAGGCAATTCAGTATTTAGCATGGAATAATAACCTGTACTATGCTCTTATGCCTTAAACAGTAATACAACAAAAATTAAAAGCCCGGACAGGTCTTTAACATGACCCTTTCATACTGAACTGTATTGCACATGGCTTCTATGATTTCTACCTGGGCACCTGCTTTAAATGACAGAGGTTATCACTTACCATTCCAACTCTCTCAATTGTCTCTTTAACTCGATCCAACAGCACAGAAATAATCTGTGTATGAATGCTGGCAATTGCTCCCAAGAGCTCTCGACCAACTTTTGAAAATGTCTCCCTAGTTGAAAGGCTAACATACGACACCTGAGAAGATGAGGAAAAAGAAGTTACTCGTTACTGCTGACCTGCACTGACACTGCAATCTACCATCTTTGTGAAAACACAGAACCAAGTTGTTCTTCCTGATTCTGGACAAAAGGTTGAAAAACACCAACATTAGAAACAATTGTCTAAACAGCTGATGAAATTATGAGGCCAGCAGCAGAGAAATAGACCAAAAGTAAGCATATAAAAACAACAAAAACGAAAAAACCAACACACTACACAAGGAATCTTAGAGCTTCAAGTTAAAGAAAAAAAACCAAACATGTGGTTTTGTTTGTGTTTCATTCTGGCTTAGTCTTAGAAAATCTGCTCCAAAAAGAAAAAAAAACAACAATTTAGAATATTTTAATTCAGTACTAAATTATAAACCTCAGAAGCAGGATTATATCAGTTGTTTTTTTAACTGCAAAACTACAGAAACCATGAATGTTTCATGTTTAAACAGACACAGCTCCCACAGTTACAATGAACATGAGCACCTCCATCCTCTGCCAAACGGACCAGTAATATTTCTTACCTCATATATCTCCAAAACAATGATTTTAATGAAATCCTCATCAACATCAGCTCGTTTGGTTTGTGCCATCTGAGCAAACGTGGTGAGCAGACAGATTTCTTCTGAGCAGTTCATTGACTGGAGATACTTTTCAAAACTTTCGAGGTGGTGTGGGTCTAGAAAAGTCACAAACTGGTGTTTTAGGACATACATAATCAACACTTCTACACAGTCTGACCCCAGAGAAAAAATTGGTTACAAAGGAATTATCATTAATGTAACCTGCAAGTCATGATCCTCTCTTCAGAAATGACCAGTACCAGTTGATTTTAAAAAAGGTGCAAGGAACACAGTAATGTGTAGCAGCCCATGTGATTCAGAAAATATACCAGACATCCAAAGTGAAAGCTAAGATTGCTTCGAAAAAAGCTCACCCACAGGAAGAACTGCTTGAGTTTTTGTTTTTTTTAAAAATGTTCTCATGGTTTCAGCTTCCATGATAGATTGCAGCAATAAGT
Organism: Lagopus muta; assembly: GCF_023343835.1. Lineage (NCBI taxonomy): Eukaryota > Metazoa > Chordata > Aves > Galliformes > Phasianidae > Lagopus > Lagopus muta. The sequence continues at coordinate 3,148,194 of NC_064472.1, read as the reverse complement.
TCATCAGATGAAGTCTAAATTACACAGAAACATCCTGTTTTCAACCAGTGTCACATCCAAGAAAAGACTAAAACTAAGCCCACCCAAGCTGAGCTGAGAGATTTAGATAAATCAAGAGACTGTGCTAATTCTACATACCATGATCTCAAGTAGCAATTAAACTAGAGAGATCATTCTATGCTGATTACAAACATCTAGCACTGGGCCTAAGACATGCTGACGAGTTACAAAGATTAATTTCTGCTTCCCAAACTCAATATGACAAAATTACTGAATACACTTGTTTGGAAAATACATCTGAAAGCAAAGGACTGAAGTTCTTTAAATTCAAGAGTGAAATGCAGGCAAACAAAAAAAAAACAAAAACAATCCTCCAAGTGGAAGAAAACAGAAAGAGAAGAATACAAAGAAATCTGAACAGGATTTTAACTATATATGTGTGTGTGTGTGTATTTTATTTTATTTCTCTCAAAATCAAAGCACACACTGAAAGCTGCACTTCAGCTGTCAAGCAGTTTGCATAGTGGCCTGCCTCCTCTGAAGCAAAACACACCACCATAAACATTTTACAGTGATCTTACCACAGCACCTGGACATGCTGAAAAAGCACTCTGTCGTATGCCAGCACTTAGCTGGCACAGGCAGGCATTTTCACATTTGTGATTGAGCAGATCACTTAGGTTAGGCCCTGTATCAAGTCCTTTCAAGAATCTTGCAACTGTACTTCAGCCTGAGATCAAACTGCTACAGCCAACGCAACACATGAACAATGTGCTGGAGAACTGTGCAATTTAATGAGGAGTTTTTCCATACAGTAATACAAATTGCAGTCTTGAAAGATACAGTAGACACACAGCTGATGTCCCACCCACTCATCTCCTTATTTAAGAATAAGAAAAGACTTGGTCATTACTGTATAAAAAGGCACAGCAGAATAAGCCACATGGGAAAGGGAAAGAACAAGGGAAAGAAAGGACGTCTTGACATCCCTCTTGCACTCTGTATTCATTGCTCTAAGTGACAGCTACCTTGCAAGCAGAGTTAAGACACTTAGTAATTTCTCAAGACCACAATTTTCTCCAAGATTTTGCTGACGTGGTGAAAGGTGGACTGTCAGCTAGTGGAAAAGTAAAACTGACAGGCAGTGAGACTTGCTCTTTCTTGAGATAGGAAAGAGGTTGCAGAGTAGGCAGTCACTGCTTTGGTTATCTGTCTCCCTGTTAATCAAGTCCTGAAATGTTTTCTCATGAAGAAAGAAGCAAAGGAAGGGCAGCATTCAAACTGGCTTCTACGCAAGTCTGCTATAGCTGAAGCCTGCACGATGGCTAAGATCAAAGTTAAGGGAAAAGAGAGAGGAACCACATAGAACAAAAAAAGCATCTGTAGACAGTGTCTATAGCTGTGGAAGATAAGCAAATATCCAACAACACAAACCGCTGAAACCAGAACTACCAAGTTTAGAAACAGATGAAGGAATATTTATACAGCTAGCTACAGCTGAAGATTTAAGTCTTTCCTGCTCAACCTACTATAAGGAACCTGCTCTCAGCAAAGGGGCTGGACTCAGTCTCCAGAGGTCGCTTCCAATCCCTATAATTCCAATTCTAACAAAAAACAGCTCTTAAAAACCCAAGTAATACAAAATGCTGTATTTCAGCATCTAAATCACTCTGCAAATGCTGTTGAAGGTCAAGATGGAACTAGACATGAGAACACACAAGATGTACCTGCTGCATGGCACTCTTGCATCTTTCTGATGCAGCTAGGAGAGAGAAAAAACTAATTTCTGTTACACTACCCAAGACAATTCTCAGGCCACTGGACCAGTCATGCTGCAGAGGGTATATTTAACAGTGGAGCCTGCAAAGAATTAAACCTGTTGCTCATGCAACTGCAGCTGAATATGTTAGAATTGGTTCTGAGTGAAGAAATCCTACCTTCCAGTCTCTGTTTGAAGTCAGCAGGCTGTAAAGTAGAGCAGAGCTTTTCCAGGTTCTCACTCTCTGCACAGTGCATGACAAAGAAGAGCTTCCAGAGCATATTACTGGATAATGTTCCATAAGGCATCTCAGACATGAAGAGCCAGACTCCCAGCCTGTTAGGTTTGAAGAAACGAGCAAAAAGAGTTTCATCCTGATAAACCTCAACACAAAACAGCCATATGCCCACACCCCTGCCATACAGTTAGGACAGAATTAGGAATGTGAAGATGTGTTTTGTACCTCTGATTTTAAGTTAACCTATTTCTGAACAAGTCCCCAGAGCTTCAGCCAGATACTAGAATTCAAGGTGTAATTCTTCCCATCTTAATGCTCCCAATGTGCTGAAAAATCCTGCATATTACAGTCTTGTTTAAACCATGAAGTATCTAAAATTACTGCAATTCCCAGTTTCAAATATCTCACACCTCCAAAATGAAGCCAGTATCAGCCACGCTGGACAGCTTACCTTTTTGCCTTCAGAACATGCAGAACAGCTCTGAAAAACAGCTCATCAAACTCCAGCTGTAATTTGTCCATGGAGTACGGATGCCCTATCGATCCATACAGCTTATTGCCACTAATGTACTGGGCCCAGTGGTCACTCACATGACAAAGTGTCATCCTACACAGCAGAACAAAGTTGTAGAGGTATCATTAAGCACATCATCACCACACAAAACACAGAGCACATAACAAAACCATAAAAGATTAATTACACTAAGCAATTTAAATGCATCCCCCTTAAAAGCACACTCATAGAAGACAAGTGAGTGCTAAGCATTTAAAAATAAAGAGCAGCTTTTAGCTTCCAGTTACACTTGCTTCGTGCAGTAATAAGAACATTTTCAAGGTGCAATTAAAAAAAAAAAAAAGAAAAAACACCAACCTAAAACTAGAACAATTCTAGATTATAACTGCAAGTAAGCAGCAGCACAGTCTGTAAGAAAGGAAGATTAAAGAAACTTTGGTGGTGTTTCACAGTTCATACGGCTCTCTTCTGCAGCTACAGCATTTAGACTTCACAGGTAGTTTTCAAGTAAAGAACGCAGGGACTTTAGGTAACAGACCAGCTAACCCTAAACCAACTGTCAAAATAAAAATAAACCCAAACCAGCTCTTGGCTAGCTTATTCATTAAAGAAATCTAAATTTTAAATGTATGAAAAAAGATTCAACTACACCACAGAGGAAATACTCCCTTACTTGATCAGCTGACCAATTCGCTTCACGAACTGTCGGTACCGTGCTCTGTTAAATGTTTCTAATCCCACAGACAGAAGTTCCACCAAGGAGTTTGCAAAAGCAAAAATCTTCATCATCTCCTGAGAAGTTGTTTTTTCAGGAAAATAAGTACCTAAGGTCAAGATAGAAGAAGTTAAGTCTAAAAAAACATGCATAAATTCTGGATTCTTTCCTTCAGAAACACTCAAAGCAACAGAGATCATTTTCACTGTCTGTCAGACAGACATAAATTAAGATTTATGTTTCCTTTATGAAACAGACAACAAATACCTGCTAAGTATGAAAGTACAAAGAGTCTGCAGCTTTTAAAATCTCTAACAAGCAGTTGCTTTATGTAACAGGCCGCAGATTTAACAAGAATGAAGAAATAATTGGAGAACAGTCACAGTACAGCACAGCTCATAGGCAAAAAAGAAAAATCATTTCTGAAAGCACATCTATGAGCATAAACACTTAGAAAATAACACTAAGGGACTCCAGTGTTTTGCTTGCTAGTGTTGCTGTAACATTTTAAGTTATCCCATATAAATATCATACATTTGTACCTTATCTGTTTAGTCTGTGAGTTCTTGTACGTGTTCATTATAACTTCAAATCAGAGACTCCCATAACGCAGCAGTATTCCTGGCCTTTATAATCATTAACACAATTACCATAAGAAAAACAGCTGTTTTACCTGCAGACTTAAACCCAAGGAAGTGCTGAAACAGTTCATGAAATGGAAACTGGGACAACAGAACAATCAGGTCATCTTCCAAAAGCAGAATCCAGCTTGTTTCAGGATCCTCATCCTGTAGATAAACTCAGTCAGTGTAACTTCCTTTCCACCAAAAAGCACAGTAAAGGGCTTCACAATCTGCACTAATTCCAGTTTATTTGAGGGAGCAAAACAAAGTATAACTAAACTCTTCCTCCTACATGCATAAGCTCCAGAATTCCTGGCTGTGTTTGTGTACTCACCAACTAGGAAACAGAACTGGAAATGCTTTTTTCAGAAATGTGGTTTATGAAGAGAAGTAGAATTCAAATGGACTACTTCCATGCAACAGCCCCCTTAAATCCATTGTTATTTGTCATTCCTAGAAACTCTATTTTCTACCATGATTATCTATTATTACATTACAGATGTAAAAGGAGAATTAAAAATATCTGAATTTCACATGATGCCACTAAACAAGTCAGTCTTTCTTACTCCATTTCACATGATCAATACAGTAAGGCTGCATAAAAGCACATAAAGGGAAGAAAAAAAAAAAGTCATTTGCTGTACCTCTTCTCCTCCTTCATCTACCAGTGTCCAGTTTCCAGATTCTTTCCCAGAGGAAGAGGAGCTTTTCCTTTCATTTGGTTTCATATGGCACATGAACTCCACCCGATTTCTAATTTAAAACAAAAATCAAGTTTAGGGAAATCATAAGATTACAAACCCTGAATTTAATTATCTTTTCCTTACAAGACTGTACTGTATTGGTTTTGACTGGGAAGAAGTTGATTTTCTTCACAGCAGCCTCTATGGAGCAGTGCTTTGAACAACGATAGCAGCCTTGGTAAAACAATGATGTTTTAGTTGCAGAGCAGTGCTCACACAGTGCTTTTTCTGCTTCCCATGCTACCCTGCCAACTTGGAGTGCTCCAGATGCTGCGAGAGGACATAGTCAGAACAGCTGACCAAGATGGACCAACAGATATCCCACACCTTACAGTGCCATGTCTCAGCTGTAAATGCTGGAGGAAAGAAGGAAGAAGGCGGGGGGGAATATTCTGAGTGATGGCATTTGTGCTCCCAATAAACACTACATACAAAAAGTCCTGCTTTTCTGGAAATGGCTCTACACCTACCTGCCAGCAGGAAAGTATGAACTGAATTCCTTATTTTGTTTTGTTTGCATGCACTGCACTACTTCTGCTTCACCTATTAATTTGTCTTTACCTGTACCCCACAAGATTTTGCACTTACTTTTTACCCTTCCAACTACAGGGGAAACAGCTGTGTGAAGCTTAGCTGCCTTCTGGGTTTAACCCATATCCAAGAAGACAAATCAAAACAAATTAAACAACAAGAAATGTTAAATAACCTGGTGTCCTACAAGACTTGTGCAGGTCAGCTTCACTACACTACTTTTGAGGCTGCATTAACTAACACCATGCCGACGTTAGTACATTGAGCTATCACAACCAAAGAACTTCCAGGAAAGAATTGCTTCATATCAAGCCAGCTCCAGTTCCATCTTATGCTTCTGTGAGTCTGGGACACCAGTTGTAAGACTCTCTGTCACATAAACCCTTAGCTTTTCAAATATATACCAGCAAGCTAAACAAACATACAGAAAGGCTATATAAGAAGTTAAAATAGTAACAGCTAGCTTCCTTTTAAGTAGGAATGTTGTGGCAGAACTCTGAACACACAGCAAAATTCTGGCACCACATTACCCTCTGAATACCTACACTGATAATAGAAACACACCAGTTTCACAATTACGAATTTCACAACACTAGCAGCCTATTCTAAATTGGGTTTAAAATTTAAACTGGCTCCTGATACACGGGTGGTATACCAGATAAATGTCAGACCTCTGACATTAAAGCCATGTGGAGTCTCCATGCTCTTGTATGAACAGTTAAGAGAGCCACTCCAGACATTTTGCATCAGTTTTTGTTGAAGGACATCCTAATAACCCACCAGCAACACACACACCCTAAGGACACAAAAAAGCTCTAGACTGGAAAGGGAAAACAAAACATTTTAAAACAATATTCTACAACAAGCCAGAAGTCCCTGTTGACTCCGGATCAAGTTCACAAAACCCTAAACACCAGCAGATTGCTCCTCTGACATTAACATCTGAGTCGGAGAGTCAAAGTAATACATATCATCTAAAGCACATAATAGGAGCTTTCACTAATGACTGGTTTCAGTAGCTAGCCCTCCAAGCACCACATATTCCATCCAGATTTTAAAAAAACATGAAAAACAAACTAGGAAACATAACCAGAATTTACACCAAATTAGCAATCGCTTTATTCAAGGCCATCTGTTGCAGAAACAGTATTCTGAACAGGTCATCATGCAAGGCAAGAACTCCATTTCAGAACTCACAGTTGAAAATAATAACCATTAAATCAGTATTAAAACAGTTCATTAAAACAGTTATTTCATGGTTAGAGACAAGCCTTAACCACACCTTGTGCAGAAGGAGAAAGTACTGCCAAGACTGCATTTCAAGGTGAATGAGTAAAAATCTTTAACTGTGAATCTATTTGAGCACTTTCAGGGCTGTGGAAAAAAAGATTTTCTACCATGGTGTTTTCTACTCCTAAATCAGCAGAATTTTGCAAAATTTTATTTTTATACTTACTTAACAGGAGACATAAGCAAGGCAAGAGATTGCATGAAATGAAAGACACCTGATGGGTTATCCAAGACTCTGATCTGCAATTAAACATAAAAGACCTAAGTAAAACTAAGTTACAGTCCAAGTAAAACAATGGGAAAATCAGTTGTAAGTGCAAAATTCATATTCTGAGTTTCACATTTTCTACTAGCTTCTTGTTCAGACCAAAAACTATTCATAAAAGACAGTTCCAACATTCAGGAGGTAGTGCTGCTATGGCACAATATTGGGTACTACTGTGAAGTACTTATGGAAAGGAATTTAAATAAGGACAAAAAACACCAAGAGGACCACAAAATAACAATTCTCTGCCTCTCCCATATACATCTTGGCACTAAAGGGGAAGCTAGGAGTTTTGAGCACAGGGGAAGTTACAGTGCTACACCTAATGACCTTTTTACTTCATTGCTTGCCTTTTCCCTGTTAGCACAATTGGGATCATTTCTTATGGCTAGATTTCCAATGTCTTTCCCTCTTTGAAACAGAGTTCCAATACCTGTGGATATGTGTGCCCTCTTTAAACCATACAAAGTGAATCCTCTTCCTTGCCTTCAAATCTACCCAGGTAATGAACTTTTCAGGGAAACACAAGTTTCAATAGGCATGCTGTAAAAACTGTTCTTTCTCAACCCTTGTAACTCACACAGAGAGGTGCTTCCAATCTCACCTCACCCATTCCAGCCTTCCAAAACCAAAGAATTAAACATTCACACCTGAATGAATGGAACAGCCCATTCACCAATCCCAGCTGGACAACGCAAGATGTGGTTGAAAAGGAAGAGATGGTCACCAGGACAGCCAATTCGTTGCAACACTGAAACCTAAAGGAAAAAAATATTGGACTGGTGTAAATAATTTCAAGGTAGTCTTGGTAAGTTGAATAATACTGCATTTTTCTTTCTCCTCTCACATTTTTGACAAAGTCTCAGTTTCCAGAGCAACTTGCAGTAGAACAGTATTTAAAAGACCTGGCTGATAAGCCACAATGATAATCATTCTTTACAGTGCAGAAAATTAATTATAACTATATTAAAAACTTTCTCATTTAAAAATAAGCAAGAACAGAAGTTTCTCAAAAATGCTGATCCAAATTACAAAGTGAGCAAAAGCATTAATACTCCACGTGCATTACAAAAAATAAACTTAAATCCAATGTGCGCAGTGTTGTCTGTTCGTGTGCCAGACCTCGTTACTACAGCTGACCTTCACTGACTTCATCAAACCAGGGAACTCATTCTAATCCAGTAAGACACTCTGCTCACAAAAGAGCACAAGCCCAAAAGATCAGTTGCGTATGGGTCAGCAGGAAAAACAACAGCATTTTCAGAACTAATTCTGTAATTCATCCCATGCATTGGATCTAGCAGCTCCATCCCTGCTTACACCCTCACCAGTCTCTGCAGCCACATGAGAAGGTCACTCTTAAACTGAGGATCTTCAATAACTCTGCGAGTGAAACTGAAGAGAACGCTGATGCACTCTTTCAAGTGGCTCAAGTCTGAAGAAAGATTTTCAGACTGTTTTGAAACTGCAAATAAAAATAAAAGAATTAAGGAGCATTCACCAACAGCTTTCAGAATAGTAGAGCACATAGTTGTTCTGAGGCTATATAGAAAACCTCCTCTCTATATCACCAAGATATTTTAACACACCTGTTAAAACTGACATACTTGTATTTAACACGCTTGTTAAAACTGACAAAGAACACTTACTTAGCAAACTAACAATCAAGCACTGAAGGCTAAATTACAAGAATACTCCATTTACTCTCATTAAAGACCTTCCCTCAACATAAATTTTATAAGCATCGCCAATTTACTACGCATATAAACCAACCAGGAGGTGGAGGACAAAGCGAGGATGTGAAAGAAGGATAAGTACCAGAGAGATTCACATTTTAGTCCAAGTATGATATAGGCAGAAATCCAAATACGTGATACGTATAGGATGAAAACTAAAATGATTTTCAAGTATTAGAGCTGCAAGATTTCAAACGGCCTTCCAAAAGCAGTACAGCAGGAAGTTATTTCTAAAATTGTGCATCATCAGTTTGGAAAAGGGACTGCATTATTATATGGCAGCTTAATAACAACAGATTGAGCTCCTGGTGTCCCATCCCACCTGCTGTTCCTCTAGAGTAATCAATGGCAGTATATAGCCTAGATAGAATGGAATCCTGCACTCAACTTCCACTCTCCAGGACAACAAGGTAATAAAAATAGAGTTCTTACATGAGAAAAGCGTTTCACTGATCCCTCCATAAAAATCAACAGGTTTTTATATCACAGGAGCTACACGCCAGTACACAAATCCCACCAACAAGCCTCTAAAACTTCAGGTGAAGAAGGTGCTGGGCAGCCCCAATAGCATGGCAGTGGACTAGGAACACACCTTGCTCCTGCTGCTGAAGAGCCACTGATCTCAGCAGGGAGGAACTGTTGAGCAACCTGTAGACATAGGACTCCACCTGTAACCGAGACAGCACCGACGTGTAGGAGTGCAGTGCCAGTGTCTGATGCACGTGCTCTGCTTTGGCTTCAAACAACTTTTTCAGTTCTCCCAACACACTTCCATTCATCTCCACCGTCTGGTAGCGATGGTGACCTGTCACTTTGCACTGATCTGCACAGACACCCTGAAAAGAAAGCAGTTATTTCAAGTCAGTGATTCTGTCACTCAGTCAAACGTGCTTACAGAAAGTGACCCAGACATAACGCTCCCCTCAGCAGATTTCAAAGTTTACAGGCGTGCAAACATTTGGGAACATTCTACATATTTTTCATAACCACTGAACAATGAAGATGCATATCCTGGACTTCATAGAAAATGATTCTTACGAACCCTCAACAACTCAAATTTAGAAATGAAATCAAATTTAGACATGAACTGACCTGACTGTATCACTGACAGACGTGAACAAACTCAGATCCTTCTACTCACAGTGACGGTACGTGATCAGCAGTTTATAGATTCCCATAAATATTTAAGTCTGATATTTTAAACTGGAACACGTTTAATCTTTTTTAAAAACTCTCAGAACTCTGTATTTATAGCAGCTTCCCCATAATTAGTTTAAGGTTTCTGAAATGAACTGCATTCATCTTCCCAAACTAGAATTAGAAGATGAGAACAATCTTCTGATGATACGAAGTTGGGAGGATTGGCTGACACGCCTGAAGGCTGTGCTGCCATTCAGCAAGACCTGGATAGGCTGGAGAGCTGGGCAGAAAAAAAACAGATGAGGTTTAACAAAAGCAAGTGTAGAGTCTTGCATCTGGGGAGGAATAATTGCATGCACCAGTACAGGTTGGGGGATGAGCTGCTGGAGGGGAGCTCTGCGGAAAGGGACCTGGGTGTCCTGGTGGCCATGTTGGCCATGAGCCAGCAGTGTGCCCTTGTGGCCAAGAGGGCCAATGGCATCCTGGGGAGCATTAAAAAGAGCGTGGCCAGCAGGTAGAGGGAGGTGATCCTCCCCCTCTGCTCTGCCCTGGTAAGACCTCATCTGGAGCACTGCGTCCAGTTCTGGGCTCCCCAGTACAAAACAGACAGGGATCTCTTGGAAAGAGTCCAGTGGAGGGCCACGAAGATGGTGAAGGGCCTGGAGCATCTCTGCTATGGAGAAAGGCGGAGTGAGCTGGGTCTGTTCAGCCTTGAGAAAAGAAGACTGAGAGGGGACCTGATCCAGGTCTATAAATATCTAAGGTGCGGGGGGCAGAATGGCGAGGCCGGACTCTTTTCAGTGGTGAGTGGAGACAGGACAAGGGGAAACGGCCAGAAACTGCAGCATAGGAAGTTCTGCACAAACATGCGCAAGAACTTCTTTACAGTGAGGTGACGGAGCACTGGAACAGGCTGCCCAGGGAGGTTGTGGAGTCTCCTTCTCTGGAGATGTTCAAGACCTGCCTGGATGCCTACCTGTGCGACCTACGGTAGGGAACCTGCTTTGGCAGGGGGGTTGGACTCGATGATCTCTGGAGGTCCCTTCCAACCCCTACAATTCTGTGATTCTGTGATTCTATTCTTCCTATCTCCAATTCTTCAGCTAAAGAAAGCCACGACACACCTCTATTATCCTTTTATGCAACCAGAAAACACACTTCCAGATCATGCACTTTGAAAGTTTGGTCTTGTATTTTTTAAACTATAAGAATTTTAAATTGGTATTCAGAAAACAACTACTCTGGATATACAATAAATAGTGAAGCAGGAGAGAATAAAGCAGGCAGCAAGCTTAGCCAACCACAAAATGCACAAAAAGGATTAAGAGTGAAGCCAAAAGCACCCATGTAGGAGCTTAACTGCACAAAGCTGAGAGTCCAGTGAGGTTCAGTGATACAGGTCCACTACATCCCAAGTAAAAAGATTCCAATTTTCCCAGCAGATATCACTCAACATTAAACTCTGAGGAACTGCACAAGAGAGCACTAGCTTTAGATGTGAACTCACAGGAGTAGTGAGAACCACCACACACATAGGTATTTAACACCTTGTAGCCATTTTGATGATGCACTGGCTAGAAACAGCACAGGAGCACCAGGACAATTTCACTCACTCCCACAACAACCATAAAGTTCCAAAAATGAACTACACTGAATGAGTTTGGGGGGGAACATTCCTCTGAAGTTCCTCAGATCCCTTCTGGATTGTAAGCAGCAATGCTACAGGACTACATGAGCACCACAGCAGTGACTGTAACCACAGATACACACGTGGAGCAGCTGTTCCTGAAGGTGGATGTACATCATACACCCTGTGCTCCCAGTAACAGGGTGACATGCAAGACTGTATGACTCCAACTCCTCAACATCTGCACCTCTGACAGTAGGACACAGCCAGGAACGATGGCAGTGAAAACTATCACTACAGGCAGCAGGACAGATGGGACATCACCACTACAGTCATTCTGACAGTCTACAGACAGCCCTATCTTACTACATACACCTTCCATTTTCTGCAAGTATTGTGGCACAAACTTAATCCAACACCACAGGCAGAATTTGACAGACACAGCTCAAACACAAGCCTGGATCCGAATGAGATCAATAAAAAAGATCCTACACCCTATACCTGATTTTATATCAAACAGTAAACTGTCTTAAATTGCAACAGGGTGATACTCTGGAATTCAAAGCTGGGTTTGGTGGAAGAAAAAAGCAAAGTCAAACATTAATTTCAGAACAGTGACCAAAAAAAGCATTCAGAATCACATCCAGATAGTTATGCCACAAAAGTAGCTTCATAACAGCACCTGCACAGTCTTCTGCTCTTCCTTAAAAGTCCATAACCTCCCCTTAATATTTTGGCAGTCTGTCATCATAGCCTGCAGCTCCGCCTCCGCCAGCAAAAGCTGCTTCCGACAGCGCATGTAGTTGAGGAGCAGCTCATAAAACTCGTGCCTGTCCTGATGAGCAACACTTTCAAATTCCTCTGTGTAGGAGTCAACGTTCTCAAGCCATGAACAGGGTTCAAAAATTTTCAGCTGTTCTCTGGTAAAAGGCATGAGTTCGGGTTCAGTTGGCAGCTCCGGATAAAGCCTTTCATTGTGCAGCAATGGTTTGACTGCCATTATGGTTGGTCTCTCATAGGACAACTCAGTGGACAAGTCTGGATAAACTGATTTCAACCCCAAGCGCTGAACACGTGTTTTGGATTTCTCACAGGGCTGCGAGGGACTCAAAGGAGGCTTCTCTGAGAAACTGACAAGAGGACTTTTAGCATCTTGTACATTCTCAGTTTCTTTGCCCCTTGCAATGCCCACTACCGCCTGAGAAGCAGCTGCACTGGAATGAAAGGAACTGCCCAACGCATCAGAGTTTTCTGATCCACCAGCAACCACCTCCACAAAGCTGGGAGGTTTGTCCAGCTTGCTTTTTTCACTTTTCTCAACGTCCCCTCCACACTCCTCATGTGAAGGACCAGCTTTACTCTCTCCTCCATCTGCTGAAGGCTCTGCAGCTGTTGTCAGAGATCTTTGGCTTGCTAAAGTTAAATTATTGAGGGAGGTGTCACACGAATCAGTCACAGCTTTTCCATGCTCTGCTTCATCGCTGAGCTTAATTTCTGTGAATTCTCCTGGTTGCTCCACTTGCACTTTAGTGGCCTGAGAAGACACTTCTGCCACAGGAGGGAGGAAAACATCATCAGGCTCTTGTATCTGGGAGTCCTCGTTACTTCTTTTCTTCTTCTCCTAGAAATTTAAAATTAATAGCATTATTAACAAGCAAATCCCCCTTCCTCACATCCCAAACCCCACCAATACTACCAAACACACCATTAATCAACACAACTCTAAAAGCATCTCAACAGGTTAATTTTCACAATAATAAGGTAAAAGGAAATGCATCACACAGATCCTTGGTCTTTAATTGCCCTTCAAATATTGTGCATCACTGTTTGTTTGGGTTTTTTTTTGGTCAGCTCTTGAAAGACATTTCAATATTTCTACAATGAAAAGCCACAGACATCCCAGAACAAGGCATTCCACCAGTTTATAAATAATCCACATAACAAAAAGAAACTCACCTCAAGTTTTACAGAATTACTTAGAAAATTATTTTCAAAAAGCCATTTCAGAGCAAAGATCCAGAACGCATCTTCTGATTACACCAAATACAACCCCTGAAATAATACCCATTGAAAACAGGCATCACAGACCAGAGACACAGCACAACTCAGAAGTGACATTAAAACTGTAACCAGTTATCTGATTGAGATTCCCATGAATCCAGTCTGATGTATCAGTAGCTTCCTTCTCAAAGCACAGCGTGGAAAATAATGTGGCAAGGGAACTCACCAAAGATTTTTTGCTAAGCGTAGACTTACAAGTGGTTTGTGTGCACTTACCCACTTAAAAGTGCTTTGCAAACTTAGTGACAACTTCACACAAACTTTCTCCAAGCAGCTGATAAGACTTTGCCTTATGAGAAGGCAAGGCCCTTCCGAAGTGCAATCTCAAGCCTGCTTTGATTTTAACCACATGCTCACAGCTTCTTCACAACATGGTAAATAGAGCAGCTCTGCTTTCAGACTGCACTTTCCATTGTGCTAAAACCTGCAAACACTCCTGATCACAAAATACTTCTGACACTCTAATGCTATTGTTAGACCAAAAAAAAAAAAACAAAAAACCAAAAAAAATCTTGTAAAATTTATGAAGTGCCTTTCAGTTCTTGCGTTCCAAAGCAAAAAAATGTCATCGTGTTAATAAGTTTTTCATCTGAGAAAGGATGAGATAAGTCAGGTCCTGCGCCAACAAAAAAAGCAAATCATGCATTCTGAGGTTTTAGTCTGCTTCTGAGGGTTTATCCTTTAAGTCAAAAATGGCACCTGCTCAACAAACATGCCCTGTGCCTAGCTGTCCTCCTTGTCTAGCATTTTAGTGCACTGTTTTCAGAGAATGAAATCCAGTAATTCAGTGCTACTCATTGGGATGCTCACAGATGCATGGTCAGTCACAAGTCCTCTGGTTTTAGCACCTCACTACTTTTTATTACACTGTTGTTACCAGTGCTGGGCAGGCTCAACTTTGGGGCCACCATAAGTTTCATCCCTCTACCTAGCAGCTCCTCAGCTGAACCAGCCTTTCTCCCAGCTTGCACACATTCTGGCTTTTTGTATCGCAGAATGGCTTCAATTAGAAGGAAATTCAAAGGTTATCTAGTTTTCAAAAGATTACAACCGTTGCTAAGGCACAGGAATGAAACCATCCTTGATGTGATTTGCAGCTCAGGTTGCATCTCCAAACAACCCCATATGTTCTGTGATTCTGTGAGAATCACAGAAGGGCTTGGAGTGAAAGGAACTTTAGACCCAGTTCCCACCCCAGCCTGGCCTGGAGCACCTCCAGGGATTGGGCAGCCACACTTCTCTGGGCAGCAGTGCCAGGGCCACACCATCCCTGAGTAAAGAATTTCCTACTATCATCCAACCTAAATCTCCCCTCTTTTAATTTAAAATCATTTCATTTGTTCTGTCACTACCAGACTTGCAAAAAGTGAGTCTCCTCCTGTTTATAAGCTTCTTGTCAGTACTGGAAGTCCCTCTGGAGCCTTCCCCTCTCCAGACTGAACAGCTTCAGCTCCATCAGCCTGTTTTCACAGCAGAGATGCTCCAGCCCTCTGAGTATCTTGTGGATCTCTTATGCACCCACTCCCACATCACTGCATCCTTTTTGTGCTGGGGACCCCAGACCCAGACACAGCATTCCAGATGAGTCCTCAAAAGGATGCTGACTGTAACAACAGCAACACAAACATCAGCAATGGGTCACATGCAACGCTGAAGCACAGTGGGTTCTCACATACAACGCTTCATTACACATCATCCAGGAATTGTTTAGCAGTTAATTACACCTGGAAGGGATGTCAAAGGGCAGTGGCCACAGCCGTCACTGCACACGTTTTTAATGAGCTGTCTGTCCATCACTTGTGATTCACTCCCTTCCTGGGAGAATGATTCCTCCAGACAGCAATCTTTCAATTTGACTGCCTGGCACAAATTGTTGAGCTGAATCAAAACAAAAACTACGACACGCTGACCAGTCCGGCATGGGGAAATGTCATTCAAGGAAAAAACCACTTCCATTTCGACTCAACCCTGAGGGCAGCTCCAGGAGGAACGAGAGCTTGCAGCAAGCAAGGACAGGGAGCAGCGGTCAGAACGAAAGCACAGCCACGGCTGCAGCACCAAACGCTGAAGAGACGCCGAACACGCTGCCTCCTGCCTCCAGCTCTGGGCGTTTCAAAGCCCAGCCCGCACCAAAGCGCTGCCAACCACCGAGGAGCTCCGCTGGCCTGTAGGCACACTGCCAGCCCCCGCTACCCGGCAAGGCAAAAACCTTGTTTACGCCCTTCTGCCTTACATCACGCTCGTCGCCCTCAACCCCCCCACGTCTCAGAGAAACTCCAACCCTCTAAAAAAGTCACCTCATCCCCGCCACCGATCCTACCATCCTACCTTCGCCTTGCCCTTGGGGCGGCCCCTCCGAGGGCCCCGCACGGCCTCAGCCATGACCCCGCCGCTACCCCGGCGGCTGCGGGAACAACCGGAAGAGGAGCCGCTTGGCCCCGCCCCACGGCGGCGCGCTTGGCCAATCGGTTGCGAGGATGGGTACGGTATGCGCGGAGGGACAAAAAAGAAGAGAGGACGGGCCCGCGGGCTATTCGGAGGGGAGTATTTCTATGCGGGTATGGGAAGTTGCTCGGCCACCCTACGAGGATCTCCACTACTGTCGTAGAATCATAGAATGTCCCAAGATGGAAGGAATGCATCACTGAGCTCTCACACAGCACCACTCAAACCCAAACCCTGAGTCTGAGAGCTCTGTCCAAATTTCTTGGACAGCAATATTCAGCTTAACAGCCTCTACTGTACTTTGTCCGCTGAAAAAACCTCAAAAAGAATTTGTGCAATGTGTTATGGAGTAGATAGTTGCCATGCTAACCCTGTTGCAGCAGCAGCCTGTAGGAGCTACAAAGGAAGCTTTGCTGCTTACAAGTGGTACAGTCATGTCCAGAATCTGTGCAAACGTGTCTGATGAATTACAGATCCTATCCAACCCTCAAAAGGAAAAATTCAGTCGAAAAACAGAAAGCTAGGGAAAGCTGCTTTTCAACAGCTGGCCTGATTCAGTAGGATGCTTTGAAAGTGTATCAGCCTCAGCCCTGACAGAAAGCAAACAGGATATTGTAGGAAAAAAATAACACATCCAGCACACAACTCAGAATTGTTATTTTAAATATATATGTATTTAAAGAACTAAAACCACAGCAGGTATATTTGTATACTTGAAAGATCAAGTAAAAGATTATGGGGAAAAAAAAAAAATGGAACAAAACAAAACAAAACACAGGACAAAACATTTCTTTTATTGTACATTTCATTACAGTGTAGCAGGACAGAATTTAAAGCTCATTATGATACTTTCCAAATGAGGAAATAATGTAAATCTATGAGACACAGAAGTCATGTGGATTCAACCTGGAGTTCATACAGCCAGCAGCTCTTGGTGTCACAGATTTAGACACAGCCTACCAGGACAAGTTATACCATGAGCCTGAAAAACAGCATAGCCTACCCACAGTCTAAGTCATGGTGCACCTCTGCAAAAGCTGCTTGAGAAACATAACTGAAACTAAACCCAAATTACAAGTTTGATCGCTACTAATGAAAGATTTTAGAGACAGGACAAAATGCAACCTTAGCTCTGACACAAGCCAGCATGCCCAAAGCCTTGCACAGTTCCACTCAGCACGTTACTTTTCTGGAGAGAAAAAGGCTTCAGGCTCTCCCAGATGGTGGCACACTGCAAGAATTTGAAATTAAAACCTCCTTTAGACAGAGATAATGTTCCAGTCCATTGCCTTTTATTTTTTGCCTTTTCTTCCCCCCCCCCCCCCCCCCCAATCCTGAGTATGAAGACAGGATATCCGTCCAAGCAGTCTTCTGATCAAAGGAGAAGATTTTTAGTAGGTACTTTCTACATGTACAAATCATTATCAGAGTCCTCAAATATTTTCTTGAAATGGAGAAGCGCTGCAGCTCTGTGTTGCTGGGAATAACTGAAAAACCAATTCTGCCATGCTGGCCAGACCAACAATATCTTCTGCCTGAAGAACCTACAGAACAGGATCAGCAGAGTCTCAGTCACAGATTCAGCTCAGACAAGAGCAAGAGAGCTGACATGACCATCCCTTCCCACTAATCAGCCCCAAGTATCATCCTTCTGAATGGTGGCTTTTCTTTTACCACCATTCTTATTTTGCAGCTGTGTCTATTATTAATCCCTTCCTTTAGTACTTACAGTGGCTATTAATGGTGTATCAAGCTGTAGCCATCAATTGTGGCATAATCAGGATCACCTAAAACAGAAAGCACAAAGATGTAGTAAGGGATTTTATGCGGGGCAAAAGCAACATGCACTGGCCAACTGTGTTAAAGGGATGGGAGCCAGGAGTGAATGGTGCTTAGAGAGATCAGTTGATTTGCCAGAATGCCAAAGCAGAACGTGTTTATTCTGAGTCTCGCTGCAGAATCCCATTCCTGAAGTGGCCTGGAAGTGATACAACTATTTAAACAGAGAAGAGCCTAAACTGCAGAGCCTGCTGAGACTCCAAGTTTGGGCATTCTAAGTCTCCAGAAATTCTCATGCAGAGGGCTTTGATCAGATCTTCTAGATTAAGCCTTGTATCCAAAGTCAGTGGCCAACTTCCCACCATCCTTCATGGAGACTAGACTCATAGAAAGAGCTAGAGTGCAAGCAAGCCCTTTAGAAAGATCAAGTTTGTAATCCTATGGGGAAGAACAAGATCAGAGAGATACTCTGTGGGGTCAGAAGCCCAAGGAACTCACCTGGTCCACTGGTCGGGGTGGGTAGAGGCCCCCTCCTACACAAAAAAAAAAACAAACACAGAGCTGAGGATCTGAGTGACTATGGGATCCCCTCATATCCAAGGGCACCAGCCCAACTGCTCTGGTTCTGCAGGTCCCAAATCATCCTCCCAGAGCCCATGAGAGAGCAGAGCTTTGGCAGTCCTAGGTTTTCTGAATAACTGGTACCAAAGCAGGTCACGGCTAGCTCACCAACAGCAGTCTAGTGCAGGAGAGGAAAACAAGCACTTTGTT
Source organism: Lagopus muta (assembly GCF_023343835.1). Taxonomy (NCBI): domain Eukaryota; kingdom Metazoa; phylum Chordata; class Aves; order Galliformes; family Phasianidae; genus Lagopus; species Lagopus muta. The sequence continues at coordinate 3,129,957 of NC_064472.1, read as the reverse complement.
GACAAACCATCCACAGGTGAGCCCCAGGGAATGCTTTTTCACATGTCTCCACCCAGGATGAGACATCATGAAAGTATAGTTGTGCATGACTTCTCTCCTGATGTGACAGCCAGAGGGAATACTCATCCTTGGCAAGAGACTTTAGCCCTTTTTTTCTATTTTTTTTTTTGAGAGAGAGAGATAGCATAATTTGCAAGACCAATTCCAATTGTTCATTTTATGTGCCTTACCTTGATATAGGTACAGAAGCTGGACTTCTCACAGGAGTCACATTCCTCTGAGTATTGTAGTAGTTTTCATAAACAATGGGAGCTATGAAAAGGTAACAACAGCAAAGTACAGACCTTTAATTTGTTACCTGCCAACAAAAACATTCAGCTGTCCTTCCCCCTCTCCCCCCTATCTCTGTAGGAGAATGTTTGATTGGAACTCCAGTGTTCCAAAAAGTGGAGATTATCTCCAGGGGCTGGTGCTGCATGCCAGAGAATGAGAGGAGGATGTTACAAAATCAGTGGTTTTTGCATCCAAACTGATGTTGATGAGCACAACAGAGAGATGAGGAATAGAAGCAAGTCAGTGCTGCTTCAGGAGGTTGAACTGAGCTCTTACCTGGCGCCGAACTTCCAGTCTTGCGTAAATTTACAAAAAACTCAATATCCTTCTCAATGCTGCACATTTCTAAGCTTTTGCGGATTTCCTCATACTTCTGCAGAAAGAAAATGAAAAGCATTCCTATATGTCAGAAACCAAAAGGTCTTTTATTCAGTCAGCTGTCTCTCACATGGGGTGAGACGTGATCCTGTGTAATGTTTGGCAAGGTCACCTCCCTCTGCCTTTCATTTGTCTCATTGTTTTCAACCACAATTTTCTTTAACCAGGGAGAAGTGAGTGCTTTTGTGTGGTGTTGATGGCAGAGAGCTGAGGATACATTTTCATTCATGTTCTGTTTACTCGCTGTTTTTCCAACTGCTAATATGAGAAAAGCTTGCACTCAGGAGATCATTCCTGTTCCTACAGCCTGACAAAACTTGGAAAAGAGAACCCAGGTAGCTGAGCATTCAAAAGGAGAGTTCTCTGATCCAAAACAGAAAGAATGACTCACCTCATCATTCTGGACACAGCTCTGGGAAAGCTGGTTGACGTGAAGCCAGAGGGCATTGCGGAAGTAGCTGATGCGCTCACACTCCTGAGTCTCAAAGAACTGCAATGACAAGGACAAGTTGGTGGCTCCCATGCCAGTACAGTCATGAATGCAACTGAGGAGACTTATTGTTCACATGTCCTGAGTTGATTCAAGTTCACCTCTTGATCACATTTTGTTCCAAAAAGCTTTCTCTGACTAGCAGTAAAGAAAAGGGGTTGAGCAAGGACACCTACTATGACCCCACAGTCCACTGTCCAGTAACATCTAAGATCCTCTTCTACCCCAAATAACATGAAAAAGATGACTGTGTCAGCAAGGAACAAGTGGGGTTGATCTACTGCAGGGCAGATGCACATCTAGCTTTAGATGTTCATTGCAGAGAGGTTGGACTGGATAGCCTTTAAACGTCCCTTCCAACTCAAATGATTCTATGAATCCACAAGTATTCCAGCTTGCCTAGAGGATAAACCATTCCTCTATGCAACCAGGTATTTCCAAGCTGGGTGCTAAGCTCAGGAAGATCTCAGTGTTCTGCTGTGCTGGTGTGGAAGGGACCCTCTGGTCCTATAGTCCCAGCTGTCCTCTCACCTCCCTCCCACATACGCAGAGAAATTTAAAAAAGCCAAGGATGTATGGAAACAGAGGCATGGATGCTCCATGCATTTAGGGTGTCAGCATCCAAGACAGATGTTGCTAGGTGTTCATGTGGTTGTAGCCTCAAGTCAAGAGGTGTTCAGACTTCAACTGTTTGAGCTAGATGATGGCAACACCAAACATGCAAGCAGGTAACAGGCAAAAACGTCACCATGAAGTACCTCTACTCTGTTGGTTTTAAAAGGTGGTGGAAAAAAAAGAAAATGACGTAGTAGAAACCTTGAAGTGGTGGGATCTTGAATCCAAATAGGAAAAACGTGCAGGGTTAGCTGCAATACATCCCAATGTACATGAAGGGAACACAGAGGCACTTTATCCCTATGTCCTGCAGCAAGGGGATGGATATCATGGGACCACAGTGCACTGTGGCATTTACCTCACAAGCCTTGATGTGCTCTTTCTGCCATTCTTCCCGGATCTTCTCAAGTGAAGTAATGCTCTGCTGGTAACTCCTGTCTATGAGGGAAACCAAATTGTCAACTGGTAAATATTAATTAAAGATATATATATTTTGCTGGATGGTACCTTCTCCAGCCAAAAGTGGCTGAAGGGGCCTGGAGAGAACCCAGTAATAGTGGGTTCTCTACAGTGAACAATTCACTGGGATGCAAAGCGCCACAGCAAGACTGAGGTCATGTCCGGGGAGAATACAGGGAGTATGGTGGGGCCATATGGTGGGGCCACATGGGCTTCTCCAAGATAGGTGTTGCCTATTGTTTCTGAGGATCTATAGCTCAGCTTCCTTCTCCCTCCTCCCATCCCACGAGATGCCCCTCCAAACCAGTATGCTGTGTCTCCACACTCACCTGAATCTTCCAGAGCTGATTTTGTCTGAGCCAGCTTCAGGAAGAGCTGCCAGAGATGGGAGAGAGAAGAAAGGTATAGGAGAGCCCTGGTGGATCACTCACAGCAGAGTAGCCCCACCAGGGAAGGTCAGCAGCCCACTCATGCCATTCTAACCCCAGAACTGAGAGAAGGACTTGGGATAGGAAACCTGTGAGAAGAGACACTCCTTTCCCATGTTGCACAGCCAGCCACAATCCTTACCTTCTCCTGCTGCTTCTGTGTGACAAGGTTTGCGTTGCGGTGCACAGCCTGCTCTGCTTCATCCTTATCCCTGCAGCGCTGCTCATAGAGCCGCTTGGCCTTGGAGAGACACCAAATGGAGCAGGAATGTGTCAGCAAGCAAATGAGATGCAAATATGGCTGCATGCTTGTGTATTTTAGCAGCATTAACCCGTATGGCAAGAGACAGCAGTACGCTTGCATTACCTCCATGGTCTTCTTGTACTGCAAATTCCTGTTCTTGTGAATCGCCTCCATTATGAGCTCTATCTGTGAAGACAACAGAACCAGAGTCAGCATGGCTTAGGAAAGGAAGAGTCATGAACCATATGATGGCATTACAGAACAATGGCTGTAAGGACCTTCTTCTGCCTGGAATTAGGTACTCCCGTGTCTTAGAATCATTGAAGGTCTTGGCTTGGAAGAGGTCTTAAAGATCATCTAGCCTCAATCCAGCTGCCATGGACAAGGATAACAACTCTTCAAACTTCACAAAACCCATCCAGAACATTTATCTTTCTATACTCCTATCTAAACTTCCATTCCGTATGTGGAGAAGCTGTACAAATGAATAGTAACAACATGTAGTACTGTATCACCTCCATGGAGTCAGATAGAACTAGCAAGCTCACTCACCTCTGCTAAGTCCTGATCAGCCTCTGGTTCTGACAGCTTTTCCTCATTTTCCAATCAAGGGAATCTCAAGCCATAAGAAGTTTAAGAGCTTACAGATTTTACCAGGCACTGTGTAGATCATACAACACTATCCATACATCTTAAAAAATTCCTAATTGAGGCTGGCATTAATGGAGGAATGCTTTCTATCTCTGTCCCTTAAAGAACCCTGAAGGACATTGGTGAGAATGAGGAAGTCAGAGGTTGCTGCACACTTACAGCATAGTTACAACATGTAGGAAGGAGTTCAGAACATTTTCACTCTGATGGGCACAAGGACAGAAAGGGATCTGTGGGACACCAGGTGAGACAGTGACCTGCAGTGAAGGTTCCAGTGCAATGCCTGACCTTTTTTCGATGAAGCTTTTGCTTTTCCCTGAATTCCTCCATTTTCTTTGCTTCCTCCCGTAGAGTTTGTGCCAGTTGGATGTGACCTTGTCCCACATTATCTATCTCTGCGAAGGAAAAAGAAAAAAAAAAAAAAGACTTAATTGTGTTTGTGTGTGCATGTATATATCCCAAAAATACTGTGTTTTTCAGGCCAGATTTCTTGGTGAGATCAAACTGACTCAATGACCCACAGTCCGATCTCATCCATTTCCTTGCAGCTGCAGCAGTGCTTTCAAAGCAGCTTCCAAGCAGGGTCTGCCTATGCAGGGAGTGTTTCACAGTCATGCTGCAGCTTGTATTTTATTTAGGAAAATTCATACTAAGAAAAGCGATTAAATGAGCACAGTTGCTTTCCCTCCTCATCCGGATTAACTCAGGCATGTTTCAGCACATCACACCCTACAGCATCAGTCTGAAGGAAGGCTAGCAGAGAAGCACCTTGGAGCACAGAAGAGCTATTGCTGAGTAAATCACTGGCTCATGCTCAGTGACACACTGAGCAGGTCCAGCAGGAGAGCAGCCATGCCATGAAACATCCACCCAGCAAGCAAAGCAGCTCATTTGCAGGTAAGACAGGCTGTAGCTCATGGTTCAACACCTAAAGCTGTTCCAGACCCAACTATTAATGCCTCAGCTGCTGGAGGACTGATTTGTTAAGGACATCCACTCAGGAACATGGCAGCTAACAAATGTGGCCAGGACAGATGGTGGTGGATTTGCAGCTGCCAGATTTTGGCACAGGATAGCAGAACCCTCAGAGTACAGCAGGCTGCAACGCATGGTGAGGAGTGGACACTAAGATGGGCAAAGCATAACCATTTCAATCCTTTGATTACTGAACATTTGTGTGAATAGGACAAGGTGAGCCAGCCCCCAAAAAAACTCAGCTGAACTCTCGATGAACGGCTCCTGGTGCCACACAACTTACAAGCTGCTGCTAGCTCCAAAAGCCCAAGTTATCCCAAAAAGGAATCATCATGGTTCCACTCTGACACCCATGCCTTGGAACACTCTGCTCCAAACTCCATGCTCTGGGCTGAGATGGACCAAAAGGACAGCCTACACCTGATCTCATATCATACAGTTTTGGAGGTTTCTCTGCTTCTTCCTAAGCTATAGTACAAAGGCTTCAGCACTGCCAAGTGTCTCAACACATGAAAAAGAAGAATTACTTACGTTGCTTGAAAGCATCCAGGGATCTCTTCAGGGTACTGAAAAAACACAGGCAGAGCATTAGAAGAGATCACTACCAGATGCAAGTGCAGGATTCAATGGTGACAGCAGAGCACTTCTGAACTGGAGAGCAAGTCCCACACTCAAGAGCAGAGAGCTCAAAACAGGTTTATTTACTGTCCTTACATTTCCAGGTTTTCATTTATCAGTGAGAATAACGCAGTTCACTTAATTTGACCTTACACCTTTGTCCTGAACACTGGATGCTACTAAATGCTGAGTTTCAAAACAAACGTTATTAGCAAACTCCAAAATGTATCACTCAGAACACATGAATATTTTCCACACATTGCATGAGGTGAGTGCTTGGAAATATGAGGAACTTTTCTACCTGTTAAAACAAGGTGAATCCATGAAGACTTCAGAGAAAACAAACAAACAAACAAAAAAAAGTGGCAGCCCAATATAAAACTCTAAACAAATGGCCAAGGAAGATCAAACCAAAATAACAAGCAGAAGATGCCAAGGGACACTCATTGAGCCAACCACAGCAGCCACAATATCCATGCAGGGTGACAAAGCACTAGGTTTGAATGTTCACATGGTTTGACTTGAGGAAGTACATGGACTTCCTTTTGGCCACAGAAAGGTTAAGGAGAAAACCCAAGGCCTCATGATCCTTGGACACCAGCCTACTTCTCTCCTGAGTGCCCATGACACTTTGGTTGGCCTACATCTAGTGGGAAGTAGGTGAATTCCAACTTGGTTGCTAGAAAAGGCAAAGGCCAACTCACTATTCATTCACAAGACTGATTTCTGAATATCTGGCAATGTCCCAGTGACATCCCAACGCTATTTACTTCCTCTCTGCCTCCTTCCTTCTCCCTCTTCCTCATTCATTGTTACAATTATTGACACGTGTAGAAGCAAAAGCCACTGGACTCTGAACTTACTTCAGCTCCGTCTGCCCGCAGGGCTTCTTCTTCGATAAGTTAATGAGCTCTTTGCCATATTTTTCTTCTATAACTGCCCTGTTGAGGAAAGAGAGAAATGAGAGAAAAACCTCATTTCAGAAACCAAAACTTGCTTACACGAGCAGAAGGAGTTTCATAATCACATCCCTCACCACACATAATGGAACAGCGAGTGTGCAGAATATCCCAGGCTGTCACATCAGAGTGACAGAATGGACACTTACCTCCCAGACCACCACAAATCATCCTGGAGCTTGCAGTTTGTTTTGTCTGCACTCAAGGTCCTGCCAGCTGCCCTCCCTGTATCCCTGTTGCTGATAGGTATAACCACCACCTTCCCAAGGGATGGAGAACTAAGCAGATGCTAGATGAATGCAGCCATGTAAGCCATCAAAGTATTTTTATCTCTGTTTTTCAATGGGAACAAGATTTGCACAATCACCTTCTCAGCATTTTGCCCATCAGTATCTGTCAGTCCATCTGTTTGAAGTATGTATTGCTTGACTTCAGTCAAATGTGACTGAATGAAACAGGCATCTCATAGACACTCAGCTTCCCTACACTTGCCTGAAGTTCAGCTTGGATGTTTCAGCTGTTCAAAACTCGTGCAGCACTTTTTGAAGCCAGTAGATATGCTCTCCTGCCTGCCTCTGGTCCTTAAAGACAGCATTTGAAGAGGCCAGACCTTGTTGTGGTAAAGTATAAACATCTCTGGGAAGTTGCATTGCCCTCACCTCTTGGAAAAGAGGGAAAACGAGGAAAACCCATGTGCTGTCATTTAAGAATTTGCTTTAAGTTCTGTACAGACATTCAAGGCTACACTTGCTTGGTCAAATATAGGTATCTCCATCTGGGCAAGATGACCTTGATGTCCGTGGTCAGTGGAGAGAAATAAGTACTGCTGGTGACTTGCATTAGAAGGTCTCCTGGAGGATGGGTTGGAGTAGAACAGAGTTGGATGGAACAGAACGGTGTGGAGTTAAATAGAATAGAAGGGAGCTGAGAGACCTACAAAGATCAAGTTCAACTGCCTGATCACTTCAAGGCCAACCAAATGAGATAGGTAAGCTAACTATCAATACCATTGTAGAAAAATCCTGAATTATTGTAATTTCAATATTGACAGCTTGGAGAAAGCAAACGTGAATACAAGACTGGGGGCAAAATAGCCTGGGGAAGCAAAGTAGGAGAACCTGCCTCAAGGTGTCTAATGAATCTACATCTACAAAGTCAACAACATGGACATGTGCATTTGTGTTAGAGATACAGACATTTTAGGAAGCTGTTTAAATACTTCATATGGATGGACTGACAGATACTGATGAGCAAAATGCTGAGAAGGTGATTGTGCAAATTTTATTCCACAATTCTCTGAGGGTGGGCAAACATAGGAACAGACTGCCTAGAGAGATGCCCTATCAGTGTTCAAGAGACATTTGGATAATGCCCTTAACAGTATGCTCCTGGGCTTTGTGACCAATGCCATCACTGCCTCTCAAGTGAGGAGACCCAGGCATAGACTTGATTCCACAGGACCAGCTGTGCAGGTAAAGGACAATGTTAAAAAAGCAAGTTCCTTATGAGTCAAAAATCAAAGATGCTTTAAGACAGTGGACAGTTAAACATGATGGAAACCAAAATGAGAATACAAGAAAGAGAAGTAGTGTCACTGCCTCATTTTCCAGATCCAACCAAACCCACTGTCAGAGAGAGCTCTGTACCTTTCTTTCAGAAAGTCTTCAAACTCTTTGCAGTTCTTCCTGCCATCGTTCAAATGTTGAATGATGCTGTCATAGCCAACTGTGCTAGTCAGATCCGTGCTCTGAAAACACAAGAATGGGATTCACATGCCTGTTAGTGCAGTCCATGACCGCTGGCACCTCCACCAGCACTGATATGACAAATGGCTCTGCTGGGAGCAAGCACGCCTATAAATTACATGAAATACTGTCTTGTTCTTTCTGGACTGGGTGAGGGTACAGGATGAGGGAGCTTATAAGCATGAGGGAAATCAAATTTTACACAGGTAGATAGTGATAGGACAAGGAAGAATGGTTTTAAACTAAAGGAGGGGAGATTTAGGTTGGATGTCAAGGGGAAGATCTTTACTGAGGGAGTGGTGAGGTGCTGGAACAGCTGCCCAGTGAGTTTGTGGAGCCCCATCCCTAGAGGTGTCCAAAGCCAGGTTGGAAAGGGTCCTGTGCAATCTGACTGATTCAGCATCTGGCAGCACTGCCTGTGGCAGAGTTGGAACTGCGTGATCCTTAAGGTCCCAGCCAACCCAAGCCATTCTATGATTCTGCGATGAGAATGGTGATCACAGTTTGACAGAAGCATAGAATGGTTTGGGTTGGAAGGGACCTTAAAGCCCAGCCAGTTCCAACCTCCCTGCCATGGGGAACGCTGCCACCCACTGGATCAAGCTGCCCAAGGCCCTATCCCAGCTGGCCTTAAATTTGGAACAAAGCAAAGCCCAGTCCTACTACATTCTATTGATACTTCCTCAGCATCGTTGGCCCTGCAATGCACTGTGGCCCCCCAAAAACTGCTGCAGCACTTTCCCTTCTTCCACCTTGTGATGTCTGACCTCACTGTGCAGTGAAGGACTTCAGAGATGCCCCAGCAGATTTGGATTCTTATAAAAATGCCAGAACCTAGATGGCTTTCAGGAGAAAAGGGACATACATGAATCATACAGGTTTAGCCTGCAGATACAATTAAAAACAGGTTTCATGGCCACATGGACCCAGGGGACATCTCCGACGAGCCTAACTATTAGCTCTAATTTCACAAAATAAAATATACATCATCAGCGAGCTACAGGCTTCCCCCACTACTCACAGTGTGTGGATGCATCCAAGCAGCACTGCTGCAATAGCTTTCTCTGTGGCCTTGTGAAATCCAACTGACACTCCCTCACATCAGTTCAAAACACCACTGAGAGGCCACTTCCCTAAGCACCAAGTCCTTCCCACACACTGCCCTATGGCTTTTAACATGTCACATAGGGCCATGAGAGGTCCTCAGTCTGCCACCCATCACCACCAAACTCAGAAGTCCCAGCCCAATCCCCGGTGCCAATACAGGCTTCCCATGATCTTCTGAGGAATCACTGCTTTCACAAATCACACATATTTTATTCTGATGGTTAGTAAAACAGGTATGTACACGTATTTGTGGCTGAGCAAAAGGTGCTGCCTTCTGTAAAAGCTGTGTGAAAGATCACGTGAAGGAACAGGGAAGCAGGCTGCAGAAAGGAAGCAATGGCAAGAGTAGATACAAAGCTGTGAGAAAGGAAGCAAAAGCCACAAATAGTTACTGTGAAGCTTAAAGAGGAATAACAGCAGGATGGAAGGATGCAGGAAGTGTTCCAAGCCTATATGACAGCAAGCTGATAGCTGGTTGTGAAAATGCTGACAGCAGAGAGATGGATTTTTCAGGAATTTGTACCCAGAGCAAGAACTGAGGAGGAACGAGGCTGATCTCTGTGGTAAATGTAGGATTTCATCACTGTGGACTTCCTTAGCAGTCAGGAACTTAAAATCAGTGGCAAAAAAGCAAGAGAGAAAGCAGAGCCGGGGCAGCAGGAAATCCCCATGAATTCCAGGCCAGTCTTAGTCCATACATGAGAGAGGGGGAACAGAGGACATTCTGAGATCTCCAAACACTTTCAGTTTCTCTACTGAGCACAAACCTCCCCCCATAATGAGCTTATTTCTGAAAACACACAACCAGTTCTCAATTTAGGTCACCTCTTTGCTAATCGGATCTGCAAAAGAAGGAAGCGTGCTTGCACTGAAATGGCTTTTCACGACAGTTGCAAAACTCAGGAACATCCTAACTTGGCCTCCTACCCCATTTCAAAGGAAATAAAATAGACACAGAAGGGGCTGTGATGGAGCTGGGCTCGGCAGGGTCATATGCAGCAGCCTTTGGGTAGACGTCAGCATGGAAAGAACACAGAGAACCACCATGGGTGCCCTTGGGAGAGCAGTGAAAGAGGATAGGGAATGCAACGAGGACAAGGTTTAAAGCCATGATAAACTAAAACAAAAAGAGCACTGGAAAACCAGAGTAGCACCAAGCATTCACCAAACAACGTTGAAAGTCCTCACCCCCACAGCCCACAGAATCCTTCCAGTTTTTCGCAGTAATAAGGCACAAGGCTGTATGAGAGAAGAGGTTCCCCATGAGAAGGGGAAAAAAAAGAAATGGGTGATGTGTTGTTGTCATCTAAGAGAATAAAAATTGGGCACAAATTGCTGCAGCAGCTGTGCTGTACCTTAAACAGCATCTTCCCAGCAGCATGACACCAGGCTTGCAATGCTGAAAATGCTGGTGAACAGGCAAATCATTGAGCACCTGCTGTCGGAAATAAGTTAACCTGAATGGCTTGAGCTTCTTGCACTTACCAGGGTTTTGCCACATTCTTAGTTTCCTACATTCTCATTTCTAAGTAGGAGAGATGTGGGTTTGAAGGCTGGACTATTCAGTGGAGAATTGGTTGGATGGTTGGATGACAACACCAAAAAGTTGTGGTCAGTAGATCTATGTCCAGGTGTGGGTGGTGAAGAGTGGTGTCCCCCAGGGGTCTGTCTGGGTCTGCTGCTCTTCATCATCTTTATCAGGGACACAGATGATGGGATGGAGTTCATTCTCGACATTTAGCAATGATACCAAGCTGAGTGGTGCAGTCAAAAACAGCAGAAGGAAGAGATGTCTCCAGGACAGGCTGGACAAGTGGACCCACATGAATCTCATGAGATTCAACAAGGCCAAATGCAGGCTGTTGGAGTGGGGCAATCCCAGATGTACCTGCAGGCTTGGAGAAGAACTCACTGAGAGCAGCCCTGCAGAGAAGGACTTGGGGGTCCTGGTGGACAAAAAGCAGGACATGAGTTTATAGCCTGGAAGGCCAATAATGACCTGGGCTGCATCAACAGAGGGGCGACAGAGGGCAGGAAGGGGGTTGCCCTCTTTGCTCTGCCCTAGTACAGCCCCATCTGGAGTACTGCATCCATGCCTGGGGCACCCAGAGCAAGTAAATTGTGGCGCTGTTGGAGTGGGTCCTTAAAAGGGACAGTAAAGTGATCAGAGGGCTGGAACACTTTTCTTTTGAAGAAAGGTTGAGGAAGCTGGGCTCATTCAGCTTGGAGAAGAGAAGACTCTGGGAAGACCTCATTGCAGCCATCCAGTACTTGAAAGTGAGCTTTTAAACAGGAGAGAGAGTGATTTCTTTTTTACACGGACAGACAACGATAGGACAAAGGGGAACAGTTTTAAACTAAAAGAGGGCAGATATAGATTAGATACTGAAAGGAAATTAATTGCTCAGAGGATGGTGAGGCACTGGCACCACTACCCAGAGCTGTGAGAGCCCCATCCCTGGAGGTGCCCAAAACTATGGATGGGTCCTGGGCAGCCTGAGCTGGTTGGGCAGCCAGCCCATGGCAGGGGTTGGAGCTGGGTGGGCTTTAAGCTCCCTTCCAAACCAGCCATTCTGTGATTCTCTGTCTGGAGTAAATGCACTGGGAGGAATGCACCCCATGGGTGTAATGGGTAGGTTTCTGTCTAGGTACACCAAACCAGAGTCCACATCCAGTGCAGGGTCTGCAAAGTACAAGCTCCCACAGCATTAACAGCAGATGTGCTATTTAGAGGACAGCCCATGGAAACTGTGAACAGATGATTTCAAGGTGACAAAGCAGCAGCTGATGCTTCCCAGATCCACAGGGCTTCTGAGGAGTGGAAATTCCCATTCCTGCCTTTTTAGGTTTGTATTATACCCCCAAGGCTCTCAAGGAGGAGTTCACATGGCCAAGAGCAATGCTAGCGAGGAGAAATAACACAAGGCTTCACACAGTGAGAAATGTGAGGTTCACACTGCAGCACGGGTGGAAAAGTGACACTTCTAAAAAGTGTAGTGTTTCAGACCGCTGTGAAGTTACATATTAAGTATAGCTAAATATTAATATTGCTCACGTATTTTCAGCTTCCTCACATCAATCCCCAGACTCCAGACTCAAACCGTATGCGAACAAAGGAGTGAGAAAAAGAGCTGCTCGTGGACCACTGCTTGAAATACTCAACCACATCTGCTCTGAGAAGCACTGCAGAAGCTAGATGTCTGCTTTTGTTTTTAGAAACACCGAGCAATACGCAGCCGTGCCCTGCTTGCTATGAGTGATCTCGAAGTTGCTCCTGGTCCTGCAGAGGTTGCTGAGACCAAGAAGAACCTTTGGGAGGATTTCTGCAGGGTGCAGAAGTAATTGAGCCTTAACCCGGAGAGAGGCTCTTTCGTGCAACATGGAAAAGAAATGAGCTTGGTCCCACGGGCAGCAACGTCGCATTGCAACATGCAGTAACACCTGCGTGGGAACAGCACTGAGCACACAACTGAGTCGGCCACACGTGCTGAGCTAGAGGAAAGGAAAGCAGTCTACATCACTCCAAAGTGCATTTTTCCCCCATGGCCTAGCAGCCCACACGGATACATACCTAAAGGCAAAGTTCGGCCAAATTTCCCTTTTTCTCCATGTCGCTTCATGAGAAACAAGTGCTCTCGTGATACCCAACGCTTGCTGCTGAGCTGCCCAAAAGAAGCTGCTATAAGAGGATTGAGGAGAACTGGGTGCTTGCCATGGAAAGCATCAGAATGAAAGAAGAGAGTTTGTACAGTGAAAGAAGAACAGTAGGCCACAACAAAACAAAAAAAAAAAAGAAAAGAAAAAACAGATGAAAACAATGGTGTGCTTGCTCAACTCTCAGAGATCACTGCAGACAGAGCAAGAGCAAACAAAGAGCATTTCTGGCATGTTCTTACTTTTGTAGGAGGCTGCAGCAAGCATGGGCAGGACGAGGCACGGTGCAAGCAGGGGCATTTGGGGCAGCATGCAGCTTCAGCAGCTCCTGGGGTGCCAAGCCCTTGAAGGGAATTTAGCACCTTATGCTTAGACCTAACAGTGAGCAGAAAAACAGGGGAATGAAAGAAAAGGTTCAAGGGCAAATGGGGCTACCTTTTTTTTTTTTTTTTTTGTGACCCCAGAAACAAAATTATATCCTAAATCATGTAGCTGACCATGCGTACATTTGTTCATACACATGACATGGTGTTCCATCAGCTGGAGTACTGAATCCTCTCCTTCTGCAGCACCTCTATCCTGCACTGCATCCTGGGGTAGCCACAGCCCTCCCCAAAACCCACCCTTTCCCACCCAGCTGTCCTGAGCCCTGTGTAATCCTTCACTTTGGCAAAGCAGCATTCTCCTTCCTCTTCCCTTTTTGCCTCAAGCATCAGAGAAAAATCACAGGAGGAAGTTTGCATTCTCTCTTTGCATTACAGCAAACGGAACCTTTATCAGCAGCCCTGCACCTGGCCAAATTTGGGCTTTTCTGCCCATTTCTCACCCCTTCCTTCTTCCTTGCAGGCAATGTAGATACTGCTGTGGTGCTTGTAGGCTCTTTGGCCGATACCTCATTTTTTCGAGCACAAAGCATTTCAACTTGGCGTGGCGATGATTTCCCCTGACACAGAGCATCCATTGGCATCAGACAGGCACTGGGGCAGCATTTCCACCACAACCACCCTGTCTGCCCTCCCTTGTTGTACACGTGCAAAACAAAAGGGGCACTCTGGAAATTTCTTGGCAATGACTGGCTGAGAAAAACAGCTGCCATACGCAAAGCTGGCTTTAATTCCCCAGGCAGTTTGATATGCATATTGATGGCTCTGCATTAGCTACTTCGCTCATGGTGTTGGCTAAAATCACCACGCACACTTCCTCAGCACCCTCACCTACCCTAATCTCAGCACATAGGACCTGCTCCCTGGGCATCGCCCTCATCTGCCATTCTGATAGGCACAGTCCCAAGAGCTCACACTTTGGCACCAGTTTCCTAATTTCTTGTACCCCGTTGAAAGCTGAGGCACCAAGGGGAACCAAACAGCCACAATACTCTGCAGCAGATAAACACTTTTTTGGCACTTCTTGTGCCCAAAAGCATAGTTCAGACTCAAAAGAATAAATCACAGCTTCCCCCAAGCTACGACTTTTCTTCTGCAGCTCATCAGCAGCAAGCCAAATCAGCTCCGAAAAGAAGCAACTCACCAAAAGACATTTTTTGACAGCAGTGTTCTCAAATAGTTCACAAGCAGCCAATTATTAACATCAAACCTTTGGTCCAGCACCAACTTCCTCCAGCCCTGCAGAATTAGCCCACACATTATTAATTCAGCTGCACAGGGCAGGTTGCAAAGCCACGGCACTGAGTGGCTTTCAGGTGCAAGTGGATAAGCAGCACCAGCCAAAGGATGCCCACAACCCCTCAACCACGCAGCGGGCTTCGGGTCTGCCGCCATCAACAGCTCAGCTTCCTCCAGGGGCTTGAGCCAGTGTGAGGACAGGGTGAGCCCTCAGGGCACCAGGTGTCCTGCTGCATGCCCTGGGTCACTTTAATGTTCCCCCAGACCCCAACTCACCCAGAAGTGGTCCCGGAACCAAGCCTCCCTCATGCTGCTCCTGCTGCCAGCACCGCCGCTGCTCCCAGCACTGCCCCACCCCACACCCTCCCACCCCGCTGCGTCCGCAGGCACAGGAAAGCCTGATTCAGAACCCACAGCGGTAACGTGCTGCCTCTGCTCTGACAAAGGGACAACTGAGATAGCCCTGTGAGGTTAAAAAAAAAAAAGGAAAAAGAAAAAAAAAAAAAGCATTTTCCACTTACTTAAATCTGCTGACTTGTGACCCAAGGGCCCTGTTGTGTGCATGCAACGAAGCTGAGATTTATAGCAAAGCTTTCTCTTTCAGTGCCCATGTCTCCAGTTTCTGCCCCAGTAGCAATGTCACGTCTGTTTCAGATGTGTAAGGTCCACGCTTCAGGTCAAGGCTCTGAAGGTTTTAGCAATCTGATAACGTATCAGCTGTGGTGCAATCTGGTTTCTTACCAGCGCACTAAAATCTGCGTCCCAGAACAAATTTCTTCCTTTCACGTACACACTTTCCAACTGATTTGATAGCACTGGAAGAGCACACTTTGAGACAGGCAGGTACACCCAAGTGAGCTGAGACAGAAAGACTGCAGGACAGAGCAGCAATGGTCAAAGCACTCAGGGCAGCAGGCAGCTGTCACCATCAGCGCGGCAGCAGCCACACATCACAGCTATGGCACGGCTGGGCACCGCCTGCACGTGGGATCGGCCTTACCGCAGTGCTGACAGCGATGCGTCGCTGGAAATAGGGGAATGAATACTTCCACCAGAAGAGGGCCCAAAGCCCGCAGTGCTCGTCAGGAGTCTCCAGCACAACCCGCACAATTTCTTTACCTCGCAGCACCACCCTGCGGCCACAAAGCCCCATAGAGCTGCTTGGCGCTTCCCAATAGATCCTTCCACTCACTGCCAGAGCTGGAAGGGAGCTTCTCCCCACTCCAGCCACACGCTGGGATCTCACACCTCACGTCTCCAGGAAGCCAGGAATGGATGTTCGGCAATATAACCTCTCCCATGTCACAGCTGAAAAGCTTATTTTGACAGAACTGGAGTGAACCAGAAGACCACATTTAAATCTCTAGATGTGCAGCTGCGTCCTGAGATACAAGGAAAATAACGTTGAAAGAACACCTCTGAAGGCCAGCCACCAGGAGCATGACTGCAGTTCTGAAACATGCTGTACTGTAGCACAGCATTAGGCTGTTAGTGGACAATACTATGAGGTGCAGGCAGCCACCACACACGCCAAGGAAGTGTGAACAGCTTCACAGCTGTACACTTTCTGAAAGTTACCTGGAGAAAAGGAGAAAAGCTGCACAAGCCAACCACAGTAGTCATAACGGAAACTGCAGTCAGCCACATAATCCTACAGGTAGTTTTTATATAGGCTTTCATCCTAGCTTCATCCCCTCAACAATTAGATGTCTCCCAATTTTTCAGGTTTCCTTGAGGAAGAGTGCATCCAGAGAAATTTAACTTTCCTCTAGTGCACTGTTAAAGTAGCCAGCCAGAAAAGCAGTAATTAAGAACAGCATATCCAAGCCTTTTTACATGGAAACTTTTATTCTCAGTGAGATCTGTACATTCAAGTCGCACATATGTTTAGGTCTTCGATGGAGCCAAAGCACATAACAACAAAAACAGCCTGGTCTGTTTGAACAGATGATGAGTTTATGCCTCAAAAGTAGACAGGAAATTTGTGACTATTTCCTTCAGCTTAGCTTCCGTCTGGTCAGAGATCTTCCCTTCAGTCCTGTCAAAAAAGAGTTTAATTAAACGTCTGACATGGGAATAAATGCAGTCAATTGCTTAGGAGAAAAAAAAACTACTACCACCCCTTCTCTAAAAGAGCTTGCTCTCTTCAAGGACTAAATTTTGTCAACAAACACTCTCAAAGCAGAGCCTCACTGAGCTAGGTAGTACAGCTATCTTCTACATAGCTATGCCCCTGAAAGAATGCACTTGATCCAACTTAGGATAAAGCAAGTTAGACCCAGCTCACAGAGCAGGACAATGTTAATACTGAAATCCCCATAGTCAGCTCAGTAACAAGGCACTAGGCAGCACTTCATCTACAGCACTAAGGCTACCAAAAACATGAGAACTGACTGCACAAAGCCATTTCAGTATCAGCTTACAGGACACGCACAGAAGTAGGTTTGCTTTACGCACCAGCAGGGTTTCTAAACTTAACTGTAAAATGCTCAGCTCTAGATAACAGCACAAGGACATAAGACAAGCTGATTTAACCTCCAGTCAGAGGCAGCACAGATGGCCTCATGCTCTAGGATACATTGACTTAACGATTCAGTGATTGCTCTGTGTGTTCCTGCTCTCACATCAGTACTCTTGCAATGAAATAAAACAAAAAAAGTCATACCTGATGGTGGAGAGGAGGGCCTGGTGCTGGCTCAGTACATGAGCCAGGAAAGCACTCTCAAATTTAGTGATTTTGCTGGGCTCCAGCTTGTCCAAGTGACCTCTTACACCAGCATAGATGACCGCAACCTGTTCCTCAATAGCCATGGGAACTACATGAAAGAAAACATTCACACCATCAGCAATTTTTCTACCACAATACATCAGTGTTACACAGAAGCTTTCTCTGAATGCATGCAACACAGCTCAAGCTTTCGTTTACGATGTCCAAAGAACATCTTAATGCTGGCACAGAGACCAACTGTGACTGGGAAATGCAGACACGTCACATCCTGGACACTGACCGTACTGTCCTTGTTTCAGGAGCTCTGTCAGACGCACACCACGATTCAGCAGCTGTTGTGTGGCAGCATCCAAATCAGACCCAAACTGAGCAAAGGCAGCCACTTCACGGTACTGAGCCAGCTCCAGCTTCATGGTACCAGCCACCTACAAGACACAGGTCACACTGAGTTCCACCCACTGAATCGAGTAGTCAGATCTTCAGAAGACAGCTTTCAGCTTGCTTGTGACCTGACAACTATCTAAAAATCCCGTACCGTTTGGCCTTTTAACATTTTATGCCTCTCTGAAAGATTTGTAACTGATTTTGGACCTTTCACTCACAGAACTGCAGGAGTTGGAAGGAATCTCCAGAGATCACTGAGTCCAACCCCCCTCCTAAAGGAGGTTCCCTGCAGCAGGTCACACAGGAAGGCTACCAGATGGGTCCTGAACACCTCCAGAAAAGCAGCCTGCACCAGGACTGTGGGCAGCCTGTGACCGTGCTCTGTCACTCTGACAGTGCAGAAGTTCTTCCTTGCGCTAGTATGACACTTCCCAAGTTCCAGTTTCTGTCCACTGCCCCTTGTTCTGTTGCTGCTCACTACCAAAGAGTCCACATCCACTGACTTGACTCCCACAGGTTAGATATTTGTAAACATTGCTAAGACCCCTCAGCTTTCTCTTCTCTAGGTTGAACAGCTGAACACATCCTTCAGCCTTTCCTCACACAGAAGATGCTTCGGGTCCCTTAATCATTTTCATCACCCTTTCCTGGACTCATTCTAGGAGATCCCTGCCATTTTTTTTTTAATCTGGGGAGCCCAGAACCGAACTCAGTATTCCAGATGTGGCCTTTCTAACTTGTACCAGGATTAAAAAAAATGGGATTAAGAGTATTTTCTGCATCTAGCTAGCTCAGCACCCATTTCAACACAGTGAATCTTATGAGCCAAACATCTCCGTGCAGATATCTTCCCCTCACTCTCCACCTCCTGCTTCCTGCCTGCAAGCAATAGAAATATAAAGGAGATCCCATAATTTTGTTCTTATTTCATAATGTCAGGAACTCTAAGCTTAATTTCCTTTGTGTTTGTAACTCTTTATGAAAGAATGAAATGGGTTGCACATCCTCCAAGTTACTCATCTCTGATGCTATAAGAAGCAGAAGTTTCATGTTTACCTGCTTCATTGCCCTGGTCTGAGCAGCAGAACCTACACGGGACACAGACAGACCAACGTTGATGGCTGGACGGATACCTTTGTAGAACAGCTCAGTTTCCAAGAAGATCTGCAAGAGAAAATTGTCTTACTAGCTTGTTCAGAAGCCTACAAGCATCCCTTAGAGTGAACTACTCAGAAGTACTGGTATACAAAGAGCAAGTCCTACCTGCCCATCAGTGATGGAAATGACATTGGTTGGAATGTAAGCAGACACATCACCAGCCTGAGTTTCAATGACAGGCAAAGCTGTCAGAGAGCCACCTCCAAAGGAATCATTCATTTTGGCTGCTCTCTCCAGCAGGCGAGAGTGCAGGTAGAACACATCACCTGGGTAGGCTTCACGGCCAGGTGGACGACGCAGCAGCAGCGACATCTGACGGTAGGCAACAGCCTGCACAGGAACACAAAGGAATCTCTCAGATTTCAGCAGCTCACTTAGAATTTTGAATTCCCAAGCCTTGGGTGTTCACACTGCTCTAAGCACCAGTGCTGGACACTGAGGTCTGTAAACTATGATTCCTAACCTGTTTGGACAAGTCATCATAGATGATCAATGCATGTTTCCCATTGTCTCTGAAGTATTCCCCCATGGAGCAGCCTGAGTAAGGAGCCAGATACTGAAGGGGTGCAGCATCAGACGCTGTTGCAGACACCACAATTGTGTATTTCATGGCATCTGGAAAAAATGTGACAGAGAGCACCGTAAGTCCATTACATCATCATGCCAATAACCAACAAATTCAATACGCAAAATACTACATTGCTGAAGCAACACCAGACAACACCACCGCACTGTTGCATGGACGGACACTGTAACAACGTATCAGCCTGACTAACTCAAGCACTTTCAAGAGGGAATGTATGGCAGCTATTGTCTAGCACTTGCAGACATCTTTCTCCTTTGAAGTGTGGTTTAAACTTCAGTTAAAGACACACTTAAGCTCTAGAAGTCATTCTGAGCCCAAGGTGTCTGAGCTTTTAGCTTTTGAAATGAAGTATTACAATCTTTCATAGACCAAGTTGTTACTGAAATATATATATTTTTTCCCCCTACTAACCATGATTCTGCTTGACCAGCAGCCCAGAGGTAATCTACTTAATTTCTTCTGAGCTACATTTGCAGCCATGTGTATAGGTTACATATGCAGCCACTTTTGTCAGACATGTTACTGTTTCTGAAGGGAAGTTATCAAGCAATCTGCATGACTGGGCAGTAAAGACTCCTCACTAAACTGCCATTCATACTGATGTTCATCAATACTTGTGGGACACAGCTTGTAAATCATGCCTGCCTGTCAAATTCCTATGTTATTATATAAGATGTTACTTTTAGCCAAGCTCAAGTATCAGGAAAAAGCCTGTTACCTGCATCAGTGAGCCTCTTCACCAGCTGAGCAACAGTAGATCTCTTCTGGCCAATGGCAACATAGATACAGTACAGCTTCTTTTTCTCATCTGTTCCATCATTAAATCGTTTTTGGTTGATTATAGTGTCAATGGCAATTGAAGTTTTCCTAAATAATGCAGAGGTAGGTTAAATTAAGCTGCCCATCTTTCTCCCAGTCTCCCACTCAGCTATGTACAGAATGCTGTATAAAGGTGAACACAAGTCTCTGTTTATGGAAACACTTTTAGTTTGAGCCCTTAACTCACCCGGTCTGCCTGTCACCGATGATCAGCTCACGCTGGCCACGACCAATGGGCACCAAGCTGTCCACAGCCTTAATACCAGTCTGCATAGGCTCCCGCACAGAGATTCTGGGAATGATGCCAGGGGCCTTCAAGCCAACTCTTCTACGTGTCTTAGATGTAATAGGACCCTTAAAAGAGGGGGGGGGGGGGGGGGGGGGGGGAAACAAACATGCTGCAGTCTCTATCACACAGAAGCAAGCTTAAGATTTAGTGTTATCAGACTTAGTTATACTTACCTTCCCATCAATTGGATTGCCCAAGGCATCTACAACACGGCCCAGCAGCTCTTCCCCAACTGGAACATCCACAATGGCACCAGTCCTCTTCACAACATCCCCTTCCTTGATCAGTCTGTCATTACCAAACACGACAACACCAACGTTGTCGGGCTCCAAGTTCAAGGACATCCCCTAGGATAGCAATCGTGGTATCATGAGAAGAATGATATCTGCATCCATGCTGAGCTCCTGACAGTTTAGTGCTGACGCAGTTAACATGGACCACTGGTGATCTCAATCTAATTCAGAGCAATCACCAATGTTCTGCTTGCATATCCTTCCATACAGGCAACAATATCTGCATAAACCTTGAATTTATGATATTTTTAATTGCAATTCCAGCACTCATCACTCCTGCTAAGAAAAACTAAAAGGATTATCAGGGTTCAAATAAATTTACCTTGCCTAGGAATTCAGCAAGAGAAAAGAACTGCATTATCTACATAAGGCAATTTATAGCATTAAAAAAAAAAAAAAAAAAAAACACTGGAAGAAATACTGCAGAACTCCCAGGGAACAGTCAACTTTCTAGCTTTAGTCTACCCTTAAGACTACAAGAAGTCAGCATATGGAAGAATGTACTGGATCACAGAGTCTGTTTCTCAACAGTAATCAGAAAAGCCTGTGTGAAACCAACAAAAACAAAAGAGCTAACTTGACAGTGGATTAATCCTTCCTATAGGAAAGCAAATAAAGCTGAAGTGCTGGCCAAAAAGCAGTTAACAACACCAAAAAAGCAAACCAACACAAATCAAAATTTGCTTTTTGTAGCATTATTTTGAAATATCAAATATTCAAGTTACAATTAAGTCCGTAAAAACTCCACATGAGTTATCCCAAAAACTGTATCAGATTCTTCTTACAAAAGCCATCTTTCTCCTTCTACAGTACATAAATCGCTTTAGTGAAAGCTAACCTTCAGCCCAGACGAGAACTCAACCATTTCCTCTGCTTGGACATTTCTCAGGCCATACACACGGGCAATACCATCACCAATCGAGAGCACACGGCCAGTCTCCTCAAGTTCAACAGAGGTGTCAGCTCCCAAAATACGTTCCTCAAGAATAGAAGATACCTCAGCGGTGCCTAGGAGATATTTCAAACCAGATTCAGTGAATTAATGCACAGTATGAACACAGTAAGCTTGTCTCAAATTCACAAGTTAACATAGCTTCCCTTAAATCTGTCATAAAACACGGAAAGCAACGCTTTTCCTTACATATGATGCATGAGGCAAGTGACAGCTTCTGTACACACAGCTAATAAAAGCAGCTTCAATTCATTACTGAATCAGTTTCAATCGAAACAGTGAAAGACATTTAGTTTAGTCATCAATTTCCTTCAGAATGCCCTACAGTCAATTCCTCTCCCTGGAGAGACATCAGCCTGAATAGGTCATATTTAGCTAAGAAAGAAGACATGTTAGTTTCACAGGCAGAGAACTGGATACATCAGAACACTGCCAACTCACTGGTAACCCCATAACCAAATGTATTTTAAAGGCACTTAATACATGTAAGCAGCAAGTTGTTCAATACAAGCTATGTAATGTATTATTAATGAGTATTCTCTATCTTCTCTAATTTGGTAGCATGCCTGGAACAACATTTTGTTTCCTCAGCTGAGATGCCCCAAGGATCACAGTGAAAATTGTTTCTTCATAGTATCCTTAGTCTAAGCAGTGTCAAAAATTGGAGGTGGGCCAGAACCAAATACTGCTACGCAGCGCTGCAGCCTCACTGAGATGCTGGCAGCCACAAGAATTATACCCAAGGACACAAGGTCAAATTCAAGCAAGCCTGAGAAAGCCATTCGTTCCCTAATATTCCTCTACCAAGCAGATAAGAAACTGCAATTTGAGGTGGTTCGGGTTTTTTGTTTTTTGGTTGGTTTTTTTTTTTTTTTTTTTTTTTTTTCTTCTTCTGCTTCTTCTCCTTTCTTTCTTTCTTTCTTTCCAGATAGTTCTGCAGAGCTTAAAGACTGAGGCGGATCTCTCTAGGGCATTTAAGTTGATATGCGATCATTCTTTTGGTTTGGGCATAACTTGAACAATTATTAAAGTGACATCTCCTGGATGTGACCCCTGTAAGTGGTATTTTGCTTTCCTACACAGTACACTGACATCCTGCTGGATTTTATCAGCTGACACACACACCTCACACTCCTAACTAGCTGACTGATCATGCTTTTAAGCAATATTCTTATAGTACAGACCTTTCTTCAGACTTACCTGTTTTCTGAAAACCCATTTTGGAGGCATGGATGTTTCTGGTAGCAACAAACGCTGCACCAAGGGTGTTTCTGGAAACCTAAAATAAACAATTGTTTCAGTAAGGTTTCCTTGATCACACAGAAGGAAGGCTATATTAATTTTTCAATGAGGCTTAGATATCTACCCTGTCTCCATTGTGAGCCGTCCTGCTGCGAGGCCAAAAAGCCGCATTTACAGCATCAAACCCAGCTCCCACTCATGTGAGAGGATACTCCGACAAGGTCAGGAGCACGAGCACACGGGCTCACCTTCACCGGGCACAGGGCTCGTTCCCCGCCCGCTTTCCAGCTGAGGACACCAGCGGGCACAGCACCGAATCACCCCCCTTCCATCCCTCCAGAAACCCCCAGCAGACCCTCAGCGGGAGCCCCGGCCGCAGAAGGCCGCGGTCCCTCAATGTCACCGCGGTCCCAAGATGGCGGCAGCTCGCCGCCCTCTTCCCGCCCGACAAGCGAAGGAGGCGCGCTCACCAAGCCGGCCTGCCGAGGCAGGGAACGGGCGAGGACGGCGGCCACGCGGGCGGACAGCATGGCGCTGGCAGCGGAGGAGAGCAGAGAGACGCGGCGGGATGCAGCTGCCAGCCCACGGCGCGCTCGCTCTCTCTACAAAATGGCGGTGCGTCGCTCCGCCCCGTTGGGCGTCAGGGAGCAGAACCGCTCTTTCAGCGCTCCGCCTTGCGGCCCGGCCAATGGATGCGGTGCTTCGTACGAAGTGCGGCGTTTGGAGAACGTCCCCCCTGGGCGTGGGCGGGGGGAGAGCACGGAAACTGCGGGTGGTGGGGGGTTGAGCCGGTGCCTAGTCATAGCTGGGGTTGTGGGGGACGAGGAGGGCTGTGGTAGCCGTGTTGAGGGCGGCAGATCGAGGGAGGAGATCCTCCCCCTCCGTTCTGCCCTTCGGAGGCAAGGTTTAAAATGCTGTGCCCGGTTCTGAGCTCCGTAGTTCCAAGGAACTGCTGGAGGGAATCCAGAACAGAAAGATCGCTATGGGCGTGGAACATCTCTGCTGCCCAGAGAGGCTGTGGGTGCCCCGTCCATCCCTGGAGGTGTTCAAGGCCAGGTTGGATGGGGCCCTGGGCAGCCTGGTCTGGTATTAAATGTAGAGGTTGGTGGCTCTGAGTGTGGCAGGGGGTTGGAGATTCGTGATCCTTGAGGTTCCTTCCAACCCTGGCCATCCTGTGATTCTGTGATCTCCCATTTGAGAAAAGATGAGATAGCTGGGACACTTCAGCATGGAGAAGGCTGAGAGGAGATCTTATCAGTGCTTATCCATATCTTCATGAGTGGGAGTCAGTGGATGGAGCCAGGCTCTTTTTGGTGATGCCCAGGGACAGGACACAGGGCACTGGGCATAAACTGAAACATAAACCGTGTCTGTGGTAACGATGAATGCTCAGCCAAACCCTGAGCTTGTGTGGATTTTGCTGCTCCATCTGGCTGCATGTAAGTCCATGGGACCAATGGGGCCCAGGGTGCTCAGTAAGCTGTCCGATTCATAGCAAGCCCCATCTCAATTATCTTTCATGGTTCTCAGGATTCTGGAGAGGTCACAGTTGGCTGGAAGCTGGTGAACTTGCTCTGATTGTGAAGATGGGCAAGAAAAAAGAATCTGCCAATGTCAGACCTGTCAGTTTCACTTTGGTGTCTGGTAAAATTATGGAGAAAATTGTGCTGGGAGTTACTGGAAAACACCTGAAGGATAATGTGGTCATTGATCACAGCCACAATGGGTTCATAAGGGGAAGATCATGTTTAACAAACTTCATTTCCTTTTGTAATAAGGTCACCAATATTGTTGACCAAGAGGACCCAGTTGACATGATCTCTGTGCATTTTAGTAAAGCTTTTGATACACTGTCTTTTCATACAGAAATATAACATGATATGTGAGCAATTGGGGGAGGCATGGGGCCCAAAGAGTTATATTAACCCTTTGATATAGTAACCCTATAGTATGGAAAACAAAGGGTTTCTGCTCTGGAGATATTCAAGATCTGTCAGGATGCCCACCTTTGTGACCTACTGTAGGGAACCTGTTTTAGAATGGGGTTGGATTCAATGATCTCTAGAGGTCTCTTCCAACCTTTACATTTCTGTGATTCTGTGATCAGAGTGGCAGCCAGCCTCTAGCAGAGCTCCCCAGACTCCATTTTAGAGTCAGTTCTCCTTATGTTTTCATGAATGACTTGGATGTAGCACTAGGTGGTATTTTGAGCACAATCATTGGCAGTACTCAACTGACAGGAGATGTTGGCTCCATCAAGGGTGGAGAGGACTTACAGAGAAACACAGACAAATTAGAGAGCTGAGCAATCGCCAACCACATGAAGTTTAACAGCGAGTTCTGAATTCAGCATATGGGGATGCACCGAGCTTTACATATAGACTAGAGATGAGGTGCAGGAGAGCAGTCCTGCTAAAAGAGATCTGAGGGTCTTGGCTGATGGCAAGTTAAACGTGAGTCAACTATCTGCCCAGGGAGCCAGGAAGGCCAACCATGTCCTGAGATACATAGAGCACAGCACTACTGACAGGCCAAGGGAAGTGATTGTCCCAGTCTGCACTGCACTGTTGCAGCCTCACATTAAGTACTGTGTACAGTTCTCAGCACCACAATACAAAGCCAACACTTAAACAGTGTCCAAAGGAGGGCCATAAAGATGGTGAGGGATCTGGAAGGCAAAGCATGTGAAGAGCAGCTGAGGTCCTTTGGCTTGTTCAGCCTTGTGTGGAGCCAGGAACTGCACTCAATGATTCTTATGGATTCATTCAAACTCAGCATATTTCTGTGATTCTGAAGGAAGTTCCCTATGAACACGAGGAAAAACTACCTTGAAGGAGACAGAGCACTGGCACAGGCTGCCCAGAGAGGTGGTGGAGTCTGGAGATACAACTTGCCTGGACACTTTCCTGTGTAACCCACTGTAGGGAACCTGCTTTAGCAGGCTGTTGAACTAGGTGATCTCCAGAGGCTCCTTCCAACACCTACAATCTCATGATTCTGTGAAAACGAGGCCAAAAAGCGCTTTAATCCTTCCTGCAGTCTGGGAAGGGGCTGAGAGTGTGCAGCTCCTCGCCAGACTCCTTAATTATATTGTTGTTAATTGTCAATCTCCTGAAGCATATTAAAAAGGATGGGTTTCAAGAGGTGACATTGTTTTATTCCACACAAGATGTAAGGTGGAATATTCCCACAAATCAAGCATGCCAACTCTTCATACTAGCTTATATTTATAGTCCAAAAAGTTTTCACCGCACCCTACTTAATGTGTAAGTCCTACCTACTACATATTCACAGCATTATGTAAGTACAAGGTTATGTAATGTAACTGAATCTTCTGTGCTTGCTTGGGGTCTCTGGTGGTCTTCAGTGGCATTTGGGGAGGTGTCCCACTCATTTTATACACACTTGGGTGCAAGGACACTTAATTTCTTCTGCTTTGTTACTGTTCTGGACTTGTGCCTCATTTCAGGGATGTGTCTTGTTGTTTCTTATTTATAGCCATC
This sequence comes from Lagopus muta, assembly GCF_023343835.1. Taxonomy (NCBI): domain Eukaryota; kingdom Metazoa; phylum Chordata; class Aves; order Galliformes; family Phasianidae; genus Lagopus; species Lagopus muta. Next base: position 3,103,725 of record NC_064472.1, on the reverse strand, counting down.
TTGGATCTTTGAGGAGAAGCATTCAGTTTTGGGAAGGTTGCTTATCCTAGATAAGCAGGACACCTGGGACTTAAAGCAGGGCTTTGACCTTGAGCCAGACGAAAATGTGTGACACCGCAGCAGCTCGGCTGCTTTGATGATGTATTTTGCAAGAAGGACGCTGACTTTTTAAATGTAAACAATAAACACACGTATTTTGCCCTTTAGCTTAAAAATGATTTTCGTCCCTTCTGGTTAAAGGATTTGACGTGATGTGAATGGAAACACACAATTCCATCAAAAAAGAAATCACCTCAAATCACTGTACTACTTAAAAGCCTTATTTCCTTAAAAGCTTTGGGTCCATAAGGGGAAAAGTAAATTCTCTGGAAACACGGAGAGCTTTAAAATCAGCTGTTATACAAGAGCTTGCTGTGCTTGACGAATCGCCCAGTCCAGCCCCCCCCTCCGGTACTACAGCTCCCAGCGGGCCTTGCGGCACTGCAGCTCCCAGCGTGCCGTGCAGCGCGCCCTCCGAGCGCAGGGAATGCCGGGATGGCGGCGGGAGGCTCGAGGGAAGGTTTTACGGAGAAGTTGCTGCGGGTAACGGTGGGGCCGGGGGATGGAGACGGGAAACGGTGTTATAAACTTCGGGAAGTGCCTGCAGCGGAGATTTGGGATGCCGTCTGTTTACACTTGTACTTTGAGTGATGTCGCAGGGGTCGTTTCTCAGGAATGCAGAGCTTGCAGCACATCACTTTTCTTATGTCCGGCTGTTACTTTCTGTCTTTTCACTGGCCTCTTCTTTTATTCCCCCCGGTTAGATTACTTCATGGCTGAAGAAAACATTTGAAAATGTGCCGCAGTTTGAAACGAACGCGCAGACCATTGATCTCTTGCATATGTTTGTGGAATACAGTGAAGAAAAAGAGAGAGATGTTTCATTTCTGATAGAAGACATGAAGCAAAGGGCAGCAGAATACGATGCAGATGGTGAGCTAAAGGCTCCACTTGTTAGCTTCTTTAGAGGGGTTTTTCCTAGTGATCTTGTAGACTGTTAAAATGCGAAGCTCAACTATATTAAAAAAGAAATAGCAGTAGGCTAAGCATTTGTTGTGCTACAGCTTTTACTGTAAGGCAAGGCAATCCATTTAGGCTGAAATTGGGTTGTAGCTTTGGATAGACCCATCTAGAACCTGAAAGAACAGCAGTATTAAAAATAAATCTTTTTTGGTTGTTTGTTTTTTAGCTGAGCATTTGCAGAGCCTTCTCACAGAAAGCCTCGATCTTTCACCATCCTGTCTGTCCGAAGAAGGCACTGCCCACCTTAAAACTCTGGTAGACATTGCAATGATACTTGAAACAGAGGACGCTTATCTTACTAGGTAATTCTTCCCACTGTGCAGCAGAGTTGGTGATCTGTGCTGTTTCCCTCTGTTTTTTTTCAATTCAGCCATTTCAAAGTGAGTTTTCACACTAGGAATCCTACTTATCCAGCTTTTGCACCACTTGGGCAGCTTTAGAAGGCGCAGAAACTGAGCACAAAACTCTAACAGCTCTAATGTCCGTCCCATTAAGGAAAGCATCTGAAGCCCAACAGGAACTTCAGTTAAATCTCTTCTCGGCTTATAATTCTGTGGTCAGTTGTCGTAGAATTTTGTTACTAGGACTGTCATGCCAGGTAGCACAAGCTAGAGCAGCTTTCAAACTGTCTAGGCAAGCAAGGACTATGAAAATGTAGCTGGTGACTCAGTTTCACCACATCTCTTTCATTTGTTGTCTGGCCTCAATTCATGTAAGGAGATTTCTTTGGCTCTGACACAGAAAAATGGCAGCCGTTAGTCTGTTATTTCAGGTTTCTCTGTCTGACTTTAAACCGTAACAGCAGTAGTGCACTGAGAATTGTCAGTGAGGAGAAGGCAAAATCTGCGTTAAAATCCAATGTTTTTTGTTTACTCATGTTTAAGAACTTTGCTCTTACTGTTCTTTTCTGAGCTAGAGGAGCAAGCAGTTATGAACCATTGGGAAGAGTAAGTGACTGAGATGCTTCTTGTTGTGTACTAGGGACATAGATTTTCAAGGGCTAAATAGGGTTTTTCTCAAAGGCTATCTGGCAAGCTGTGAGTGGATCATGTAACTATTACAGGCCTGGCTGTTTCATCCACTAGAACGACAGGTCTTGTTCAGCATTTCCCAGTGCTTAGGTTGCTGGGCTGTTTCCCAGATAAAATTTTGTTACTTAAAGAAAGCAAAAGACCTTCAGAGATGTATTATATTTTTTTCTTTTTAAACACTTGCTATTTACCAGATATATCATAACATGAGGGAAATCAAGTGTTTTGTGGTAAGGGTAGGGGCAGAGGAAACAACAGTACTAATTCTGAGTTGTTCCTTCCCACTCTTTTCTCCAGCTTCTTCTGTGCCATCAGTAATAGGAGTTTGGAACTACATGCAGCAGAATCAAAAAACAAAGAAATGGAACAAGAATTGCTCGACGCTAAGAAAAAAATGACTGCTGTACTGCTGCTGGAAGAGCAGTTAGAGAAGTGAGTAATGGATGAAAAAGGGGAAATATGTGAGCAATACTGTGGACCTTTGTGATGTTGTGCATTTCTTGTGATAACTGAGTAATTTAGTTGTTAGGTTTTTGACACATTTCTACTTAATTTTGGGGAGTATCTCTCAAAAGCTGTATTCTACGGACACTTTCAGGGGTCAGAAAGAGTTTTGGGATACAGTTGTATCTGTTGTAAACTGAAAATAGTTTTGCAAGGAGTTTTCAGATGTGGGCTGGCATCTTCCAGCCACTGAGGTTCCATCTTCCACTGAGGTTGAAGGCAAATCACAAAAGTGTTCAAGGTTAGAAGGTTAGAAGGAGCCTCTAGAGAACATTGAGTGTGAGCGTGGCCTTTGAGTCTGGAGGTGGATGGATAGTTCCATGGGTATTTCCACTAGGAAATCTCACAGCAAAATGCAAGTGTTTTCTTCATTCTCTCCTTTTGGTGTTGGTCGTATTAAGAAGTTCAGCTTGAGCATAGGTGGCCAAATGGTGTGTGTGTGTACAGATATTTCTTTGAATGTAAGGTTTTCTTTCTTTTCTATTTAAGGGATCTTGAAAAAGTAAAGACACATCTTGAGATTGAAGAAGCCAAATCTGAGAGCCGATCTCATAACCTGCAGTTCCTGAGAGACAAATGTGAGGATTTAAAAATCAGGATTAAGACTGCTGAGGTAAGTAGAAAGAATTATCTAACATAATGCTGTGACAGGTTGCAACAGTCATAGTTGGTTGGGTCCAAAATTGTAGTTAAGGGCATCCCTGGAGCCTCTTAAACTCCTGGACTTCGGACTTCTGGTCTCATAGGACAAGTTACCACGCTTCAGTTGTTTCTGCTATTTTTATGTTCCTTCTCCAGAACTTCCTATGGTAAATGCAAGGATACTTTTCCTTCTATAACTGAAAACATTAATAGCTCAGACTACTTTATGCTCATTGTGATGTGCCATAGTGTAAAGGTCTACTGAAGAGTTATCAGTAGAGTATATGCTTCACTGAGATAAATTGTGTCAAAATTCTGAGTAGGGACATTTTTTTGAGATCAATAAATGATTAAATGTTGAAGACTGAAGTTGTGCCTTTCCTGTATGATGATGGATACATGAATAATTTATTTATCATAGAATCATTCAGGTTGGGAAGACTACTAAGATCATCTAATCCAACCATCAAGCAATGCTTATGACCTCTCTAGACCATGTCACTCAGTGCAACATCTACTTTCCTCTTGACCGCCTCCAGGGACAGTGGCTCCACCACCTCCTTGGGAAACCCGTTGCACTGCCTCACCCGGATGCTCTCCAGTGTCTTGACAAATACCAGAGATAGAAAGCATTTTACTGAGAAGCCTCTTCCTAACCTTGCCACGTGCTTTTCTCCAGCTAATTTTCTGTAAAGATTTATTAACCATACTATAAACTTCAGTAGCAACTGATTTCATATAACATCTAGAGCTATGGTTCAGATGGCACATGCTTGTACTCTTACTGAATTGTGTTCTCGTCTGCCTGTTTCACTCAAAATGGCAAAATCTTTTTCCTCTCAGTTAGATTTTGTGATCAGTTATGTATGAGCTCTTTTCTGTTTCTAGGAGCAGCTTACTGGCAGTGGGTTAGACCAATCACTTTTGCATGAGTCACTGGTGGGCCTGTCTGAGGTAGGTACAGGATGGAGGTTTCTACAATGATCCATTTTCTAAACAGTGGACATTCTGTGGAATATATTTCATTACATAGCTGCCACGTTTCTGTTCTGCACTCAGCACTCTTTGACATTATTTGCTATTACTCTAATGGGAACTTCAATCCTCCCTGTTTCTTTTTCTAGCTTTTTCTGCCTATTCAGCTGAACAATGGAAGCAGATTCCCTGATTTTTTCTTTCTTTTTTAACACTGTCATTCTCAGGATGCAACACTGGGTGGCATTGTTGACATTGCTCAACATTTGAGAATAGTACTAACCAAAAATGATTCGAGTTGGAATTCTACACACAAAGAGGCACAGGGACCTTTCTAGTCTTTATCTGACCTCTGTCATCTTCTAAAACTTGAGTAAAGGGGATATTTGAGTCACAGGCGTTTCTACGAGCTTTGCCAAGAGTTCAGTTCAAATAGCCAGCATGAATGACTTCCTCTTCTGAATGTTTTTTTATTATTTTTACTTCAGATTGAATATTTGAAAAGGGTTAAGTGCTTTGTAATGTGATTAACTTTCAGCCTCCAGGAGAAACTGCCTCCTCTTACTAACAGAATGACCAAAGTGGTGCAAATGTTGGGGATTTCTTTTTTCTGCTGTGTGTGCAAGACTTTGTTTTCACAAATAAGCCGTGAGCATGAGAATGTATCTTCCTCCTTGGCTCTGTTCTTTATGTGACCTGCAGAGATGTTAACTCTGAAAGTTGTCTGCCTGGTGGAACCTCCTTTGAAATCTCTTATTTCAGGGAGGTGAGATCAGGTGGTTCTGCTGTTAGAAACAGTGCTGTGTGCTTTCAGAAAGCAAAGGAAAATACCTCTGTGTAAGACTTACACTGGGTTTAACTGACTCACTGCCGAGTGAATGTTTGATCTTTAGTTTTCTGTATGTTTTGAGAAGGATCACAAGAGCTGTAACCAACATCTGTGCATTCCAAAATGCTGTTAATGTAGAAGTGGTGTAAATCAGTACAAGGAAGACTATAGAATGTGATCTACTTTGCTCTATTCACAGAAACTGGCCGGAATGCAGGAAGAAATTGTGCATTTGAAGAGGGACCTTGAGTGCTATCTTGATCTACCTCCTGTAATTATTTTTTCCATGGTTCTTTTATATTTGCAATCAAATTAATTTTAACAGAGTTCACAATATGAAGGAAGCTCTTGCTATATTTCAATGGCTAGAAAACTCTCTAAATATCTGTTAACAGTGTTAACTAAAAACTGTACTTCAACACAACGCTATTTATTGATTAAGCAAAGCCAAAACTAATTGTATGCTTACCGGGTAAACCGTGTTCTAACAAAATATGTAGGAGTATGATCTCAGCAGATTTGAATTGAACTCGGTATCAATTTATAAAAATTGAAAAAGCTGAAAATTAGAAAATACAATTATTGAGTTTAACAGAATTTTGTAGGTATACTAACACATTAGGGTATAAATTTAGGAAGAAATACCTGAATACAAATACAGACTTTGTCCCCTAAGCATGTAGTCCATCTTGCAGGAGCACTGTCTGCTCAGCTCAGTTATTATCTTTGGTTTCTCTCTGAGAGTCCTGGGTATTCAGCCCTTTTGGAAAACAAAAGGCAGCCAAGAAAGCCTGCACGTTTTCTTTCTGAATTGCTGTTTTGAGAGACCTTGTCTGGGTCCATTGCTTTAATTTCTGGCTTTTTCTGCTTCTGGTCACCATGCCAGGAGTTACAATCTGGCTGCTCTGCAAAGCACCTTTTGTAAAAAAGAATTTACCTATTTCAAATAAGAAGAACCATTGTTACAGAAGACTTTCAGTTGAGAGTAATTCTGTTAACAACTTCATAGCGGCTCAAAGAAATCATGGGCAAACAGAGCTTTAGTCTGGGGGAGTGGGGAGTGGGAGCCTTGGTTTTGTGTGATATCTGTTCTGTGCTATCTGAAATGCTTCAGACAGCTAAACCCAAATATTTCTGATCTTTGGAAAAATGCCTGTACGTTTACAGATGAGTATTAAGGACTGGCATTCCTGCAAGATGTGGTAAAAAGTAGAGCAAAGAGTTGAATGGGTTTTAGGTTTAGTAAATAGAACAGTAAGCAAAATAGTCACAGTTTTGACTTACCTAATACTGCCCGTTACCTCCTTATCTGACAACCCAGAGCATGTGATGTGGCTAACCTCTGAGAGTTAAAAATGGCTTGTTCCAGTTTTTCTGAATTGAGCACAGGGGTACAGAGAAACAAAGGACCTTATCGAAAGCTGCACAGAAATTGTGATTAATTGCATCACTTGTGTTGTGAACTAAGGTACTCGTCTGCTGCACGATCCTTCTCTCTTCACCTCTTCAACCCTTCCATAGTGGTCTTCCCCCTTAACACATCTTCCTGTAAGGAAATGGATGAAGGTAGAGGCTGTGACTGCTTCTCCTTTAAATTCATCTTAGTCAAAGAAGCAGCTGCCTCATCTCAAGCAAAATAGGACGTTCAAATCGCATTAGGTTTCCCAGTTCCTCCTTCCCCCAGCTCCTTGTCAGAGGAGACAGGGAGAGCCCTGGTGCCCTGCTTCTGGTGCAGACAGAGTGAAGGATGGTTTGTGCTAAAAGCACGTTGTGCTCTGGAAGATTCATTCTTGGCTGTCTTTAAAAACTAGTTTGTTGATTGGCTAACATGGAAAAGTGGGTATTTTTTAGATATTAGGCCATACCAGACTTCTGAAAAATATCTGATTGTTCAAATGAAGCTGATAATAGGCTTTTAATGTCAGTACCTTTCGTATGTGAAAAGCATACACAAAACTGATTTCATTATCCTTGAATTCCCCTGTGGCATATAATTAGAGTCTTGCAATGATTCAGGAACTCTGTAATTCAAATTGAAATATTGATTTTCATGCCATTTTTTTCTCATTAGAATCTTTCCCTTGCACGAGTGAAGATTGAAGAAGCAAAACGAGAACTGGTAAGAGATTTTATCTTTCACAAATATTTAAATGGGTGCCATCATGCTAAAACAATCTATATGCATTAATTGCTTGTGGATTTATCAACCTCGGATTGTGATCTTAATGATCTTTAGAGGGTAATTTTGCTATGGTAGGGCAGAAGCAGTGCATGTCAGTAGGAGGAACTGCTGGAGTAGTGATAGCTAACGGTGGTGAAGCAGTGGGACATGATGGGGGTTAGGTATATGTCTCTGGATTTTTGTCTGCTTCATCTGTCAGAATGCTTATTCACTCCACTGCAGCTTTTTAGTTCCAAAACTTCTACTGCTCCTCAATTCTCAGAGTGTAGTAAGGCCCAGGTATTATTGAACAGCTGCCTTGTAGATTGCAACGGGGACTTTTCCCTACAGAACATAATACTCACTTCATACATGCGTGTATACCCTGCAGGCATTGGTGGGAAACATTTAATCTGGCAATGTTTAGAAGGTCTGTATGAAGCTTTCCAGAGTGAGCTGGTCCATATTTGAGCATAAAAGCTGTCTTTGTTTCTTTGTGTTAGTACTTACTTGCTCATAGACACAGCACAAAGTATTCAATGATACACCATTCAAATTTCTAATTGCATTTTTAAATACTCTGTACATTTTCAGATGGGTTTGCTCAGACTGGTGAGATACTTGTTTCATAGTGCAAGCTCACCTTACCAGCATGCCAGGCTTCTGTTGGGTGTGTGCATTCTGTAGTTCAACTTGAAGATACCTGATGTCCCATTAGGGCACGGTATAAAGGCCATTGAGCAGATTTAGTGCTTTGTTTGGAGATTTCTCCATAGGTGACTACTGAGACCATTGCTGCTTGGATTGGTGAAAAACTACCAGTCTGATGCTTGGGTTAATCAGTGCCAATAGTATCCTAAGGTTTGATCATTGTAGATGTGCTTGTGCAAGAAGAATATATGAAAACTGCTTTGCATTTACTGAGTCCTGTCGGTTTTCTCTCCTGCCAGAATGCCTTGGAGGTAGAGTTCTCAAAGCAGATTGAAATGATGATTTATGATGTGCTGGAAACCAGAAGACTCTAGTTCACCTGAAGTGTCCTGAATAGAAGATTTCCTTCTTGTCTGTTTGTTTGCAGTAATGAAATATATTGGACTCAGTATATTCTGCAGCTTTCTGCCTTGCTCTTATCGTGGTTGGATGGCGTGCTTGTGACCTTTCAGCAAGCAAGCTCTTCTCTTCAGTGGTTCATGTAGCAGTGCATTTGTAAATGTCAGCTGTTTTTCCAATAAAATTCTTCCCAAACTTCTTTTTTTTTCTTTTTTTTTTCCCATATGTGGTGGAAATACTTCATCCAGCTGATAACAGACTGATAGTAAGAGGACAAAGAGAAATGGCTTTAAACTAAGGAGGGCAGATTTAGGTCACATGTGAGGGGGAAATTCTTTACGCAGAAGGCGGTGAGGCCCCAGCACTGCTGCCAAGAGCTGTGGGTGCCCCATCCCTCGAGGTGTCTGAGGCCATGGGTGGGTTCTGGGAACCTGAGCTGGGGGAGGCACCCAGCTCACTGCAGAAGGTGGGGTGGTGGAGCTTTAGGATCCCTCCAAGCCACGCAGTTCTCTGCTCTTCGCCAGGAAGTGTTCTTACCAGGACTTGATAGGCCTTTACCACCTAGAATACGACTGATCAGGGAATCTGCCTTTCCTCTTTCTGCACGTCCAGTATTTTTTCTTCCCTGGTGCCCTTGCTTTGGTGGTGCAAGCATTGCAATGGCAATTACAGTGATTCTTTCCATCTCCTACATCACTGAAATAAAAAGAGCAAGAGTCAGAACTGAGGATTCACCATTTTTTTTTTCCACGCATAGAATGTTGATCAAGTGAAGATGAGTTCTAGATGTTTGCAAATAGCTTCTTTGGGCTTTTCTTTCAGGAGGAATGTAAATGTTAATTATTTACTTCATAGGGGTTACAGTACTGGTTTCACACATCAAATTCCACTGCTCACACAAGTAAGAGCTGGGATGAACTGCCACACATCAACTGCCTGAGAACCTGGGGTTTCTGTTTTCCTCAGTAGGAAAATAAACTAACTATGCTAACCAGTAAGGTTTGCCCATGTTGAGCACATTAAGAGCTAGCAGTCAACAATCTACATTTTTTTCCTTCCTAACATGGTTGCATTAACCATTACATTTTAGAACTTTGTGGATAGTTCTGAGATTTTTTTTTTAATTTTCTTTCAAGATGAACTTTATCAAGGCCTGAAGATACATGGGTATTTTTGCAGAAATTCTGTGAGATGTGGCCAATTTGAAGCCGGACTGTGCTTTCCAATTCTACCTCAAATGCCACCTTCCTGAAGGGTCCCCATAGCCCTCCTCTTCATGTGCCGCCACCACACGGAGCTATAAGCATCTGACTTCTTAAAAGTGCTTCTCTAGAAATTGTGTCAACACCTAAAGGCACATCCTTTGTGCTATTTGTGCCAGGCAGTGTCCAGACTGACAGCTGTGGTGCCTTCTGTGACATCTGTTGGCAATTAGTTGCAAAAGATTATGCTAATGGTTAAGCATGGTTTAGGAGCTGCTGCTTGCTTCAATGCAGAAATTGATTTCACTGATCTGAAGGAAAAGAGATTCTTCCTATTGCTTCATGTCCTCCCTGGAAGCAATAGGATCATGAGTTTGGCATCTGACAATTGTACTTAGGATGCATCTCTGATGATTGCTAAGAAGCTGCAAGCTCAGAAGGCAGCTGTGTCAGTAAAGTGCCACAGCCTCATCGGCTTGTGGCTCTCCTCACCTCATTTCTTTCACCTTGATGCAGAAGAGTTGAAGAATATCCAAAGAGCTGATGCTCGTGTGATCTTCTGTCTCTTCTCCCCAAATGCCAGAGGAAATTGGTGTTGAGCTTTGGGTTTTTAAATTAAAAAGTAGGAAAGGATTAGTAGCCTCAGTTTTGTGAGTAGTATCTTCAATTCTTTCTGGGCAAAAAAAAAATCAGGATGGCAAGACTAAGTGGAGGAGCAAGCTTTTACATGAGCTGAAGAGGTGAAGGGGAAATTACTCTGAGTTAACTGATGTGAAGTCTAGAGTGGTGACAGTAGTGCAGGGATGACTACAAGTAGTTACTGCTGACCAAAAACCAGACTGAAAGATGACAAGAGTGAAGTATTTGGATCTGGAAAGAGAAGAAGTGTAATCTGAACTCTCTTTTTCCCATTGTGGAAAGGGGAAAAAAATATATATATATACAGTCTTTGTGAGGCATCAGAACATACGAGGGCAGATGTTAGAGAACTGTTTAACAAGAAAGCCATTGTAAGGCACTGGAGGTTGTGACCTGACAGTTAAGGAACCTTAATCACTTGAAGCTTTTAAGAGCAGATCAGAATTGCTTTGCCTAATTATTTATAATGCTAAGGAGAGTTGATCACGCTTTGAGATAGGAAGATGGATGACTGCTTGAGGATGCTGCCTGCCCTGTTTGTCTATGAAAGAAAGCCTCAGGACTTACTCAGCTAACACTGTTTGAGATCTCTGCAGTGTATTACGATGACTCAAGGCTTGGGTAGACTTCCTGTGGCGGTGGCACTCCCTTAGCGCTACTTCATCACACAATACCTCTCTAGTTTTGAAATTTGTCTGGAGAGGTCTCCACCTCTGCAACTACAGTGCAGGTGCTGGTTCCTGTCTGTGGCCCATTCGTTCACTGGCAAAGAGCCCGATGACAGACATCAGCAGGGCCAGACTTGGACTCGAGAGATGCCCAGCAATGGCTGTCTGTTTCTTCCTATGGCTGGGAGCATAAGCAGAGAAAAATACCCATCAGCAGCACGCGAGCTGTGTGCCACAGCTGAACCATCTGCAGCACATGCAGCACAAATCAGGGGCCACTTGTCAGGTCCTACAGTTTGGCTTTAGATGGGAATGGGGAAAGTCAAATAAATGAGATTTACACAGCAAACTGGCTGTCAGTAAGGCTACTCAGCTCTTTAGTCACACATTTGCATGAGCAGGGTGCCTTGCAGTGCAACCAGACATCTGTCCTCGCTGTTGGTAGGACAGGACAGTGCAGCATTTCCAAAGTGAGGATAGGATGTCAGCTCAGGAACACAACACAAAGGTCCTGCCGAGACAGGAGCACGCCAGTCTGAGCACTTGGATGAGTAAATGTTTGATTCTGGGCTTTGCCCTCTGCCCTGACAGTTGTTGAGTGTTTCCACGGAGGAGCTGCGCACAGCCGGGAGGGAGGCTGCCAGCTGGACCGCTATTTTCTGTTGTATGTTATGAAATAATTACCCAACTGGGAATGACACAAACGCCTGCGGACGCTTTTGCTTCTTCAGCCTAATTTCAAATTACATCAGCTGCTCTGCTCTGAGCCTTATTTTTGGAGACGCTGCCTATTAACACCTGCACATGCTCGTGCTTGCTCACAGCTTCACGTGAGGTTCCCACAGCCACCACTCACGGTGTGAGATGCTGCACAGGCACTGCAGATCAGCGCATTGCTCCGTTTCTGTGCCCAGCCGCAAGGGATGTGCCTGCGTCATCACAGAGTGATCAATTGCTTCCCCTTGGAAACAAGAGGACCCAAACCCCACCTATAGAAAAGGATTTCAAATGCTAGATGTGAAAACAGTGGTCAGCTTCAAGCATGAACTTGCATAAGTGGGTAAGGAATTTTATCACAAAGTGATACACTATTCTTATGCTAATATGCAAAGTAACAACTGCTTTAGGAAGTTAAAAAACAATCTTCAAGTTGGTTTAATGATTCAGATCTATGTAAAGGAAAACATTTGCATACAAAAAAAAAGACAGTAATAAAAGCAAAGTGACAGAGAAATACCAAAAAATACCAAACCATGAGGCAAAATTAAGGGTATTGGGCTGAAATGTGTAAGTATTTACTCAAAATGCATTGGGTCAAAAGACGTATGTGAAATCTCTTGGCTGTATATTTTGTCTAGTCCATTTTACATAAATATTCTCATTGCAAATGGTTCAGGTTGCTTTTCAACCTTCGTTTGGCTGAAAGAGTTCCAAACGTTCTTCATTCATCTCAGTCCTTTAGTAAATGCAGAATAATGATATGGAGTTATCATAGAAATGATAGAATCACCGTGTTTGGAAAAGACCTCAGATCCAGTCCAACTATCTACCTGCCACCAGTATTTCCCCACTAAGCCACGTCCCTTAGTACCACATCTGGAGGTTTCTTGACCACCTCCAGGGACGGTGACCCCACCACCTCCCTGGCAGCTGTGCCAGCACCTCTCCACCCTTTCAGACAGGAAATTTCTTCTAATATCCAACCTGAACCACCCCGGCACAACTTGAGGCCACGGTTGAACTGAGAGTTGAATACATTTAAAAGTCTTAAAACAGTTTCAAGATATATTTGAAGAGGAAGTTGGCTGTGTGTTGTATTGCCTGGATTAAAGCACTCCAGACATTCTCTCAATGCACAATTCCATTTTGGGAACTTCTAAACAAAATCATGATGTACCAACATGCTTGTAAATGTACTCAAGTGTGTATTTTTTGCTTGCTTTGTTTTTTAATTGTATACAGCACCATATCAAAGATCTTTTACTTCTGAGCTCTTTGAGTTTTTAAATAAGAGGGCAGCACTGAAACAATATTAATTCTGGTCTGCGTAGCCTCGCACACTGCAGGAAATCCTTCAGCTTTGTCTCTGAGTCTGCAGTTGCTGTCAGTAACTTTAAGTGGCTTTGAAAACACTTTACATTTTGATACCTAACCTCATTTCAACAATTCTATACCAGGCTGGGAGGATTCCTCTTTCTCCAATTCAGAAATATTTCTCCTGGAAAAAATAAAAAAATAAAATTAAAAAAAAATTAAAAAAAAAAAAAACAAGTGAGTAAGAAGAGGCTTTACCAGTAAGTGTGTGTTTAAAGTCAAAGCTGCAGTTCCTTCTCTCTTAGCTGAGTACCAGCTGCATGGTAGGACACAGCACTGCCTCCATCTGCCTTGAAGTAATTCAGTATTATACTGTCCTTACTCAATCATGTAATCTCCAGTAAAAATTAATCAACAAAAATAACAACAAAAAACCCACAACAAAATCTATTCCAAAACCGTGAGCTAACTTAATAAATGCTTCCTTTAGCCCCACGCTAGTTGTGTCCTTAATTCTAATTAAGCAGCATGGCACAGTTGCTTAATTAGACAATATTAGCTGGCAAATCCAGCAGCAAAGAATGTTTCTCATTCGTCCTTCTCTGGGAGATGAGGACTGTAGCTGGAGGATGGGTTTAACTCCATGGGGATCTGTGGGGCATTGCCACTACCTTGCTGGTATCCAGGATGCCTTTCCCATGGTCCCTGTTCTGCACGCACAGGTAGAACAGGGGAGACAGTACAACACAGTGAGGGAGCAGGAGTGCAGTAAGGGGATGGCTTGGATGGTTAACAGCATCACATTTGTGATTTCAGATGCTTGCAGCACACAGCTGAGCTTGGAAAACGGGTGTTTCTCAAAAGTTACTCAGAAGTGGAAGATGGATGCTTAGTAATGTGGTCAGAAGACACAGACCAGGGAGAGAGAGCGTGTCCCCTCTGATAAAAGAGAAGGAACAACTGGCTCCAACAGGCACGGAGAAAGCTGAGGCACTCAAAAAGTTCTTTGCCTCAGTCTTCACTGGGCATTAGGCCATTTGAAGACATGGGGATCTACAGTCTGGTGAGCCTCACCTCTGTACCAGGGAAGATTATGGAGGAGATCCCCCTGGAAGTTACATTAAGGCACTTGAGGGATGAGCAGGTGATATAAGACAGCCAGCACAGCTTTACCAAGGGCAGATCTTGCCTGACCCATCTGGTGGCCTTCTGTGATGGAGTGGTGGACAAAGGAAAGGCATTCTCTCAGTCTGGAGATGGAGCGAAACTTTTGACCTTGGGTAGAGATGTGAACAAGTACAGAGAAATTTTGCTCTGTCTGCACAACCCAATGAAGGAAAAAACCTGGGAACATTTACTTGCAACAGCTGCCTTGCAGCCAGCTTTTACTTTGATGTGGGAGCATAGTTCAGGGTCACTCCCACTGTTTTCTAGACACTGTCACGTCTCAAGCAAGCACTGAGCTAATTTCCTCCAATTGTCTTCGGGGAAGCACAAAGATGATGTCACTGTCCTCTGGAAGACCAGGCTGCACCTCCAAACCCTTTTGTAACTAAAGAACCTTCTGTGCTTCCCCAGTGTTCATCTCTAGAGGTGTCCCACGGAGATTCACAGCTTTCAACCATGGCAGATGAGTTCTTATCACTTCCTTGTGGAAATAACTAGCGCTGAAATAATTTCACTCTTAGCAGATGCAGTCTAAGAGTGATAAGGCAGAGTCAAGGGAGATGCTAGTTCGTACTCCTTAAATTCCTGGAGATAGCATTAGCACTTGGTTTTCTTCTTCCTCTCCTAATCTTTCAGTCCATTCTCTCTGAAAATTCAAAATCTTCCCCCCGGTGTTTCTCCTAATCTTGCATTTAAAGTCTCAAGCAATAAAGCTTTCACCACTTTCCTTAGGGAGACAATTTTCCAGCCTACAGTTCTCTGTTCAAAAGCTTTCCACTCTGATTCTCAGCTTAAACGTGCCCCATCTTAATTTTACCCCATTAAAATCATTACTGTATCACCAGTCTTCTCCCTTTAATGCCATATACTTCATTCAAATATTTACAGATTACTTACGTGTCTCTGCTTAGTTTACTAATTATATTGTACCTATTACATGCAGAATCTGTATGTTGTTTCTTTTTTTTTTCCTCTTTCCTTTTGTAATGCCTCCAGGCTGCTGATTCCTTCGGCTGCAGCTCTTCGAGCTCTTTTCCATCTATCCCTGTTGTCCTGCCTTGTTATGCCTTTTTGTACACCATCCAAATCTGCATTGCCTGTTCCTTGCTGTGCTGTCCTAACATGTGTGCAACAACACGTGGGTGTCATTGAGTCGTGCCTCCAAAGTGCATCCTTCCCTTTAGAGGGAGGTTCTGGACCTCACCAGAACACTGCTGGCTTCTGAAGGTCATTTTTATGTTGGTGATTGGGCACGGCTTCAAGATTTGAAGCGGTTCTGGGTCAGAACTTCCAGCAGCAACGCCTGGATCTTGCTCCCTCTGCTGCCTGCATCACCAAAGCTGGACGTGCCCATGAGGCTAAGCAGAATTCATAGCTAGATCATCAGATCGTAGGATGGTTTGAGTGGGAAGGGACCCTTAAAGGCCATCAGGTCCCACTCCCTGCAGTGCATGGGGAGCCTCCAGCAGCGCTCAGAGCCCATCCAGCCCGACCTTGAGTGCTTCTAATTCTCCTTACATGTACATAAAGGCAGTTTCCCAAGTTCACGGGTGGGACGTGGGAGGGGGAGAGGCACACACACGCATTCACGGAGTTTTGAAGGGAGTTCCAAACACGGTGCTGTAGCACCAGCAGCCACCGCAGTGCAGCGGGACGCCGCCGTTCCCCTCCCGCAGCGCGACAGACGGACTGACGAGGGATGCATGGATGGAGGGTCGGTCCTCCAGCCCGCCGCTCGCCGCTCTCCGCCATAGGGGGGCGCAGTCGGACTCGGCCGCTCTACGCGTCGCTCGGCTGCTCCGGCGGCGGAAGTGACGTCCCGCAGAAGAGCCCCGCGGCCTCCGCTGACATTTTCTCTGGCGTCGGGGGCGCGGCGGAGACCCGGCTCCTCCCGGCCGCCCATGCTCCAGCTGCTCCCCCCCGGGGGGGAGGCCAGAAGGGGCCTTCGCCGTTCAGGTGAGTCGAACCGACGCGGCTTGGGCTCTCCCGCCCTTCCGGGGCCGTGCCGCTTGCAGCCGTTACCGTTAGCCGGCGGCGGGTCCCGATCTCGTTCCCCTTCACCCTGAGGAGGAGGAGGAGGGAAGCGGGATCCGCGGCTGAGGGCTGTGGAGAGCGGGGCCTCTCGTCACGGACCGCCTGGGCACGGCTGGAGGTCCGCGAGGCCTCGCACGGCGAACCGAAGCGACGCGTTGTGCCCGGCTGGGGTTTGCCCGAACCGAACCGCTGTGCTTCGGCTGCGGGACTTTGACACGCTGGTGTTTGCTCTTACGTGGGAGAAAGTTCAGCTGGTTCGTTGCTTATCTCTCCTTTCGTTTTCGTAGGGTTTAACGGGCTGCAGGTGTGCTTCCGAGCAAGGAGAATCTGAAGTTCGGCTGTGCTGCCTGCTCCTGTTTGAATGAGCAAAAAGGCAGACTGCACAGACTGGTGATAGCTGGGCTATGTCTGCTCGGTTTCAGGCTTGTAACTTTGCACTAATAGTTGCTGTCAGGCAAGTTGAATGGTATGTTCTCAGGTATGCTATCAGGTGTTGAATGGCTGCTTGGTGGAAGGTGTTTGTCCTTCTTTTAGTTGGGAGAGTGGAAGTGGTAATGAAAGCCCCCACCGTGGTTCAGTAGCATCAAGCTGTGAACACGTCTTGGTTTATTAACTGTGGAGCTGGGCAACTTGTGTTGGCATCTGTCAGTATCTTTGTGCAGCTATAACTGCAGCAGCCGAATTAGACGAGGTCCTGATTGTAACTACTCCCATACTTACAAAGTATACTTACATATAAAGTGCCTCACTGCGTTTGGAGGGGCTGTAACAATCAATAGAACAGACAGGGTTGGAAGGGACCTCAAGGATCATGGAGCTCCAATCCCCCTGCCACAGCAGGGCTAATACTAGACCAGGCTGCCCATCCAACCTCCAGGGATGGATGGGGCATCCACAGCCTTTCTGGACAGCTGTTCCAGCACCTCACCACTCTCATAGTAAAGAACTTGTATATAGAGATGCTGTGATTAGGTGTAAGTCCTGATTTCTTGTTTTTGCTGGCTGTAATTTTGTAATTTTAAAGAAATGAATGAGCAGTAAAGACCCTTAGTCGTCTTTTAAGTAATCATCTCTTTAAAAATGTAAGTTTTCTTCCTGAACAACCCGCACTACAAATAGACTGTAAGTCTTCTCAGGTACTTCTCAAGCATAGAACCAGATAGCAGTTCCACTCCTAGGCATGTGCTAAGGTATTTCTGGTTTTCTAGGAAAGATTTTAAAGTGCAAACAATATTATTTCTTGCCCAAAAACAGCAGGCAAACTGTTACATTCAAATGTTTGTTTTGAAGTGCTTTATGTTGCTTAAATCTATCAATAATTTCACGCTTGACCAATTGTAATGTGCTTAAAACAGGGCATGGTGCTCTGTGGAAGTGTTCATCCTGCCTCAGTTAATATCTGCGGTTGCTCTTTCTATGATAGAAGAGCTGAAGTCAGGCAGTCCCAGCCGTGCAGCTTCTCAGGGAAACGCTGCCTTTGTGGACTGAATGAGTTTGTAGCAGCTTGCAAGGAGAACAGTAAGTTTATGTGGAGTTCAGATCACAGGTAAACACACAGTACAAAAGCAATGAGGTGAAGTGCTGTGAAGTCATCTACCTGTGAGCAATAGTTCTCCAGCAGTTCTCTGAGTATTTCATGTGCCCAGTGATCTGGAGGAGCTTGGTGCTGGTTAAAGAAGCTCCAGTGAGGGTGGTTGTGTGGCTGCTAATCAGTGCTGCTTTCTGGAGTGCCAGTGATAGTAGTGTTTTGTCTGGGTGACTGTAGGGGCGAGGGAAGGTAGTGCATGAACATAGGCAGATAGTATTTATGCTCAACTGTGAGGATAACATTTCTGATTCATTTTTAAGCACTTACATTTTTTAATTAAAACGTGTTGACTATTTCTGTTTGCTTTTGAAACTAATTGTTGGTTGGCTAGCATATAGGCATCACAAAAAGTTGCAATGAGAAATTCCTTAGAAATCAGGAAGAGGAAAGGACTGTGGTCTTGCACGTTCAAGAACGTGATACGTGTCTTAGCACGGCCTGGCCCTCTGTATTTGCACTTGATAAGTGCACAAAGGCTGCCTGCTTGGTGAAATCTGAAGGGCACGAACAGGTTGGGAAATGATTGGAGGCGTTAAGCTGGGTGCTGGGAGAAGGGAAAGGAATCTGAAGACAACCACGAGGCAGTTGAGAATGGCATACGTGCAATGGTAACCACACATGCAAACCGAGCTCTGCTCTAACTGATAAAAGGGAGATAGGAAGGATGTTGGTGTGTGTTTGGTAAGTGGTCAGATCATGCTGGCAGCTGACAGTGTGGAGGAGGTGTGGGATTAATGAGGTAAGGTAGGACTAGATGAACTAAGTGCAGATACAGAGTATCAGGAGGGGCTTTGAATGCTAAGCATTTGGGAAATAAGTTGATCAGTACAGGAAGAGAAATAACTGCCTTCTTTGTCCTGATGCCCATCTCCTTTATGGTATTTACCTTTAAAGTCCAAGTTTTCCCATCTTGCTTTGAAGTCCGTAACTAGTTTTGTTCACTTGCTTCACTATCTCTTGTATATTATCACATCAACACTGCGTTCCACTGAAAATGCATGTGCCATGCAGGACCTGGGAGGTTATTGCCAATCTCAAACATCTGTTAGTGAGGTGTGAGCTTCCACACACCCTGCTGAAGTGGCTCCTGGGTGCATGAGCTGGGTTTGGAGCTGCCTGCTGTTGCGGTTTTACCTGGCAAGCACTCAGCGCTGCACAGCCATGTACTCACCTCCCCCTCTTCTACAGGAACAAAGGAGAGAATCGGGGGGGAAAAAAAGATAGAATTCATAGGCCGAGCTATGAACTATTTACAAAGAGAGAAAAGAAAGAGAGAGATAACAGTAATAAATATGTTGACACAATAGGTGATGCACAAAGCAAGTGCTCACCACCTGCAGACTGATGCCCAGACAGTCCCTGAGCAGCAGCAGCCTCCCCTGCCCAACTCCCCACTGTTCTCCCTTTTTTGTCACATGCTACCATGCAGTGTAGGAGACCCCTTTGGCCAGTTTAGGTCAGTGTGCCCTGGTTCTGCTCCCTCCCAGCAACTTGTGCCTCCAAGCCCTGCAGCTGGCAGGATAGTATTAGAAGCTGAGAAACTGTCCTTGGCTATGTGCAGCACTGCCCAGTGACTGCTAAAACATCCGTGTGTTATCAGCTTTGGTTTTCTCCTAAAGCCAAAACATAGCATCATATCAGACACTGTGAAGGGGGGGAAAAAATACTGTCCCAACTGAAACAAGGACTTCTGATTACACTCTGGCCAGGCCGTTACCACTGAAAACATCTAAGTGTGAGAACTTTTCAAATGAATAGATGTTTAAGCAACCTGTATTTCACTTTCTGTAACGTCTGTTTATGTGTCGATGGTACTTTTAGACAGAGCTGGATCAATGATCAGTTTATGTGCATTTGACTAGATGCCTTATGAAACTGTAAACGTTGTCAGAAACTCAGCAGAAGACTTAATAACATATTTAGCAGATCAGAGAGAAAGATTTAAGCAGCATAGTTGCAGGCACATATCTAGCGCCTCAGAAGGGGCACTTGGAAAGAAGTTCTGAAACTTGGTAGGTTTTTACTGACCTGAACATGCTTGAGTAGCAGCGGGGAACCAAAAATGAAACAGCAGAGGGAGAGAGGGACTGGCTTAGTGCTGGGAAAGAACTCTGTGCTCTACGTGCTGCTGTGTTGTTTGCTTGTCTTGTTTCCTTGTGTGCAGGACAGTAAGGAAACTCTCAGTTTTTCAGTGCATGAACTGAAGCTCAGCAGGTAACGAATGGTTGTGCCCTTAACACAGCTGAGCTGCTATGACACTGGAATCTGCTGCAACAAAAAACTGCTGCATTTGACTCTCGAATTTGAGATCTAGAAAATAACTTTTACAAGTGGGCAATTCTGATCATAAAGGAAGCTGAAAGATGTAAATAAAAAAGTGGACGTAGCATAAGTATTAGCCTCAGCAGCTGCTTTATCATAAATCCATCTCTGAACTAGACTGGAGTGACTGATGCAGTGGCACTCAGTTATTGCTATGAGTTAGAAATTAAATTTGTGGTTCATTGCTTGTTGACACTTGTTTGTGTTCCCTCATTACAGATCTGATCAATGTGAGTAGAGTCGGTGCAGTATGGCAGTTTCTCCACGGATGTGACTTTGTTTCTGCAGCTCAGGCACATGTTGATTACTCATTCAGGACTGAAATGAGATGCAGCTCTGAGGTGTTGCTGTTACACCATTGCAGATGCATTAATGAAAGCACAGGGAGGTCAAGTAACGTGCTGTGGTCATGTGGTGAGTCAGCTTTGGATTCGCTGTGGTCCAATATGGCACCCATTTTTAAGAGGGTATTTAGTTTTTTATCAGTTTTACCACTTAATCTGCCTCTTGAATATTCAGGATAAAATTTAATTAGAAAAATATTGAACAGGCTTTAGCCTTGTGATAGTCGTCTCCAGTAACACAGCTAAAAGCTGTTAGTACCCAATCTGAGAGCTTTTAAATCATAAGAACAAGTGGTCGCTTCAATTAACTCCAAGTATTTAAGACTCAAGCCTGTAGTTTTGCTTCCATATACTTGGATTTTACCTTTGACTTTTCAGTGCAACTTCTGCAGTGTCCTGCAGAATGCTTTTCAGCTTTTGTAAGCAGGCAGACTGACTATGGGTGGATAGTGTTCCTGCTGCTTTTCTTGTGTAACGTCTTGTTTCCTTGTGCTTGGTCATCACTCTTTCAAGCCTATTTTGGTGAAAGCAGATTTCACTTTCGTTCATCCCAAATGAGCAGAGTCCAAGTGATTCACAGTAGCAGAGCTCAGAATAACTAAACACCAGACTTTGTCGTATCAGTTGTCTGTGAAATGATGTGTCTTCCACCATATCAGTAATTTGCTTTTCATTGAGAACCTTACATTTTCATGGTACTGTTTGGCACTGCTTGCTCCAAACAATATTGTCTAACGCAGTGAAGTGAAAAGAAGGAAGTCAACATGATAGCCACATAAGGTTAGGATAGTATGTGCTGTGTCTTTCTAATCAACTGGTAGTCTCCTGACCCCTCCATTTATTTTCCCACTTCCTGTTCTCTGGGTATGCCAGCTCTTGCTATGGAGAGGGATCTAAGTCTGCTGGCACAAGCAGAGTTTTGGGGAAGAAGTGGTGATGACAAGGTCAGGGAGTTGTCTATTAGTTCCACATACTCTGATTGGAAGACAATGTAAGATAAGATGTTGTTCTTGTTTTTTAGGAAACATTCTGCTAAGGAGGTAAGCTGGAATAAATTCTGATAGCCTGAGGCCTCGTTTTGTTCAACAAGATGTCTTTTGAAAATGTAGTTATCATTGTGGGAAAGAACGGGCCTGTGCCCATAAGCTGAATGGCTGATAAATACAGTTTGTGCTGTCAATAGCTGTGGTTTTCACAGAGCTTGTAATGTCTTTTGATTAACACTGTAGGGGCTGTGAGGAGCTAAAGCAGACAAGCATTTCTCTAACCATTATTTTTTAAAAGCCAGTGAAGCAAGTTTTACTTTGCGTGATTTCACTTACTGGCATTAATAAGTTATCTCAAAGGTAATTTACAGCATTTGGATCCCAGGCCATGCTTTATGTACAGGTTATTTCAGCCTACTGTCACAAGAGAAAATCCAGAACTTGTTGAGCACTGGAAAATTAAATCAATGAACTCTAGAGAGTATCATGCCAGGGTTTTTAATTTTGGGGGGATTATGCAGCTACAGACCTCATGCAATTAGAAGTTAGTTGATAACAGACTCTTGATTTCTCCTTTTTGTGTTACAAGATGATGCTTTTTCTACTTTTTAACATCTGTAGTGAATTTCAGTGAAATTCATGTGGAATTCATAAATCTCCAGCAGTAAGATTTTGTTGGACATAATACATCAGATCAGTGGTCTTTTTTTCCTTCTACCTCTGCTTTTGCTAGAAAATTTGTACATATATATCATTTACATGTCTTCTACTGACAATTATTCTTAATTCTTAAGAAAGCTCTCCCAGCTATTCTTAAAAGAACAATAATGCAGCAAATCATTTTAGGATGCATAGTGCTTTTAATTAAGGGCACGTGGGGATTTTTTCCATTAATACCTGCACAGTACCAACTACAACTACCATCTAGATTCTTAGTTTGTTGTTTTTTTACTCTCTTTATAATAGGTAACTGGGTGTTCTCTTAGATTTAACTCTTCAAGTCAAATATATGCAAAGCCTTCTCTATGTTTACCAGTCTTTCTGCCGCTCTTTCAAAGCGGGGGTCAAATTTCTTGAGGTATGCTGACTAGGAGTAAGTGTAAGGAGTATCTGATAATGACAGCAGTGTTAAAGACATCATTTATAATGCACTTGGAACTGGCTTTTGACGCGGTTGTGTTTCAGAAATACCCAGACTAACTTTTGACCATTTTTTAGAATAAATCTGAGTGTACTTTGCATCGACTTCTTCATCTGCTGTTTGTCAGAAGCTTGTTCTGAATTAACCTTCTCCTGCACAGTCCTTTTTCCTTCCCATGCTTTTTTCTCCTTCAGGTGCAGGTTGTGCCACAGTCCACCACTAATTCTGCCTGCGTCCACAGATGCCTGTGGTTTCTATGTCCTGTGAGGATTCCTTTTTCTGTTGTTTTGTTGGAACAGTTTCTTAGGAAACCTGGAATGGGGTGCAGTGCACTGGGTTTTGTAAAGGTGCACACTAAAAGGTTGGCTGTCGTTCTGCATGTGGTCTTGAGTTGGGTCCAGCAGCACAGGTGAGTTCTTTTTTAAGTAAGAAGCCAGCAGGTTGTTTGCACTGGAGCTGTATCTTCTGCTTATTGATTACTGATATGACAGACAAGTGTCATGAGCACTTCGTTCAGCAGAGCACACTAGGCATGTTAAGACTGCATTACACATCTGCTAGACAACAAAATCAAATGTTATGTCTTCTTTTTGAGCATTTTTTTGACCAATGCTTTGGTGCCAGGAACGGCCCAGCAGCAGCTGATGGTTAGATGCTGAAATTTCATAATTTGAAGGCAACATGCATTACCTTTAGGGTATTCAAGGCTTTTTTTTTTCCACTAGTATTTCTGTTACAGTTTCATGTTCAGCATTTAGATCTTGTACAACTAGCTTAATAGTTAAATAACAACAAGCATTAATAGCTTGTGAGTGTGAAAATGACCTGAGGACTTGTTTTGACTTGTGTAGCCTTCCAGACTTCGTGTAGAACTTAGGCCTATCACCTAATTTCTCTTCTTCAGTTGGCCAGATCATAAAATAGTTATGTTGCTGCCAGATTTGACAGGAAGATACTGTGTTTTTGCCTGAAGCAAAACTGCTGCTGAATGACAGTTGGTTTTTTTTTTTTGTTTGTTTAAGCTTTAAAATACCCCAAAGCTGATTTTTTTTTTTTTTTTTTTTTCTTCTATGCCAGCATGTAAAACAGGCTGCTTGTGAAGTACTTGCAGACAAACTGTATGGTTGCTTAATATCTCTTTGCTAACTCAGCTTTGTTATAAACAAGTGGCTGTCATAAACTCATGCAGTGTCTAGTTTGATGACTTTCTCTTGATGACTTTATTATGAGATGCAACAGACAAAGGGATCACCAACATCAGCTAGAGGAGTAGTGCAAGATTGTGCAGAGGTGCAGATCTTAGCATAAGGTAGGCAGGCAGTCCTGTTCCAGGAAAGGAAAAGTTGCAAATAATTGCCGAGCAGCACTTCTCTATTAAAAGTGTCTGTGCTCCTGTTGTCAGGAACTGACAGGTTATGATTTGCTAGGCCCAGTGACTGGTCTGGTGCTCCCCTCATTCTACACCTGTCGCTGCTGTCTGGTGTGTTCACTTAGCTCTCCTGAGCTGTGCTTCTCAGGCCTTAGTCTTCTGTAAGGTGCAGAGCTTCCTTCCAGGGAGCAAGGCTACAGAAGGAGCAGCAGTGGGCAGTTCTGCCTCATTACAGTGGCAGCAGACAGCCAGAGGGATTGAAGGACTCATGGAACTGGAACCTGTGACCCATACCACTCACTGCTGCTTCAAATTTTCCGAATACCAGTAGGGTACAGAGTGTTCGTTTGTGCCTGCCTAGGATAGATCTGCTTTAACTTTCCTGGAGACAGCAGTGAAGTGACTAGTAGTACATCAAAGCTGCATTGTTGTTCTGATCTGTTTGAAGCTACTAGCAGATAACTACGTGTGTGATCACTTTCTGAATAGAAAGCAAATCTCCACTGTGGCAATCAGGATTAATTTAAGTGTTTCCACTGTACCCAAACAACTTAATATGTGGTATTTTTGGGAGCATTACTTTATTGACCACAGCAGAACAATAGGCCAACGTTTCCGGTTGATCTGTTTAACAGGCTATTTTAGTCTCTTGCATAAAATGGCATGAATCAATGGAGGAAGCACAGCATGCATTTATCTTGAGAAACAGAAAAATGGGGGTAAAATGGGGTTTTGTTAAACTACAGTTCCTAGGGGGAGATGGTGCATCTGTATGGCTATCCTTAGTAAGTTGGTCCTGTGCAAGAAATGTAGCATAGCTATCCCAGTATTGATTTCTTCAACTGGTTTTGTTGTTGGAATCATGATAATCTGCAAATTAATCTCCCAAATTTTTAGGAACAGGGTTGGAAAAATTACGCCTCTGGCAACTAATGGAATGTAGAGTGCTGAGGACTTTAAATCACTCGAGAAAAACAGTTGCACTTTGAGACAGAAATGATATTGTAGAAGATTAAATGCAACCTCTGTGCCCTTGTCTGTGTGCTAATTAATTTATTTTCACAAGCACAGTGATTTTGTGGAATTCCAGTGCATCTGGTGTATGTTTCTGGAAGCCTGTGTGTCAGCTGGTAAAGTAACTGTACTGGTAGTTACAATTTGCTTGGAAGAGGCAGAACATGTGCGTTTAAATTACAATGTGTAGACCTGTATTTAAATGTGAAAACTTGTTTCTTGTTAACGATGAAAGAAATGTTGCTTTTCAGGGTTGCTAAGGATGCTTCAGAAGCCTTTGCTTTAATACGTGTAGTTTCTCTTCTGTGTTGTATAATTTGTGTATCCAGCCTGCTGAGCACTCAGTAGGAGCAGCCTATTTTTAACCTTGGTTTGTTTATGCAAAACCAGTTGAAACAGAGCATTAGTTTAATCCTTTCTTCTTTTGTTTCACACCTCAATTCTCTTAGCATGTCTGTTGCAAAGGGTCTTATTCTTTAGGATTGCTACCAGGCCTGATTTGTGAATCATCTGATAAAGAGCCAACTCCACTCCCAGAAATGTGCCTTAGGTAGAATTGTATGCTGGTGAGTCAGCTTCGGGGCAGCATTTTCAAAGGAACGCTATATAAATTACACAGTATCCATGTGGGGGTGGCTTAGTGTTATGAGAAATCTGCTCTAGAGCATCGTGCACACATCCACACAGAGCTGAGTCAGTCGGCTTCAGTCAGATCGAGTGCTGCTTGCACTTCTGTTAAGTGCAAAGGTATGTGTGACACTTAAAGAAAATCAAAGGCATCTTGTAAGAATGTACTGTATCCCACAGAAGGAGAAGGAATACAAAAGACAGCATTTAAAAAGACCAGAAAGCATTGGTACTTCCTCCTTTGTCATGATGCAGAATAGGTTTTTTTTTTTTTTTATAGCAGTCTAATAACTTGATTAGTTTTAATGTTAAGGAAGCAAATTGGGGTAGAAAAGAAGGCATGCTAAACATATGGGTAAACCCAGAAAAGTTCAGGCAAATACTGAGAAGCAGCCAGTCGGTTGTACTCCACATCTTCAGAATCTTGTGGTTCTCTGTCAGAAAATCTGGTGTTTGCCAGAATTTTCCCTTTTGTCTTATGAGGTGGACCTGAATGTTATGGCCAGCTCCTCAGTATCCAGGCCGTGTTCTGTGTCTGTCCTTTCTCTCTCCCTTTCCCTTAGATGCAGAATCCATCGAGTGCTTGGTTCAGTTCTTGCTGCTCTTGCCAGTGTGTTTATCTTATTAAAAGGAAAAAAAAAAAGAAATTGGAAGAAAAATCCACTATTTTTTGAAGTGGTATAGGACTAAGTAGCATACGTTTGTGCATGACTCTTTTACCTCTTATTCCATCCATGCTCAATTGCTTTTGGTAAACATGCGATAATCCACTGGTAATGGAAATAATTGTTTATGTGAATCTGAGTCACTGTATTCTTCAGTTCCATATAAATAGAAAAATATTTAGATTCAAGTGAAGGCATTGGTATCTGTGACATTGGAACTGCAAGATACATTTCCTCTGGATGGACCTCTGTAGCTCTGTATTCTAAACAAGTAACTCCTGTGCAGCACTGCAGCTTGATTTCTTGTTTATGTAGTCACAGTCCATACTTTATATTCACTTAGGTGAAAATGTAGGTAGTTTCTCATTTTTCAAATTATAACTTGTAATGAATGACTTGTGGTGTGAGGAGGTGGGTTCCAATTTTCTTTTTCTGTCAGTGCTAAAATGGTATTAAAAGACAAAGTTTTGCTGTATATGTTATAAAAGTTCTTAGATGTAAGAGTGGTCACAGGCAAGGAAAAGCAGTCTTCGGGGTGTGACTGGGCATGGTGGTAGTTAAACTAGGTTCCTTTCCCATAAAAAGGTTGGAGCTGGTGGTCTTTTGAAGTTCCTTCCAGTCTGGGCTGTTCTGTGAAATGTGTCAGTAGTAAGCTAAGCTGGCTTTTAAGAGAAAGCTGCTGCGAGGAACTCTTGTTCTTCTGTCTACAACAGCTGGTGAGGTGAGAGGTGATTTGCACTTTGTGTGTGTTGGGCATTCTTTATCATGGTCAGTTCAACTGCACCCGAAAAGGTGATGTACAATTAAAGTGAAGCTATTGTGATGTTTATTAAGTATGTCAGGCCTTATCATGTTCTCTGATGAAACTAATTTCCTAATGGCATGACAACTCTGAAAAACATTTATTTTGCTGAGAACAAAACAAGCAAAATCCCATGAAGGATGTATACATGTCCAGTTATTGACTGATAAAGAGCGTGCATACCATCCTTGATACAGCTCTGTGTGTGCTAGTGTTTATTAATAGTGTAAATTTTACAACAGTTGTTCTCAGAATTATTGTTATTCAGGATCTACTAAAGTTTACATTTCATTTCCTGCTTTTTAATCCATTTTTTGTCTTCAAAAATCTCTTCTCAGATGAAACAGTGCTGTGAAAGAAACTCTTCAGTAGCCCCTCCTGTGCCTAGTTTGAGCTCAAGGTGTGATGGGAGCAAGCAGCAGGTAGCTTTCCATCAGATTTATTTTTATCTGAAGGGATAATTTGTTCCTTGCCTTCATTCCCTGGTCTTATTGCCAGCTCTGGCAGAACATTTTTTGTCTTCTGGTTTTGTTTTCTTCTGGCTTAGTGAATTTACCCAAGAAACAGCAGGCCCGCTTTGGTACAAAGGAGGGAACAGGACTGCTCAGTTGTGAGTGGGGGTAAAAATAGATCTGGACTGGTGGCACTGAGCTGTTAGATTGGGTGGGCTGTCTGCTGAGCTGACCTTTGGAATCCTTCTGGCTTTCTTCACAGGAGCACATTTTTCTAAGAGTACAGATTATGTGCCTTTACAAATGACTGTGTGGTTTAAAAGTATCTCCCATGTAAAGCTGTGGGTTGATACTTAAAGGTTTCTGCACACTGGCACTTTGTATGGTTAAAAAGTAAAATCTAGCACAGAAGTTCTTATAGAATTGCTGTGTTTTTTTTTTTTCTTTTGTATCTGCATAAAAAAAGGAATGACATTTCTGAGCAGTGTCTAATTAAGTATCCATCTGTGTCTATAATCATCACATTAATTATTTTTTCGATGCTATATTCTCCTTTCAGAAAGAAACTGGTCTTTCTCTAATTCTACCTCAAGATCACCTTTTTTTCCATGCTATTATTAGAAAAAAGAGGGGCAAGAAAAACCAGGACTTTTTTAGTATTCTTCTTTATGATCTGTGTATTTCTCAATCAGAACTAAGTCAGTTTTTTTTCTTTGATTTGTTGCTAGGAGAAAGATCTGGTCAGCATCACCTCAGTGTGAGGAAAATCACAGTGCAGGTTCTCCTGGAGGCCATTCACAAGCATGTGAGGCATGCAGAGGTGGTCGAAAAACAGCTGTCATTGATTTGTGAATGGCAACTCTCGTGTGACCAACCTGGTGCCTTCTGGGCTGGGGTCAGTGGCTGTGTGGGCAGTGGGCTTGCATTGCCCTTGATTTCAGCAAGACCTTTGCTGTTACGCTCTTGTGGTCACATCAGTGAGACACAGACTGTTCCTAACAACCTGGACAATGGGATGAGGTGCACTCACTGAGTTTGTGTATGATGGCACGCTGCAGGGAGGGGTTGCTATATTGGAGGGCAGGCTGCTTACTCAGAGGGACTGCAGTGGGCTGGAGAAGTGTGCTGACAGAAACTCTAAGAGCTGCAGCGTAGCACAGTGTGAGGAGAGGCTGGGACAGCTTAGTTTGTTCAGGGGAAGCTGGGAGAGGGGGAGGGTGGTTTCTGTCTGTGAACATGCTTAAAATCTGACAGGACAAGCTGCAGCCAACCTGATCCGATCAGTCCTGAGTAGGACAAGGAGGTTGGAGCAGACACCTCTGCACCAGCTTCTTCGTACAGAAAGTTTCTGTGATTCCATTACTGTCAGAACTCGGACTGTTAGAGCTTGGGTTTTTTTTGGTGTTGTTCACAGAATTGTTTGAGTTGGAAAGGACATTTGAAGGCCATCACTAGTCCAGCTCCCCTGCAACGAACAGGGACTTCTACAGTTACGTTAGATGCTTTCACAACAGGAGTTGGAAGAGATCTGGCATGGCTTGAGCAGTCAAAATAAGATCCTACTTAGTAATAATAAAAAGCTTCTTTTCATAATTATGTTCTTATCAAGGTCAGAACACGTAGATGAGACTTGTTTGGTTTTTTCCTGGCTGGTAGGCTAGCGAGATGGAAAGTCAAGTACTGATATTCTTGTTTTCCCTTTGGGAGCTCTGGGGTATATGATGTTCCCAAATAAAGACGTCTGTGAAAAATGAATCTCTCGTTCATTTTGGCTGCCCTTTAGCTTTGTGTTGAGCTCCATCCTCTGTGCTAATCTCTGTTCTTTGTGCTAAAACGATAGCTGGGGCGAAAGCAGTTCTATGGTTCCCAGCTTGGACTTCAAAATGCATTTCTTTGGGACATCTCTTTATGTATTTGAGCAACCATATTTTTCCTTGCATAAGCAGAAATCAGATTTCAGAGTTCTTGGGAAATGTGTTTTTCTTTTCAAAGCATATTACCACAGGAAAAGCCGGGAGTTGCACTGGCGTATATTTACTGCACACCCCACTGTCTGTAATTCTTGGCAAGCCATTTAGTCATGTTTCACTTCAAAATGGGAAAATTATTTGATAAGGTGGATTTGCAGATGAAATGTGTAGAAATTCTGTTTTTATTAGAGTATTGGGATGCCTTTGTCTCAAAATATGCAAATTCATCATGTGGGTTTGTTGATACTGTGCTGTGGCCAAGAAAATAAATGGGCTCCTATGTGATATTTATTACCTACCTTAAATTACCATCTCCATAAATTCTTTTTTTAAGTTGCTTTCAAGATAATTTTGCTCAGTGCAAGTATTGGGGACATTTTCCTTTATATACACTTGCCTGTGTTTTTTTTTTTGCTGTTGCTGTTTTTTTATTTTATTTTATACAGTAGATGTAGGGTTGTCATCCCTGTCTTTCTTGTGTTGTCTGTTACTAAGTTTTCTTTCCATAACTGGTATTTCCCATAAATATTTTCATAATTCTCTTGCATCGTTTCATTCATTAGCCCGAAGGAAACACAAGCTCTGTTTTAATATTCTTTTAAAAATGAAGTTTCAAAGTGAGATGGGGCAAATGGCACAGTAGAGAGCTTTTGACAGAATCTTTCTAAGTCTTGCTGTAGATAAGCAGCATGCTGTTACAGGCAGCTGGGATGGATTGGGAAACTGAAGGAGGATAGAAGGGATAGAAGAATCTCTCAAATCCATACCATCAGAATGGCCTGGATTGGAAGGACCTCAGGGATCACCAAGCTTCAACCTTCCCACTGTGTGCAGGGCCACCATCCTCCACATTTCATACCAGCCCAGGTGCCCAGGGCCCCATCCAACCTGGCCTTGAACACCTCCAGGGATGGACGGGGCATCACAGCCTCTCTGGGCAGCTGTTCCAGCACCTCACCACTCTCACAGCAAAGAACTTCCCCCTGAATCTTTCAACCTCAATCTTTCCTCCATCAACTTGAAACCATTTCTCTTGTCCTGCCATTATCTGCCCTTGAAAAGAGAAGGGTTAACTCTTCTGTTTGTGAGTTCCTTTAGGTAACCATCTCAGGCTGCTGAAGAATCACCCTTTGCACTTAAATGTATTTTTCAAAACAGTAGGTTAAAGCTTAATATTGCTTTTCCTTATGTGTCTGTGCCATTTTTTTTTTTTTTTTTAAGAGCCATACGTTTGTTTTTCACTGCTCTAAACCCATGAGCAATTTGTTCCCTACGATTCATCTGCAGGTGAATGTGATAATTGAAAGATCCTCCTTCACTTTATTCTGCCCTCAATTACAAATGAGAATTTGGGTCAAAGGCAGAGCGTGAAAAATTAAGATAAAATGATAAATACTGTATTGCTTTAAAAAAAAAAAAGTTCTCTAGGTGCTTTTTGGTTGATAATGTGCAGGTTATCAGGCAGATCAGTAGCTTGATTTTTCATACTTGTGCTGAAGAAATGCAATTTGTTAAAATATAATTTAAAGTAAATGTAGGACTGTGATGTGGGTGGATACTTTTTCTTGCTTGCAGCCCATGCTATTTGATGCTGTTTTCCTGGCAGATTTAGGAGACAGTCTAGGCCAGCTTGTAGGTTCTCATACAGCCAAGGCTTTTATGGCAGCTTTTTGAGAAGCACCCGACTGGTTTTTTAAATGCTCCTAATAAGCTTTATGCATGGCTTACCAGCATTTCTCTCTTCTGAGAAGAAATCTCTTATTATATAGCCAAGACTTCTATAGACGTTGCCTGAAGTATTGTAAATCCCACGTCCCTGAGAATATGGTATCGCTTTTTAGTCTTGCTCTGTGATATTCAGCAGCAACTTGGTTTCAAGCCAAAACGTCTGGATTTTGTTTATGCCACGTTGGTACTGTAAATTTGTCAATTGCCATAAAAACTAAAAGTCTTACAGTTTGAAGTCCTGATCTACTGAAAATAGATTTCTCATCGATATGGAAACAGACCTGCGTTCTGGTCTGTTCAGGCAGATGGCTACCAAGTCTGGGAATTTTCACTCTGGCTTTGTTCATAAGTGCTGAAATTCTCCATTAAAATGTTTGAAGTTCTTAGAGAAGGAGTGAAGAAGTTAGCATATGTTGCTTAGAACACATCGGTTTAAATTTCGTAATATAATGCTTAGAAATGCTTTTGTCATTTTCTGATCTGCTTTGGTGTGCCAGTGGGATGAGCCCCATTTGAAGTGATTCCCACCTATCTTTCACAAATGTGAAAAAAGGAGGAATGGATTGCTGTAACAGGATGAGTTCACGAGGAAAAAGTAAATAGAGAAAACCAGTGTGGTATTGAGTCATGCTGCCTGTAACTGAAAGCAACTAGTTGATTAGGTAATACTGTAAGATTTGGACCGAGTTGCTTGGGTCAATTATTCTTACCATTCTGTTCTTGTGCAGGCTGCTGTGTTGCTGAAAACCACGACTAGCTAACCCCGTCTTCCAGGCTGCGTGCTCCATGCTTTGAGACCGAGGGGACCTTGGTGTTCTGAAATGAAGATGGAGGCAGTGGGAAAAGCAGAAGAACTTTTGGATTCAGAAGTTCCACAGAAGGCTTCTGAGAAGCAGGAGACAGCTCCTGATGAAGATGGACCTATAGAACTGGAGACACATACTCAGAAAGACAGCGTGCCCACTGCATCAGACTCTGCAGTGCTCTCTTCCATGCCTTGCTTACTGATGGAACTGAGACGAGACTCCTCAGAGTCTCAGCTAGCATCTACAGAGAGTGATAAGCCAGCGGGCGGTCGAGTTTATGAGAGTGACTCTTCTAATCATTGCATGCTTTCTCCTTCTTCCAGTGGGCATTTGGCTGACTCAGATACGTTGTCTTCCACAGAAGAGAATGAGCCCTCTCAAGCTGAAGCTGCTGTGGAAGAAGATCCTTCTGGGGTCTCTGGGGGTGCAGCTGGGAGGAAATCCAGGCGATCCAGGTCCGAAAGTGAAACTTCAACAATGGCTGCCAAGAAAAACCGACAGTCTGTCGATAAGCAGAATGGTCGAGTTACCAAGGTAAAAGGTCACCGAAGCCAAAAGCACAAAGAAAGAATCCGGCTGCTAAGGCAGAAACGGGAAGCAGCTGCTCGCAAGAAGTACAACCTGCTGCAGGACAGCAGTACCAGTGATAGTGACCTGACGTGTGACTCGAGCACGAGCTCATCAGATGATGACGAAGAGGTTTCAGGGAGCAGCAAGACAATCACTGCAGAGATACCAGGTAGAGGATGTTTTTTAAACTGAACTGTAACGCATCTGGCATCGTTTCTCAGCTGTCATGTTAAGTTAGATGAGTGACGCTTGAGAAAGCCTAGGAGAACTGCAGCTCTGTGTAAATTTGAAGACTGCAGTGTATTAGCAAGATATGGGCAAATTTTAAAATCCGTTCTGAGGTTTTAGTGCACTTTTGCACACCAACAAATTTTAGAAGTGGTAAATTGGAGGAAGGACTGTCTGAATTCTGGAATTTTCAGATCTTTTCCTTTCTAAGGCTATATGAATTCCTATCAGTGCTGTTAAATCCCATTAGTTGGTGATAATCTAATAAATTCATTCTTAAGATAAGTGGCCAGCTTTGCTTTAATACACTAAGACCACAGCTTGGCAGCTGTGTTGGGAACAATATAGCATACCTCTTGCCTGTGTTACAACAAGGCCCTACTTACTGTTGCACTTATGCTGTGCTTTCAGCTCTCCGTTTCAGTGCATGACAAATGTACTTAGCCTTATTGCAAATTCTTGCAGATTGCAGCTGGTCACCTATTTTAGGACATAAATATGAATTTGTTTACACAGATGCCCAAGCTGTTTCCATTTATAAATTTGCAGCATTTCAGACAAAGCTGTTATCATTTTCCTGTGTGATAAGAATCTATAACATTTATGTTTTTAATTTGCTGACACGTCTGTGCTAAAAGATTGGAGGCAGCAAATTATAGGGAGATTCTTATAGCTTTATTAGTTGAAAGAAGGATAAATTCTCGAAGTTTCTTGTCTGCTGAGTCTTTGTTTTATTAGCCCAAGTGCCATGGACAGGATTGTGTATACTGCTCTTACAGAATACTATACCAGAGAACCATCATCACATGACAATCAGAAATAAAACTACGTAAGAATAAAGTTTTTGGCTTGCCAATTTTTACTGAGTTACATGACTTTTTGCCTTTTGTGCTAGAAGATTTTTTTTTTTTAGATCAGTTTAAGTTTACATAGGGTGAGAAAACTTTTAAGGAAAACTGCAATAGCTGGTCTTCACTGTCTGAACTGTTTACTAGATGTCTTATTTAAAATATCTGCATCAGATTTTGCACATAATGGTCTCTGTTCTAACTGGCTTGATGACAGTGAACAATTTTGCTGCCATGAGAACTGGCCTTTCTCCCACATATTGCTAGGAAGCAGGTTGCACAAAGGAAGTTAATGTTTATTATTGGAAAGTCTGGGAAAGGCATATTCTTCTTGTAACGTGTAGTAAACTTTTAATAGATGCTTTAAAATTATTTTTCCAATTTAGTAGTTGGTCAAACTTCTGGTTTTCATAGCTCTGTGCCTTTTTTTTTTAACTGCTTTTTTTTTTTTTTTTTTTTTAAGCTATGTTTACACTTTACAGGGCAATTAAGACTTAATATAAAGCCCATGGAAGAAAACTTTCATTCAATTTTCAGATGGGTCAACCCCTCCTCTCCCCAAAAAAACTCCTCACCAAATCCCCCAGGGTATATGCTTTTATTTTTTATGAAGTCATAAAGCACCTTTTGACCCAGAAAGGTCCCACTTGGTATTTGTCAGATCTGCCTAGATTCTTGACTTGCATTGCTGAGTTTGGAAACCATTCTTGAGTACTTTTCTGTGCTACTGGGCTCCAGCATTTGAGTGTAGTGAAATGATCCCACTGTAGTATATAGAGAACTTGTAAATTTAATGATTATTAAACACATCTTTTGATTTTTGCCTTCGTTGCAGTATGTGGGTGTGCAAAAGCCAGCCTGGAGAACAGTGACCTTTATTGTTAGTTCATAGCTCCTATCATCCGAGTAATAATAAATTACATTATGACTAACCTGGAATCAGGCATAATGTGTGCCTGGCAGATTGTGGGTTTTTTTGAGGCAGAATCATCTTTGGTAGATGTTTGGTAGGAAACTGGCAAGTACAAGAGTACAAGAGAGAAACATGCTCTGTAGAGACAAGGACAAAGGTAGCCAAAAATGCATCCTGTGCTCCTCTGGGTTAATAAAGCGTGGGCTTCACAGATGCAGTGGAGCCATGAGCCTGGCAGGGACTCCCTGTGCTCCATTGCAGTGTCAGATCCATGTGCTTCCTGTGGTCCCTCTTGGTGGGTTTACAGAGTGCTTAGCTGAAGTCACTTTTCTGAACAGAAAGCATTTTTAATGCTCTTAGCACTGGGCTCTAAACAGCCTGAGAAGTTAGGAATTAACAATTAGAAAATACTGCAGGGTAAGCTTTCCTGGAAATTCAGCCATGAGTATCCTCTGCACAAAGTCAAAAAGTAACAGACTTCATTTTTAACTTCACACTTGAACTTCATTGTCCAGAAACTGCAGTACGTCTGTCGGAACACAAGCAAGGAAAAAGCACTGTCATTTACTTTTGAAGAAGTCCGTACCCCTCGATGCAGAGGAGTTTGTGTTTTTCCCATAGTCTTACTGCATTTGGATGCCTCAGCAGTACTTTTTGTTGCAGCCTCAATGTGGCTTATTACTGGGACTGATTTTCAAACCTGTCTGTTGTCTGGAAAATAGCTTTGCCAACAGAGATGCTGTAAAACTTTTAGCAATAGTTCATTTAATATGGCCTTTATAACAGAGGCTGTGTGTATCTAACTCTTAACCTTCTGCTGAAACTTATAACAGAAGACAGTTCACTTGTGTAAAGTATGAAATTTGAAGTGCCAAATTTGAGAGTACAATAATGTTTTCATGTCAATCACCACTTCCATCCTAATAGTGCAGTCATTTATTTTTTTTTTAAACCATTCACATGACTGATTCTGAAATACATTAGGATAGGAGAGTAAGGTAAGGAAAACATTCACATGGGTGCACGATGGTGTGCTGAATAGATGTAGTGTTATTAGCTTCATTTTGTTGTGTGTGCACCCAAGTTGGGAACTAAGCAGTTGTGCAATAGAGTCACAGTCCTCTGCTGAACTCCATTAAAATGCTCTGGCTTGTTTTTCTTCTCCACAAAGACTGGAGAGAAGAGTTGAGATCTAATTGGTCATATAGTAAGGACCAAGCTCAGTGTGGTGTGTTATTCTTAACTTGGCACCGTATAATATATATATTCAACCTGAAAATACAGGCTCGATCAAAATTTCATGGATGCTCCTGAGAATTTTTTGACTGACCTGAGCAGTTGTACGTTTGGACTCTTTATTTCATTCAGTGCAATGTTTTTTAATTATTGCAGATGAGGAATAATCTGTTATATCTTAATGACTGAGCCTCTCTGTTGGCATTTAAAACTGTGCTGTTCGTTAGGGAATACCAGATAGCATTCACTTCAAGCATAAGGAGATGATCTTTGAGTCCTGAAACTGGTTCTGCTAGACTTACTGCTGGTGAAAGATTTTTCTTTAAACAATTTCAAATTTAATCATGCAAATTAACTCTGAATGAAATTAGGATAAGAACGAGTCTAGGAATTAATTATTTCTTTGTAAATGCTTTTCTTTGGAAGGAGGAAGGTTTGCTTAACAGATCATAATGTGAAAAAATCAGTTTGCCACCATTGTGCTTTCTGCAACTCAGATTGAAGTCTGCATTGAAATAGGAGGAGGCTCTTGTTACAGGCTTTTAAAAATCTCTTTTGAGTACTGATGCTGAAGGACGTATTGCAGCTCAATGGTTTAAAAAGGAAAAGCAAAAAAAAAAAAAAAAAAGCACAGTATGTGTGAGCCAGTTTGCGTCCTCTTAAGATGAGCACAAAGAGCTTTGAATGGAGCATCTGCCTTAGGGATGAGTTTTATTGGAGTTCCACACAATGGTATAAAAGGGACAAATGAGAGATTTGCAGTGAGATACTCATTTGGAAAGGCAAGGTAGAATAATGACTACATGTGGTCCACTATTGCTGACTAGGATGGAGATGCAGTGTATCTTCTTAGCTGTTAGGTTGTCTGATCCCTTAAATTAAATAACTTTGGTGTTTATTTGGTAGTATTTAACAGATCCCATAAAGAGACAGCGCAGGGAATTTCTTAGGTACTGTTCTGCAGGTGATACTGACTTGGCATAGCTTCTAAAATTGTAGGACTGCAAGCTCACAGTTAGCAATGGGACCAGTTTGATAAATGCTAGCTTTTTCATATAATAATTAGAAATGCACTTTTAGACTCAATTTTTCTTAACACTAAAG
This sequence comes from Lagopus muta, assembly GCF_023343835.1. Taxonomy (NCBI): domain Eukaryota; kingdom Metazoa; phylum Chordata; class Aves; order Galliformes; family Phasianidae; genus Lagopus; species Lagopus muta. Next base: position 3,067,014 of record NC_064472.1, on the reverse strand, counting down.
ATAATGAGTAAAGAAGTGGGTAGAGCCTGTTACAAGTAGAGCCACAGAAAGAGCACTTGAAGCAGTTTGCTTTGCTGCTACTGTCAATTGTGGATGTAGTGTGATGCCTTTAAAACAAAAAACTATATTGCAGGGTGATATATCTTTCAATACATAGGCCCTTTAGTTGACAAAACAGTTTTGTCAGCTTTGACTGTGCTAATTCATTCTTAACTTTAGAAGCCTGGCTTGTTTTATATCGTGTACCACTATCAATAGTACTTTTTTGTTTAAATTGCAGTTAAAACTTGCTTAATATTACTTACATGTTTCTACTCTTAAACGTGTGGAAGGCAGAAAGACTCCTGTTTAGTTCTTTTGTCTTGGGATAAATCCCTGACTGAAGAATGAATAGAATCACACTGGAGTATGTGGACAGTGTAATATATATTTTTTTCTGTTTTAGGGAGCCAACAGGCATTTAATATTCAAAAGGAACTACATTTTAGGAAAAAAGAGGTATTATTTTACTTGATTATTTTCAGTTAAATGCCAACATGGAGATGGAAGGTAATTACTACACGGCAATTTGTTTTTGAGCAGAGGACCGAAATGCTGAATTTCCAGCTTATCTGGCAGGTAAACAGATGAGACTTCCAAAGTAGGGTCTTAAATAGAAAGTCTCTGGCCCTCAAGTGGTAGCATTGCTATGGCTTGAAAATAAGAAGAGAATAATATTGGGCTTTGTTTGGCTGTTGCTTACTGAAAGACTTCAGAATACCTCATTTAAATAGCTTTTAAAAAAATGTATTGATAGGTGATACCATAATTTCATATAGACAGTGGAATCCCATTGAAGAGTTAGTGCCTTATGCTTTTGTTAGTAGACTTTGCAAGGCTGTGCAGTGAGTTCTCAGCATGTTTTCTACTAATTTTACTGAGACGTTGTTAACGTATGAAATCACTGGTTCAGATAGCTGCTTTCTGCAGTTGGATGTGATGTTTGTCTCATTCTGGAACTACCACCAGTAATGTTTGTATGCTGGATAGCATGCAGGCGGGTTTGTTGTCTCAAACAGACCCAAAGCCCAGCTGTCCTGGGGTTTGTTGCTTCCTGGAGGTTTCCCAAGTGAACTAGAAAGGGCAGTGGTGTCTGTAGGTTTTTTAGTTGACATGTAGAGTAGGATAGTAAGGATGGCTTTGTCTTCTCGCTGCTAAAGTTCTTCCTGGTAGTCTCAAAGTCATAATGTTTTTGCTAGCTGGAAGGAGAACAGCTTCCTTCCAGCTTTGCCCAATCTCTTTTTTTGCACTGACTTGAAGAAGTCACGTGAGAAATTGTGCATGGCCAGCTGGTAATTCTCAAGATGAAGGGCACACGTGGTTGGTGTGTGAGGCTTGTTGTTGGCATCCACATCGTCACAGACCTGTCCTGTGGGTTATTCCTGTAGCTGTGTTTTCCACTGAGACCCGACAGAAGTTGCTTCCACCAGTGTGTCAGCATGGTATTCGTGTATCTGTGTGCTTATGTGCGTGTTTTTGTTGTGTGTTCTCTTCATGGGTGTTGAGCCTTTTTTCCAGAATTAAACCAAGAGTGGTAAGCTCTGGGCTTGGCTACTGCAGGCACTGCAGTCACCTGTTACTGTCTGCTGTTTGGTGTGCATTTATCAGGCCATTACTAAGGGGTTTGAGTAATTATTGAGTAACCTGTAATTATTCAGATTTATCAGCTAAAACTGCGGTCTATTGGAGCAAAGCTTAACAGCAGCAAACCTCCTGATGCTGTATGATTTTTCTGATGCCTTCAGTTGAAATAAAAATTGAAATTGTGAGGGAATTGGGCTAATTTGGTTCATAAAACCAACAAGATCTTTGTGACAGAATTGTATGAGAATTCTAGAATAAGAGTAATTTTGAAGCCAAAATTTATTATAACCTCAGCGAGTGCAAAATGTTATTTATTTTGACAAGAACAATGTTAGTTAATTTGATGTTTGCTAATTCCTCCCGTGTTAATATCCAAGGGATGCAATTAGAAAAGTTTGTTTTCCTAACATGCCTTAATAAACAAGATGATGTTCTTACTTCATGATGTCTCATCAAATGGCCTCAATGTCTTTAAAGCTGGCTTCAGTCGTGCTGGGGGATCTGGAGGAGCGACCAGGGAAATTCCAGGATTGCTTGACAGGGGCACCGTGTGGGATAGGAACTGCATAGGCAATGTCCTGGAAGAGGCCATGAACTGCTTTGCCGAGATGCAGAGGCAGACAGAGGAGAAATTTCGCATGTGGATAGAAAAGCTAACCCGTCTTGACACGGATGAAGAAAGCAAGCAGCAACTGGAGCCCAGGGAACCTAAAATGCAACTAGTTGGCCAAAGAGTCCCCCCTACCACACAGTCAGGGGCTTTCATGCAGATGCCTGATAGCCAAGTACTTCCTCAGCAGTCGTTTAATACTTACGTGGGCTATCAGAATGTCGATGCTACGCTAGAGTTTCCAGCGACTTTTAATAACAATTTTCCACCTATCTTTCCAGAGAATGGGAATATTGCAGAGCCTGATTTGAATCAATCATAAACTTACATCTATATATCTTGATGTTACTTTGGATTATGCTAAAAACAAGGTTTGCTTTTCATATTTATTTGTTTTTCCCTTCTGGCTTTGATTACCGTGGCAACTTTGTTTTAATTATAGAGAATATATATGTAGTTTAAATTAAAAAACAAAACAAAACAAAACAAAAAAAAAACAAAAACAAAAACAAACAAAAAAAACCACCCAAAAACACAGCATACCTATGTGCATGTGCCAGCACAGACATAAACACCTGCAGAGGGAGGGGGTGGGAGGGGAAATGCTGTGGGCTTTCATCACCTGACTTGGGAAGATGTAAGTTAGAGTCCTTGTTTAAATACTACAGAAGCCATACAGCTACATTTGTTACGATAGGAGCGTTCAGACTGTTCATCCAAATGCTCTTCCTGCATGGTAAAACATTTAAGTAAGGAAATAAGTTTTATATTTAAGGATGTACCCTAGAGAACCAGACTAGTTACAGACCTGTAACATTTCCTTAACTCTGTGCTCACTCCCAAGTTCTGCAGCTTGAATACGGCACGCATTATTTTTTCTTTTTCCTTTTCAGGCAGAAGTAATAAATAAGCTTACCCTAAAGATTTAGCTATATATAACCAATGTGCACAACTGACATTTTGTCTCCTGTTTAGTAGATCATTTCTTGTCTGGAGTTTTTATTAATGTCCCTGCTGTGTTGCATATGGCATATTTATGGAAGCAGCTGTCTTTACAGCGTGTGCAAAAAATATGCACATGTATACATATCTACGTGGTCAGTTTGGGTGGAAATCATCTCCTCTAACTTTAGGTGTCTGGTTTGCTGTTCTGCAGATCTCAGGAAAGAGAGAAGTGCCTACAGAGGATATCCCCTGGCAATGTCTTCCTCTTCCATGAGTTATCAGCTTCCAAACAGATAAGATAACTTTGGGCTACAGTTAGGCGAGATGAATCATGCCCAAAGTACGTTGTGTGCATGCATGACCCGTGCACACAAAGCACTGCTGCTTCCTTATGTATATATGAGCAATCTGCATCCTTCATGCTGCAGTACAAATAGTGGTGTCAGTCCTGAGATAAGTGGCTGCTGGTGGGCAGGTTGGTTCTTTGCACAGGAATTTAAGTGAAGGGGTGACAGACAGATCAGTAAGCACTGTGCTGGTCTGAAGGTGTGGTTTGCCAGAGCCAGAGCTTCTGAAACTAGCTGAAAAGCCACTGAGATTGTTATTCACCTGTGAGTGGGAATGCCAGGACGTTAGTTTTATTTAAATAATACAATAACTTGCTATCGTGTGGATTTTTTTATACTGATAGTTATCCTGAATAGACAGGCTCAAAACTGTGATGTTTAAAGTAGAATTAATTTAAAATATATATTAGAAAACTCTATTTAATTCTTACTGCTATCGCTACAAACAGGGATTGTTGTTCACCTCTCCAGTAAGGCCTTTCTTCACGTGAAGTAACTCCTCCATAGCTACCAAAAATGAACATTTCTCATCAATTAGAACTTGTTAAATGATTCTAATGCACATGAAATAGAAATTGCGGTGAAGGAAGCGGAGAGTCTTTGTGTAGGCATGGTTTAAGCAAAGAGAACACTGTAGGTCTCTTTAGGCTCTGGTTCTTGTACATCAGTCGCTGCTGATTATTTTTTTATTTTTAATTATTTTAGTGCAATTCCTTTTCTTTCTGTTGGAATTCAGCACTGTATCTTCCTCTTAATTTCTTCCTTCTTGAAGTCAGCAGGTGTTTTTCCATCAATTTGCAGTTTTTGGATCAATCCTGTAAAGGAAACCCAGTAAGTGCTTTTTATTCTCAGCGCTGTCACGGGTGCTTCAACATTATTGTTTTTCCCCCCCTTTTTTTTTTTTTTTTTTTTTTTTTTTTTTTTAAAATACGTGATGCCTTCATTAAAAGAGAGCTTAGAGAGCCATGTTACTTTCAGAGGACCTGCCTGGAGGACTGTGCAGGAGGCAATTTTTAAGGACTGGAATAAATTCTTTGCAGATGACCTTCGTAATTTTGATACAAAGATTTTGATACAACCTTAGGAGAAAACTCCCTCATCTGAAATGGTCTGCATTTGTAACTGACCTGTGGGTAAACTGTCACGGGTTAATTTATGTTTATTTACCATTTAGTACACTTGTTTAAAATCAAAATCCTTTCAGGGAAAATCATTTACTGATATGGAGAAAAAAAATAATTCCTTCTGTTGTTCGTAGATTTGCTATGTATGCCTTTATGACAATGATAAGAGCAGCATATTTCAAAGCATGACAACTTTACAAGCCTTCCCATGCATGCAGAAGCAGCTTTTTGCAGTGACTGCTTTCTTTCCATGCGCAGGCATTGCTTTAACTCGGTGTCTCTGTAAGCATGCTGTTAACTTTTTTTAATAAATAAAATAGTATATATAGGACAGTTAAGCATTTCCAAACAAATTTTGGAAGGGGATCTGCTGAACTTATTTTTCGCTGAGATTTAAACTGACTTTTATGTAGTGATCTCATAAATGGAGATTAACTTTGGGGATGTAGCCAGTGAAATCTCTGCCAATCTTCAGTATCTTGTGCTTTTTTTTTTTTTCTTCCTTTCTTTCTTTGAAAATGGAAACCACGTACATCAGAGCCTTCAGCTGTCCTAACTGCCTTCAGTGCATGAGTTAGGGAATACCTGCTCTATTATTGTTGAGATGAGGTCCCCGTTGTCTGCTCAGGCATCCTATGGTCTGACCTAGCAGGAGCGTCGGATGGCTTTGGAGCATCACGACGCAGCGCCCTGCAGGCAGCAGTGCCAGTGCTGTGATGATTCTGTGTTTCAGGTTGGGCATCTCTTTGAGCCAGCAGCTTTCAGGGCTCCTGATAGGTAACTTCAGATTTTCCTTTTCTTTTTTTTTTTTTTGTTCTGGAGAACTGGAAGTATTCTCACTGTAGTACATGACTGCGGTTGGTTTGTCGTGGTTTCCATTTTAGGCTTATTTTCAAAGGGCTTTGACTAGAAACTTTCAGGGAGTTAGAACCTATTTAGCTGAAATTTTAACATTAATTTTGATCTCGTCCATTCAAGTGTTTCATTGAAGTAGTCCAGCTTTATTGAAGGGTATCAGGAGCAATCTCTCACTCCCAGTTGGAGATAGGTTTTGAATGTACGTTTATGTTCACATCTCAACACTTTGCTCCAAAACCACTGAGTCTAGCATACAGAAATGAGTAGTTTTGCCCAGAGGTGGAGAATCAAATTTGGAATTTTTATACTTTTCCTACGTCTTATACTTCAGAATGGAGTAAAGAAACATCTTTTCTTGTTTGCTTCCTAAATAAATATTTGCAATTTTATGGTTTTGGAAGAGCAAATGAGTCAAGCTAGATCAGTTGGTGCAAACAGGTAGAGCTCCAGTAGCCCATTCAAGCTCCTGGATTACCATTTTTAATACTGAATTATGTTGAGTTTGGAGGGCTTATTTAGGAAATAAATATATGTTTTTTAAAGCAGCACACAGCTTAAAACAAATTCCAAGTCAGTATTTCTATTGCAAAAAGTGGTGGGGAAAAAAAAAAGACAACCCAACATCTTAGACCTTCAGACAGACTGTTTCTTTGGTGTTATGGCAAAATAACCCAGGCAGAGGTACACACCTGTATTGAAGTTCATGGTGTCTTGTAGTGTTGCTGCAGGATTGTTGGGTTACTTTATTGGAGTGCTAAACTCAGGAGCGGAGGACCAATCTTGACTCCAATGAACTGGGGTTATGTCTGGCAGTTATTTTGCAAACTGGAGCATATTTATGTTATGACAGATGTTTCTCGTTGATGTATTTTGTTTCTTCCTGTATCACATACTGTAAACGTCACCAAAGGCATTGGAAATTAAATCCTAGCCCCATTAAAACCAGTAGAAAACTTCTACCCAATGGGGCTAGCATTTCACCTCGTTAAAAGCTGAACTTGCTGAGCGGTTTTTTGGATGCAGAGTGCTTTAAAGGAGCCCCTGCCTTGTGGGAGGTGTAAGTTGGGATTCCTGAGCAGATGCTCCTGTAGTGCTGGAGGTGTGATTAAGAGCACTTGAACAACTTGTACTGTAGAAGCAAAATCCTCAGGCTGATTGATGAGGATGGACAGTACTTTGCAAGTACTGAGCTAGAAACTAGTCTTTCTGAGAAATGTTATTAGTCTCATGGTGTTGGATCAGAGCAACGAAGGCACATGGAAAACAAGCTTATTAAATTAGAAGTGATTTTGAGAGCTGTGTTAAATCTCAGGCTAGCCAGGCAGTGGTGAGCCTGGATCAGGTGCTGCACTGAGCCCTGCCATGCATGGGAGGATGCAGTGTGCACTCCCCAAATTTCCAACTCTAGGGATTCTGATTCCAAATAGTGATATTTTTGGGAGAGGTGCCTCTGCTCACCTGCCCTGTGCCACTGGGGGATTTACACAGGGGCATTCCTGTTCTTGCAGAGATGCAAGAGCAGGGTGAGATGACTTTTGCAGTGGAAGAGATCTGAGTGACAGGTCTGCTTCCACAATTAAGGGTCATTAAGCAGCACCAGTGAAAGCGAGCTCTGTCTCCATGCGAATCACACACTGCTGATACTCAGCAAACAGCCATCTATCTCCACGTGCCTTTGCTGAACGCACAATGAGAATAACTTTGTGTCCCTCTGTGCAATTTGGTGAAACGAATCCAAGCTATTTTCCATCTGCTCATCAAAAAGCCTGAAAGAACATGAATGTTGGTCAGTGAGACTTGCATTTGAGATCTCTTCTGGTGTGATTATAAGCAATCCAGTCTGAGAACAGACTTTTAACTTGTGTTGTTTTAACTTCACTGTTTTATAGTTTACTGTGTGAAATGAAGGAAACTGTGAAAGAAATTGATTCATTGATCTTTTTTTTGTTGTTGTTGTTTCTCAACTTATGATTTTAGGGAGAATGTTGTTACACTACTGTTGTTTTTCTTTTTCTTTTTTTTTTAATTGTAGTGACCATGTATTCTTCGCCTAACCCTGTACATTCTGAAATGTAACTCCTGTAACCTGGAATAAATAAATAAACCTAAATAGTAATGAAGCGTTTCATGTTGCTAAACAACAAAAGTCTCCTGCCCTCATCCTCCTCTGGGCACTGCAGCAGAGGTAGCTGGTTTATGCCACTGGACTGCAGATGCTTTGGCTGTAGTGCTGGGTTATGTCTTAAGTAATACCAGGTTTGCAATTTCTACCTGGAACAAAAGAAGCAGTTCCTTTAGTCCGTAGTCTGAATGGTGAAGCCATTCTGTTCAGGTGAAGCTTATGGATGTGTCTGCTGCCAAACCTTTTCACTTACAGTAGAGTCCTCTAGATCTTAGCTTCTGGCATGCAAAATCTCATTGCTTTGCTTACTGCAGTGATAATTGGAGCTTTTGATTTATGTATGGTTATCAAGGTCCGTTCTTTGTTTTGCATAATCTCCAAGCAAATGTAATTATCTTAAATCCATGTGAGGTGTAAATGATGGCATTTTGGGGATGTTTTATTCTTTTAAAATGTCTGTGTTCTCTTTTTTTTTAAAATTTAAGAGCCAGTTCAGCTTAATTAAGAAGCAGCCCTTGCTCTTTGGGCTTGCATACATGCCTGGATCCCTCCATGCTGCCTTTTTAGCTTTTGCATGTTACAAGAAAGCATTCCCAAGCACTATTTTTAAACTCAATGATTTTCCAGTTAAAATTAGCTCAGTGATTGGAGGGCAATGTCATTTTCAGCAGTGCTGAGCTCTCCTCCTTGTTAGTCCTGAGCACATCTCTGCATGCCTCAGTTCCCCCGTTGGCAAAATGAGCCACCTAAGAACCCTCTGAGCTCAGCAATGGAAAGCTTTGTTAAGAATAAAGGGCTGTAATAATTACTGTGATTATTATGGTCCCTTCTGCAGGCAGGGAAGCTTTGTTCACACCTAAACAGGGCTTCACTCGGTGGCTCCAGAGGGCAATTCTAGGCACCACAGTTAGCCTGTTAATTTTGGAGTGATTTCCACTGGGATTGTCCTCTGGAGACATCGGTCTTTTTCCTCAGCTTGCATGGAACATGTAAGGAATTGAAGTACGTAAAGCAGTCTAAATCCCATCCCGAGGGCTGGCTGTCATCTTGTTGAGCTTCAGCGGTGCAGAGGTTGTGTGCCATGCTGAAGCCTCAGCTCCAGTGCTGGGATGGGAGGCAGATGATGGTGAGATTCAAACCATCAACATCATCCATTCCTGTATCAGAACCCTCAGAGTTCCTCCATCCAGCGATGAGCTGAGGGTTCTGTGCCCAAAGCTAAGACAGCTGAAGAGCCAGAACAGCTTGCAGGGCTGAATTCCCCATTTCAGGTTCTGATGCCCTTCGTGTCCTATGATAAACTGTTCTGCATTGATAAGCAGCTATTGCAGCACAAAGGTAACAGCGCCTTGTATGGCATCACTGCGTTTAGTTTTGATGAGCTCTGTAAATTAAGGGAGAATCGGACACTTGGAAGCATTGTCCCTGTGATGACCTCTAGAAAAAATAATAAATCCTTACGGTCTTTCCCTCCTCCTGTTCACAGTAAATGTCAACAGCTGTATTTTGCTGCTGGTACTTATTAACTTTCAGCCCTTGTCTTTTTCAAGCATTTCATGCTTTAACAGTGAGTTACAGCCTATCACCAGTGAAACACACATTTTCCATCTACCTTGAGTTCTCAGAAGATGCAATTTTTGCTAAAGGTTCTATTTAAATTACTGAGGAGAAAACCTCCTAATTCCGCTGCATTAAACTGTGATTCCATCATGGTTTTGTTTTCCTGCCTTTGTTTTTTCTGTCTTTAAGAACCAGTTGTGATGAAGGGCGGCTCCACAGAAGACAAACCGATAAAAAACACGGCTGTGCTTTCAGTGAATCTTTTTACCTTTTCAACCTGAAAGCCTTTTTTCAGTTCTCATTTCCCAGCTGAAGCCAGTCACCCAGATTCCTTGGCACCACGCCGTCGCTTTGCATCACATCATCAGATGATGGTGTAGTTGGCCAGCGAAGTCTTCCTAGCTTAACCCCTCCTGTCCTGTCCCTGTGGCATGCAAAAGGAAGCAGGCTTTTGGGATTTGAGGCATTTTAGAGGATTTTTGGATATGCCTTCACTGCCATTTGCATCTTGTTGTCTCTGTGGCACACCGAAGCATTTATTGCTTATTTCCTCCTATGAGTGTTGGATTTTCTAGGCTTGCTGCAGTTGCCGTGGCCATTCTTTGGTGGTAGATATGGGTAACCTTGGCAGCAGGGTCCTTTAACTCCAAATCTGCTTTTGAAAGGCAAGGCTGAGAGAAGCACAAACGGTCCTCTGCTTGGTTGCTTTGTGAATAGGCAGCTTGCTTGTTTGCAGAACTTTAAATCGGTGGCTCGTAACGCTGACAAATATAATTACAGTATGTAAATTATATTCAAAATATTTTTGTCTGTTTGATGTATACTAAATTTAAGCTAAGTCATAAGGTGTGCTCTTTGGAAGTGTGGAAGATACAAGAGTGGAGCTACAGATAACAAGTTTATGCTTGTATTTCCTACTGATGAAGACTTTCGCACAAGTTATTTCTATGGGTAGGTGATGAGAATATCACTCTGCATGTATATACATTTATTATACATTTTTGCATGATTATACATGTAGGAGTGGTACAATTTTGACTTGAGACTATTGGTGCCTTTTGTCTAAATATAATTGTACTTGTGCAGACTTGTCTATCTAAATCAAATCTCACTTCTGTTCTCGGAGGTATTAGTAAGAAGTGAGAGAAACAAAGACTCAAAGGAGCAATACATGGGTCTTGAAATTTTAGGTAACCTGCTTCCAGAATGGTCAAATAGTCAATATTGTACTTGACCCTCGTATCTTCTGCACTCGACTGTTTATTTTTATGGACCATATTATACGTGTTCACATTGAATCTGATGATAAGACTGAAAGGAAACATTCCTCTCATGATTCGGTCCAGTTGTAACTTCTGCTTGTAATTCAACCATCCTTTTGCACAAGTAATTTGCTGGGCAGCCGGCTCAATCCTGAGCTGGGAAAGCCATTATTTTGTAATTGCCTTTTCCAAAGCAAAAGATTGCCTTTCAGTTAATTATCAGGATTTCTTTTCCAGTCCTAATCATCAGTGTTTCATGTTGTGAACAGATTGGTCTTTGATACATTGGCATTTAACTACTCATTTATTTTTTTTTTTTTCGGGTCTGTTTTAAGTTTGTAATACAATGTCATTTTACAGAGTTGTTGTTTTGGAGGCAGGTCTGGTCTGATTATTATTATTATTATTATTTTTTTCCCGAATTTCTTCACCTCATTGCAAAACTGAAGCAATACAACTTAAGAAATATGGTCACTCTTTAATGAAGTGTGTTGCTAATGATAATTGGCTTTTCTTAGAATATTTTGTTGAATTATATTTCAGAGAAGAAGTTACTCAGTAAAACCTTACCAGGAAGAGCTCTTCAGATACTTAGATTTGAATCTTTCAGTTCGTTGCATTCTTTCTGTCTTCAACAGTAGACATTTGCTCCTTCTAAACGAGACCAAAGACTTTCAACACAGCACAGTGCAAGATTTTGCACTTGGGCCGGAATCCCAGGCATCCATGCAGACTGGAAGGAGCGGTCCTTGAGAGCAGCCCTGCAGAGAAGGACCTGGGGGTCCTGATAGATGAAAAGCTGAACATGAGCCAGCAGTGTGCTCTTGCAGCTCGGAAAGCAAATGGCATCCTGGGCTCCATCAGCAGAGGGGTGGCCAGCAGGGACAGGGAGGTGATTGTCTCCCTCTGCTCTGCTCCTGTGAGGCCCCATCTGCAGTGCTGTGTCCAGGTGTGGAGCCCCCAGCACAAGAAAGACAGGGAGCTGTTGGAGAGGGTGCAGAGGAGCCACAGAGATGAGCAGGGGACTGGAGCACCTCCCCTATAAAGACAGGCTGAGGGAGCTGGGCTTGTTCAGCCTGGAGAAAAGAAGGCTGCGGGGTGACCTCATGGCAGCCTTTCAGTACCTAAAGGGAGCCTGCAAACAGGAGGGGAATCAACTCTTGGAAAGGGGAGATAATGGCAGGACAAGGGGAAATGGCTTGAAGTTGAGGGAGGGAAGATTGGAGGGAAGTTCTTTGCTGTGAGAGTGGTGAGGTGCTGGAACAGCTGCCCAGAGAGGCTGTGATGCCCCGTCCATCCCTGGAGGTGTTCAAGGCCAGGTTGGATGGGGCCCTGGGCAGCCTGGGCTGCTATGAAATGTGGAGGTTGGTGGCCCTGCGTGTGGCAGGGGGTTGGAGATTCATGATCCTTGAGGTCCTTCCAAGCCTGGCCATTCTGTGATTCTATGATTCTGAACATTTTTTTTTCTTTTTATTCCTTGTGATTTTTAAAAAAAGAAATCTGCTGTCATTCTGCAGTGCTGCAGGTCCTGTCTTCCTCAGCACGCCATTATTGTCCCATTGGGGTGATACTGTGTGCGTATCATGTAATGAAGTCCCCAGGCATGCAGCTGCTCACACTCCTGTGGAGCTGTGCAAAGTGCAATCCTTTGGCCCAGAACATTTTTGCATTTCATGCTTATTTCTATGGCTGACAACTGAGACCAAACAAAGTTTTCATTCTGGCATTTGAGGAACAAGAACCCCAACTGCTATCACCCACTCTGAATTGATAAACTGTAGTAATTAGCAGAGGCAAAGTGTGTGAATCAAGATGTGCATCCTTTCAACATTAGGATATTCGTCCAATCTCTCTTTGCTCCTACATTAATCTTTACCTTGAATTCGACTTCTTTTTCTCTGAGCCTCTTCTGTTTCTAATGTGCTTTCCAACGGTGGGAGATTTTCACACCTCAAAAAGAAAATACAGCACTGTAATCAAACGGACCAAAACCACCTTTTTGTTACCCCTCAGTAATAGATTTCAGAGTCACAGAATGTCTTTGGTTGGAGGGGACCTTAGATATGATTGAGCTCTAATCTCCTGCCGTGGGCTGGTTGCCAATCACTTAGATCATGCTGCCCACAATGACATCCAGCCAGCCCTTGAGCACCTCCATAGGGGTGTTCTCCTCACTCAAGTCCAAGGCTGTTTGCAGCTCCCAGGCACTGACAACACAAGGAACCCTTATACACACATTGAGGCCAGCCAGACTAACTCCACATCCCCTCTAGGCTGTGTGCAAACGCTTGCATATATGTCCTTGTCAGCCTCTGTACGAGTGTGAGATTTGTCCAAGAAATGAGATTCACTTGATCGCCATCTATGCCATCGTAATAAAATTACACAGATAAGACACCATATGAAAGATCAGTTTATTTTCATTAATGCTTAATCCGTTGTTATCATCTATTATTCAAATATTGGAGACATACGAAATTCAAGAAGAAAATTATTTATAACTATCATTAACATCTATTGAAGGCAGTTATGAGATACGTTGCTTTTATACAAATCACCTTTATGGCTTCCACTAATCATGCAAGCAGTTCCCTCTCCCTCTTCCCTCTCCTTATTTTTGGCAGCCAAAAGCACATATGGCAGTTAGGGAAAAGCATATTTATCACTGCACACCATGCTTCTGCTTCTTGTTAGCCTTGATTTTGGAAAACAAAGCCCAGAACACTGCAGTTTTGAAGAATTCCCCTGTCCCTGATGGATAGATGCTTTGTAAGGCAGCGTTAAGTTAGTGTTAAATTATTGCACTTGGATCACTTATATTAGAAAGTTAGTTTTATTCAATCAGCCCTACTGCAATGTAAGCCGTAGCTTGAGATTATTTGTAGAATTCTTCAGCTAGATGGTTTGAGGAATTTAATGTCCTCTAATACAGCATTTCTTATTTTAAATTGAAGGTTCCATCCTTTTGGGATTGTAAATGTAATGCTGTCAGATACGGAGATGTTTATGTGCTACTGTAAAAGATAACACAGATACAACTGCCTCATCTTTGTGTTTTCTGTGTATGCAAAAGTTAAAATGTCTCTGTAATCAGACTGTTCATTATTCAAAGTTCAATAATTGATATAATTTACATTCCTTAAAGAGCCTTGTTAGGAGATTGATTTAATTCTTAACTTAATTGTACTTCTAAAGGTGTTTTTTACTGTATACTGATGTCTGACAGCAGCTGCTTTTCTCTCCTTTTGCAGATGGACCTCCAGTTGTAGCTCATTATGATATATCAGACACAAACTCAGACCCAGAAGTGGTAAACGTGGACAATCTGTTGGCAGCTGCAGTGGTGCAAGAGCACAATAGTTCCTTAGGAAACCAAGACCTGGGATCTACCTGGAGAAACAGAGGGCTGCTGGATGAGCTGGGTGCTGATGCAGGTTGGTTTGAGCTCCCTTCCTCTGATGTTCATTCCTGCTTCTCACTCAGTGTGTCCACCTCCCATCCTTTCGATGGTTTTGTGATTTATACAGCTTTAAGAGCACCCTATGTGGATTATGCAATAAAACAGTACAGGTGCTTATTGAAAGTGTCCGACCTTTACTCCAACTGATAAAAACCTGACAAAGTTTCTGACACTAAGTTTCTTAACAGTTTTTTCTCCCCCTCCTATTACTCTTCAGAAATCTGGTTTGTTCTGTTTGTTTGTTTGTTTTAGTGGTGATGGGAGCGTTTTCCTGCTCTCTTATGACAGTGATCTACTCTCACTACTGAATAGTTGATTATGACAAGCCAGCTAGCCAATAGCTAGTAAACCAATCATCACCTCATTTTAATTATTGTAATCATCTTCTTTGGGGTCTCTCTTGTCTTTTTGACTCTGTAAAATACAAGCATTCACTTTTTTTTCCCACATGCCATCTGCATTTTTAACATATTCTAGAAAATTGGACATTCCAGGTTCAGTTAAAGACAAAAGGGAAAAAGGTGCTGCTTGTAATTGGGCTTCGTATCAGTGGGCTGAAACTTCCTACAAGGAGACGAGAGCAGGAATACTGTGGAAGGCTGTAAAGAAGTTCATGAACCTTGTAACATTGCTCAGCTCCACTTGTCACAAAAGAGCTACGCAGTAAGACAAGGTGCTCCAAAGACTGGGGAGAGCTATGTTAGCATGGGGGTGTTTTCTATTGACTTCACCCCATAGCCCCAAGTGCCAACAGATTGCCTTCCTTGCCAGTCATTTTTAGTACACCATTAAGGTTTTCAGATGTGTAGGACATGGAGGCTTGCTTGTGGTGGAGCAGAGTTTTGTGTTTCACTCTGTTTTTTAAATACAGGCTATACTGCGAGCCTCTGGGTAGCTCTGAGCTGCTTTTCAGCATCCATAAAGCTGAAACAAATGCAAATGCATGGCACATTTTGAAAGAAGTGTTCCATTATTACCTAGTGGAGAGGTTCTCTTTCTGTTACCTTCACAACAGTGTGTAGCTGGGATGTTGTTCCAGCCTTATTGAAGCCTGATACATAGCACCGATGGCTTGGAACTTCAGCAGAAAGAAAGGAATGTAAGGAAATAAAAAATGAAGGTTTCTTACCAAGCAGCATTCCACCTTCCTCTTTATGAGTACGAAGCTGTGATGCAGGTAGAAATTTGTCATCCTTCCTCCTGTATCCAAGGGCACAAACTTCTGCAAGGACGAGGTTGCCAGTTAAACAGATCCCTTCAGGAAAACTCTTTATCTTTAGCCAATGGGAGCATGTTCAGGCAAATTCATTCCTGGTGCTGGGATCCGTAGGGACGAATCTTTTTACTTCCTGCATACATTTGCCCCAGAGCTTGTACTTCACTACACTGCTGGCTGTATGTCTGTCAGGACCAGCCTTTCCTTATACCATGCCTAGAACTGCACGTTTGGAAAACGGAGTTTTCACATCTTACATCTCCTTCCCAAATTAATCTTCAGCCAGCATCTAGCTTAGGAGATGTTACGTGATGGGTTCCCGTGGGAAAATAGCAACATAAGCTTAATCTATGTGAAAAATCTTACTAGGGCACACTATCACATCTTTGTGCATGGGCAAATATTTTGGGTTGTTTTGCAAGCTGATGTTGTAGGGCAAACAAAACATCTCCGTTGTGCATCATCCTAATGTTCTTGCAAGGATATTAAGTGTGTAGGCATGTTATTAGGCATGAAATCTGTATGACCAGAGGCTGTAAATCTGCCTGCCTGCTCTAATCCTGATTTACACTCGGTTACATGTTGTAATATTGACTCTGCTAATTACAGTTTTCCCACTGCTGATTACTTTATTGTCTGAACTTAAAGCTGTGTCAGTAGCCCAGTCTTTGGGGGTTCTTGTTAATGTCTATTGGGACTCATTTCAGGGATGCTTTGTCTTCTGCCCTGGGCAAAGGTTGTAGAATGGCATGCATCAGTCCTAGCAGTTAGCATATAAAGGCAGACCAATACCAATGCCTCCTTCCCAACTCTGTGCACTGAAGGCCTTCATTTTTGTAAAACAGAGAATAGATTGCTCACTCTGTCCCTCTATTTTTCCTCCACCTTTTCTGAGCATTGCAAACAGCCATCAGAAAGCATTTCTGGCACACCCTCTAGCATATATAACATAATATATAACAGACTGTAATCAGCTAAACTCAAAATGTCGTGCTCTACAAATGGCTCTTCCCCCATGTAATCCAATATGTGAGCTGTTCCCAAGCAGTCAGCAGTCTCAGCTCCTTCCAGGCTCCCCAGCTTCTCCCAGGTTAATGCTAAAGGGGGACAACAGAAGCGTGTCCTTTTTTTTTCTTGTCAAACAAGTCCTTGATAAACACAGACTAGCTGTGGATAGCTGGATAGCTGTTGAGGAGCTATCACGAAAAACCACCTGCTGCATTGTGGAGTTTTTGTGATTTAAAAAAAAAAAAAAAAAAAGATTGCTTTCAAGTATTTGTCATAGTAATAATAATGGAACATAATGTGAAGCAGCGTGGCCAGAAATCAGTGGCTTTGTTTTCTTGTTTTCCCATTGACTGTCATCCCTTGTTTTGAGACACCATATTTCTATTTTCCTGGCATGTGTGATGTTTCCATCCATCCTGTAGGCGTAGTTTGCCATAGTATCACTGGATTTGATTCACTGATTGTCATCTTGCTGTAAATCAGAGAGGTTTAGGTGCAATCTAGCTCTTAGTGTTGATGTAAAACAGCAGTTGGAAAGCATGACTACATCTAAAGCAGGGAAGTGCTCCTAACACAACAATATGTCTCATTCACATCTGTGTGACAGCACCATCCGTAGAGCTATTAGAGCTTTTCCAATCATGGCATTCCAGTCTTTTTGGGTCAGCCTGAGAAAGTCCTTCTCCACCTCATTCCTGAGTCATGCAAGCTGTTAAGTATTGTGTCTGTTTGCATTTGTCCCATCTATAGGTCGTTTGGATCCAGGCTTCCTTGCAAGTGACAAACCCTCAGCTGGTAACACCCAGATCAATGAAGAAATTCATATCACCTCTTCTGACAGTGAAGTAGAGATTGTTGGAGTTCAGGAGCATGCCAGGTATGAATTCCTTTTACTTATGTTCAGTTCCAGTATTTCATTAGTTTCATCAGAATTTCTGTGTTGCCAAAACTAATAAAGAAAGAATTCTTAAATTCCCATTCTCTAGTTATCCATCCATGACTGATGCCCCAAAGGTGGAGAACATTAGACTTGGGTTTTTTTTTGTTCTGTTTTTCTGTCATGGTGACATAGAATTGCTCAGGTTGGAAAAGAATCACAGCATCAAAAGAATGACATCAGAATGTGTTTTTCTATAGAACAGTTATCAATGTCATATGTGTTTAGACTGAGCTTGGGATTTGATACCAAATATCAATGGGCAAAACATGTGAAATGTTAAAATATCAAACATTGAGATACCAAGTTTATAGACATGAGGAAACTTTAGAAGTTCAGTTTTAGGTGTGTGCTGTGAATGTTCCAATACGTAAACAAAAATAATGATGTAGGTTCTTGCTATTTTAAATATTCACTTTAAGCATTTAAACAGTTTTAAATTTGTTTAAATGATCGGTCATTGTAGAAGTAAAACTGCTGTCAACCTTTCAGTGGCTGATGTGATAAGATAACGTAAAGATCAGCTCCTTAAGAAGACACAAGTTAGGTCAGAGCCTCCAACTAGATCAGAGTAAGAAAGCCAGAGGTTTCCCTCCAAGCTGGTGGTTAGCAAATCCAATTGTGCCTTGGCTGCTACCTCGGTAAGCATTTTTTGATGTCTCCCTTAATCTTTAAAATAAAGATTAAAATCTTTAGAATTTTGCTTGGCTTAAGGCAATATGAACAAAACCAGCAGAAAAAGGGTGTGTTGGTGAAGGAACAGAGTTTTCTCCATAATTCCTTCTCCTTTTCTTGAGGAAAGGAAGAAGCAAGGTGTGCAGGACTGAGTTTCCTGCACAGATAGTGTAGATGCAGTCCAGCACTGCTGGGTATAGGAAAATATATATATATATTAAGGTGCTAAAGGAGAAAAGATTTAGTCTTAGCTTGTAGAACTGTGACAGTCTTCTCATGGATCAAGCTTCTGCTTGGGGTACCCACACCAAACACTTCTGTGCTGCTGCTTGCACATACAAGATATTAGCCTTGCCTAAGTGTTAAGGACTGTTCTGTCTTGGAAGGGTGGACCATAGGCCCTGAGATGGAGCACTGTATTTAGTTTGCTTTGGCTCCAATCTTTACTTGTCAGTTAATGCTTTAAAATATTCCATCTTAAAGCTTAAAAGAAATAAAATTAAAAAATCCCCTCTGTTTGTTAGAGTTCCCATCTCCTTTTGCTAATTCTTTGCAGATATGTTTTTTAAGTAAGCATTTTTCAGATGGAAGATGTAATGAAAAAGTCATTCTGAGCATCCAAAACTAAACAGCGTTTCTGAGAAGGAAACGAGACATTTACATTTGGATAAATTAGAGCTCTGAGAATAAGCTTCCCCGTTCCGTTTCACTTTCTGTAACCAGGGATGAAAAAAGAAATAGAAGAACATAACCTCAGGAGATGTGCAGAAACTAAACTGTGCTAGTTTGAATTAAATAGAATGTAAATGTCAGAGACAGTTTACCAGCAGCCCAAAATGTCCTGCTTGAGTACGCAGCCACCACCAGCACTTAGAGGAGCAAAACCTGGAGCAAAAGGAGCAAAGTTTTACTAGCACATGCATCAGATTTCCAGATACGAATGGAGGGACCATCTTAATTCCTGTCATCAGTTTGTGTAACAAAATACTTCATCTTTATTAGCTTGCACTTCCTTTGCCACATACCTGTTATCAGTACAATAGGTAAAAGTGTCGTGCTAATCAGTAGATGAGCACTTCAGCAAGGCACTTGAGTGCATGCTTATCTTCCAATACATTTCGTTGACTGTAATCATAGAACCATACAATGGCCTGGGTTGCAAAGGGCCACAGTGCTCATTCCAGTTCCAACCCCCTGCTGTGTGCAGGGTTGCCAGCCACCAGACCAGGCTGCCCAGAGCCACATCCAGCCTGGCCTTGAATGCCTGCAGGCATGGGGCATCCACAGCCTCCTTGGGCAACCTGTGCCAGTGCCTCACCACTGAAATGTTTTACTGAAGTGGGGCTGTGCCAATAGCAGGGAGCATTTCCCAGCATTTCTGTGAATCTTACCTATGATGACCCAAGAAAAATCAAGTTTCATTGCTGTATTGTTGTCACAAAGCTGTCACTTTGTCTTTACTGCAACATGGTGTTGATTCTGAGCCTCACTTCCAGTTTGTCTCTTTGCAAGGTTCCAGCCAGTAAAACTGCCAACTGAATGCTTCTGAATAATGCATGGCAGTGCACATGGTGGGACAGCACTCCCCAGGATCCTTGAGATCCATGCATTTACACCCACTGGCAGAATCCAGCCCCTCTCCCTTCTTTAAGGATGACTTTAAGTCTGGTCTCAGCTTGGTGAACTTACAGATCAGTGGCTGTTTAAGATGATATGGACCCTGCAAATAGGAAAACACCAATGAAATTTTGGGGATGGACGTGTCAGTAACACGCATAAGGGATGAAACACTGCAGCTAAGAATCTTGTGCCTGATTTCGGTAGTAGCTTTAATGCTTTTTTGCTTCTTGCCTTGCTACAGGTATGTTCATCCCAGGGGAGGTGTGATCCAGAGTGTGTCTTCCTGGAAACATGGCTCAGGCTCGCAGTACATTAACGCTCAGCAAACACAATCATGGACTCCCCAGCAGAATTGGTCTTCTCCCCCAGAAGTAGTAGACCTGACTTTGGATGAGGACACCAGGCGCAAATATCTACTGTAATGCCGTGTCACTGTGTTTCTGTCCCCATCCCTTCTCCTTTTGTGGCACAGAAGTCATAGCTTCAGCTTCAGAAGCCCCATTCCTGGCATTGTGAGACTCAAGCTCATGAAGTTTGTTGTTTTTTTTTTTTTATTTCCATAAGAATGCAGTATAATTTTAATATCACTTAGATCTTTTTCTTGCTTTTGCCTTCTTAAAGGAGAATTCCTCCCAGAATTAAAACTTAGCAGCTCCAAATTTAAAACACATCCATATTTACTAATTTGAGTGCTAATTTGAAGAAATCATTGTGTGCAAAGTTACGTCCTCCCACTCATCCCCGCCTCCAACTTCAGAACATTTTTAATTTATCAGTATATTGAGTTTGTAAGTAGCAGTTAGTGTTTTGCAGTGTGAGCATCAGTGATTTTGAGAAATGCTGTGTCCTCACTGGTTTCAGTGGACTTGGAGGTATTCAACACTTTGGAAAGCTGGGCCAGGAGTATTTATATCTGAGCTGATTTGGTTGTGTTACCCGCAGGAGGGACTGTCTTTAATACAAAAGGCCCATAACATATGCACTGAACAGCTTCTAATTAAAGGACTTTTATTTTCAATATAATTTATAGTTTACACTCTTCTCAGTGCTGATTCTTCTGTCTACTTGACTACTGTGTTTCACTGATCACAACCCACGGCTTGTTACGGTTTAGAGCAGCAGTAGTAGAAACTGTCTAGCAGCTGTCCATTGCAAAAGCACAAGAACATGACAAGTAATAAAAAGACCCAGCATCTGCCTGCTTTTTTAAATGTATACAAACTTTTTCCCTATTTCTGAATCTTGCCTGGAGTAGGGAAAGGAGAGAAAGGAGACATACTTGCTCCTAGTCTTCATTTCTGCTATTGCTCGTTTGCTTTCGTTGACCATCTCAAAGCACTTGTGAAGTCCCAGTCTGGCACAGCACTTTAACAGATGCATAGTGTTAATCCCGGGCAGTTTCCTGATTTTGTGGGGCCATTGGGGAATTGACAGAGTTTGTGTTCCCAGGAAACACGTACATGTGGCACTGGGGACTTGGTTAGTGTGCACGGTGAGGATGCGTTGGAGTTTGACTTGGGGATCTTTGAGGTCTTCTCCAACCTAGGCTTCACGTGCTTCAGACTCTGCCCCAAACGGTATTGCTGGATCAGAGTGTAAGGTTGTGGTCTTTTCTTTGACCAGATCTGCACCATTTCCCTGCAGCTCACGTCTCTTATCCTAGTTTTGGAATTGCTTTTAGGGTACAATCCAGGAAACACTCTGTTTGCCTGACCGAGACGAGCAGAACTGTGTACTTCAGTGGGCTCCAGTTTCAGCACGTATGGAAATTCTTATCCTAATCTGTCATTTTGAGCCTTTTCTCCAGGCAAAAACCAAAGATTAGACTTACGCAGGTTGATATTCACTTTAAATGTCTGTTGTGCAATTAAAATACTCCCTTGTATTCGAAATGTTCCTGATGGAAATTTTACACAGCTCCATCAGCAGGTTTTTCTTTATTGTTGTTGTTGTTGCTTTTTTTTTTTTGCCTGTAATGGCTGAAACAGGGGATACTTACAACATGGGGAGTTACATTTCCTTTTCGTGTTGTCTGTTTGTTTTTTTTTTCTTAAATACATTTGGCTCCCACCAATTTTTCTCTGCGAGCCAAAAATAGAAAGAAAAAAGGAAAAAAGAAAAAGGGAGAAAAAAAAAAAAAAAAAAAGAGAGACCACCAAAACCTAATGAGTGTTGGTGTGGTTGGCAACAAACTGCAACTTTGGAATGGTGGTTTCGTGGCTTTTGCTGTTCCATGAAGTTCTTGTAGAGATCAGTTTCAATGAAAGCTGCAGGGACCCATCAGTAGGCCTGCCATTAAAATGCAAACTGTTTTTCTTTTTTTTAAAGTTTGTATATTATGTGACCTCCATGTATATATAATAACAACCTAACCAGACTTCCTCCCATTGTGCACTGTGTTTGTTTCAACAATCCATGCATTGTAGTCCGATGCAGGTTTTCTTTTATTTAAAACACTACGCATTTTCTTTTTTGTCCTTATCAAATTTGAGGAGGGTAGTGGCCTGAAAAACACAATCACTGGATAGCTAGGGAAGTGTTTTCACTTTGCTTTTTTTTTTTTGGTCGTTGTTGTTATTGTTATTTTATTCTTTTTGTATGAAAAATAAGAGCAAAAGGTGCCTGGACAGTTTTGCTCTTCTCAGCAGGAAAGTGAAATGTTCAGCCGTTGTATGGCCAAGAACCAATGCACGCAGGGCCTGATCCAGAACCCACTGGAGCTGATGGGGGTTTCCCCTCAGCTGCACTGTGCATTGGCTCACGTCCTTCTTGGTTCAGCAGTTCCTGAATTGCTTGAGAGTGAACGTGGGATCTTCTGTAGCAAAGACAAATAATTGCTTAGAATTTAAATGTTCGAAACGTGCGACTGTAGCTTAAAAAAAAAAAAAAAAAAAAATTAAAAAAAATTTTTTTTGATTATTCTCGACACTCATTATTTAGTTCTCATTTTTCCATCTGGTATTTAATGGTCTTCGGAGAAAAAAAAAAAACAAAAAATAAAAATAATTAAGCAAACAGAGTGTTATATAAATATATAAAAATATATATATTTTTGGTGCAAGATGAGACCTTCCGTTTTTTTGAAACAAGTCTGTAGCATAAAGGTTAAACTATTTTAAGACGAAATAAAATAGAGTGTATTATTTAAACAGTGCTGTCTTGTTTTTCTTCCTTCCGTTTTCGGTCGGTACGCAGCTCTCTTTGTCACATCCCCAAAATAATTCCCTTTCAGCTCCAGGATTGGCTTGCAGCACTCCCAAATTCAGCACTGCAGATGTGGGGGGGATGAGAGGCAATTTCCCCAGCACCCAGGAAATGCCCACAGCCTGTGGATGTCAGCTTGTAAAGACTGAAAAGGGAACTGCAAAGGCTCTACTGAGCAGTTTAGTTCTCTCCTTCCCTTGAGGTCTGCAGATCGTGTCCTTTGCTGTGTGCATCAGTGCAGTTTGCTGACATACTTGTTGTATTTCCCCTCTTCTTTTCAGGGCTGTAGTTTGTGGGCTCCAGTTCCTGTGTTTCCAGAGCAGCGCAGGGATGGAGCTCCATTACTCCTCTCTTTGCAAGGTCAGGAGCAGCACTCCTGCAAAATGCAAACTTGTGGCAGACAAATCCTGTGTTTGCTTCCAGCTTTGTTGCAAACAAGGCAAAATGATGGAAAAGAAAGAAGTGTTCTCTGCAAAATCCATTTTTCATTACTGCACAAAAGAATGCAGACCTGCAGCCTGGCCAGTGCCTTCCCGTTTCCTCTGTGCAGCTCTGACAAAATACCCCATCTTGTGCAGTGAGGATCACATCTACTTTGTCCACAGCTTCAAACAGTGACAGACAGCCATAATCCAGGACCCCCAAACCTTCCCCGCTACCTTTCTGGTTTTGGTTGGGCTGAGTGATGCTTTTAAGACTCTAATGAGAAGTCTGTCCCTCTTGCAGTGTGCTGTGTGTTCTCACCCAAAGCTCATCCTGCCTGGCATGGGACAGGACAGATTCACAAAGGGGTAATTCCATTGCTTTTCCACATGGCTGCACTTCCTATTCAGCTCCATCTGTTCACACTCTCCCTGGACCATGTGTGACAAAACCCCCAAATAACAACCAATATCCAAATTTGGGGTATATTGTCAAATTGTTTTCATTTCTTCACACGTTGGGTCTTCTCTTGGGCTCTCAGTGCCACGTTTCCTACCCCATCCCAACATCAGGATGGACAGACAGCGATGGGAGGTCACCCTTCGTGCTGGGAGGTTCAGGGTACTTTTCCCAGCTCTTTCTCTCCAGAAAGATAAGAGCTGGAAATTTCAAGCTGTGCTTTGTATCTACAAGTGCCCTGCGGCTTTTTGCTGTCTGTAGGCTTTGCAGAAGGTGTGGAGCAGCTCAGATGACCATGTATTGCTTGAATTCCTTTTAATAACTGAGGAGCACATGGTGTTTTTCTATGGCGTGTGCCCCAAAGCCAGCCAGCCACTTTTTGGGGATCTCCACACAAAGCATTTGAGTCCCCCCAGCACATCTCTATAAGCTGCTGTGGTCACAAACTGGCATTGCTGGCACCTACCAAGAGCCCTTAGAAGAAGAAAGTTTGCCATTGTAAAGTCTTGGTGACTTGGCTCTGCCACCCAGCTACCTGGGACATGATATGGGAGAGTGCTTCTGCAGTGAGCTGTGGAACCACACAACGTCTCATTCCTAATCCACTTGGGCTTTATTTTTGTCATCTTTTTTTCAGCTTTATCCTCAGTTGGGACAAGGATGTAGGCGGGTTCTCCTGTGGGTCCTCTCACGTGTTCTCCTTGGGTTCTCCCATGGGTTTTCCTTGAATACTCTCATAGGTTCTCCTTGTTCTTCCCAGAGGTTCTCCATGAGTTCTCCCATGGGTTTTCCTTGGCTTGTAGCATGGGTCCTCCTGTGGGTTATCCCGTGAATTGAGTCCCCCCATGAGTTCTCCTTGGGTTCTAAGCTCACCACACCCTACAGATGTGAAGACATTAGGTTGAGTTGCAGCCACACAGAGAAAACAACGGGAAGGTGAAGAGTGGGAGTGAAAGACACACAGAGCAGCTTACAAAACACAACATTTTCCTAATGAAAAGAGGGATGACTTAAAAAGGCAGTGTGTCTGGGACAAGACTCAGCAAATCGAAAACATTGAGAAGTTCCTCTCCCACACTGCAAACGAATATTGATTCCTCCACACTTCTCAGGAGCATCCGAGGACCTTCCCCACGTCATGGAAGCACCCAGGGGATGTTCCAGTGGCCTCAGGCTGCTAAAACCTCATCCTATAGGGCTGCTGTCTTCCTTGCTCCATGCCTTCATCGAGAGGGAGAATCAGGGTAGTAATCTTTCCTGGGCTTCGCAGTGGTTTTTAATGCAATTTGGCCACCGACATTTTCGCTGGGGAAATTTGGGCACTAGATGGCACCCTAGGAACGAGCTGCGGATGCATCCTTGGGCTGCAACCTTCCGAGCAGAGGAGAACCAAAAGGATCCCAATATGCCCATCCCAAGTCTCTGCTGGGACACATGGGCAGAGCTCCACTGTGCAACAACTGCCCCAATTCAGAAAAAAATGGCATTGCTGGGTAGGACGCGGCACCTGGCCTTGTCTGTATGCTCGTGTTCACGCCTGTTTGCAGCTCCTGGCTACAGACAGAGCAAGCCCATCATGTACCCACACAGGACAAAAATTTGGTGTAAGAGCAATTTTATGCATTCTTTGCTAGGCCGTCATCTGGCCATCTTCATGCAGATCTGCAAGGCATCCCAGGTGGGAATGAGGGTGGTGCATCAGCTTTTTCAGTTGACAGATGGATCCCGCTCTGTTATCCCAAAGGATTTCATCTAGGTTTTGCAGAGGAGGTGAAACAACACCGTGCAATCCTCCCATGAGGGCAAGCCAAAGCATGTGGACACTGCAAATGGGTGGTGCTGGGATCACCGTGGATCCCAAAAGCTGCCTTGGGAATGGCTGCGAGTTATTTTCAATGCCAAAAAGCAAGCAGCATCTGTGTGACGTGGGGGATTGGATTGCTGGGGGGACGCGTGTGCTGTCCAGGCATAACACCCCTGGCAACTGCAGCTCAACTGCTGTCCCAGGCCATAGGAACGAGGGAGACTGGGGGAGACCCTGGTGGGAGTGAAAATTTAGCAAAAAGAGTATTTTCTTTTTGTGCACATCAAAGCGCACACACACAGAAAAAAGGGTCACACTCACCCTTCCTGTTCTTCCAGCTGGTGTCAGCAGGGAAAGGGTTAAACAGTGAGGGATGCCCGGTGCTGAAAACCCCACAAATGCACTAATCCAGACAGACAAATCCGCCGCACGCCTCCGTTGTGAGGCTGAAGCCCTCCAGATGCAGCACACGGATAAACCTAAGCAGGGATTAGTGGAGTCCCTGGGCGGCACAGGGACTGCAGCCCCACGGGCGAGAAGCAGCACATGCTCTGCTCTGCTGTGACCCAAGTGCCCACAGCAACAGCTGCGAACCCGTGGCCAACTGCACCTCGTAACAAACGCACCCCTTGTCACCCTCTGGGGTCCCTGCTCTCCTGGGGAAACAAACTAACAACAACAACAAAAAAAAAACAGCTAACAAAAAACAACAGGTTTTCTCCTCAGTCACTGAACAAAACCTGGATTTGACAACAAAGCCAAATCCTTGCAATGATTTGGGGTTTATTTATTATTATTATTTTTTTTTTTTTTTTTTTGAGGGTTTTGTCCTCCTGCACATCCCCATGTCTGTGCCCATCAAGGAGAAGTCTCCACACACTGAAGGCTTGCACCCCATGCTTGGTTGGCGCTGTTTTAAGCTGGAGGTGCCAGAACCAGGGCATCAATGCACACAACAGGCCGTCGTCCTGCTGCAGTGTGTGCTGCTGGGAGGGGGGTGCATGTGTGTGCATATGACTGTGTACACAGTGCGTACACGTGCAGTGGGCATGCATGCATGCACCACTGTCCATGCGCTGATGCAGGAGGGCATATATTCATGCCTGTGTGTGCATTTATGCATGTGACACGTCGATGTGCATGCTGGTGCAGGAGGAATATTCCACCAACTGCCTGCGTCCATGTGCCTTTGTGCATGGCAGGTGTACACCTGGTGGGCGTGCCTGCATGAATGATGCACAGGGGCACACACGCATGTGCGTGTGCGTGGCAGCAGCTGCACGTGTGCGCGTGACTGCGTGTCTGTGCATGGTATATGGTGCATGCACGCGTGTGTTGGCACGCTGTCATAGAATCGCTCAGGTTGGGAAAGACCCTAAAGATCATCGAGTCCAACCACGAGCTTAGCCTTAGCACCCTAACAACCCTCCGTCCCCAAGCATCACATCCAAGGGATGTATCCTCAGTTGGTGCACGAACACGGGCATCAGTACGTGTCCTTCCCAGCCACCAGCCACACGCGCGCTCATGCGTGCACGGCTCACACCACACGCGAGCACCAACACTCCACGTGCGCCCGCGCGCGCCGCACGCACACAACCCCCCCCCCCTCCCAACGACCGCCATCCGCGTTCCCGCGCGCGCGCACCCCTCCCTCCCTCCGCCTCCCATTGGCCGCGCTCTCCGCCAGGTGGGCGTGACCCGTCGAGGAGACGGCCAATGAGGAGGGGGCGTGTCCCGCGGGCGCGCGCGGCGTTCTGCCATTGGCGGCGGTCGCCTTTGTGTGAGCGGAGAAGCCCGGACCGCCGCTGGCGCCGCGTCGGAGAGACCGACGGGGAGCGAGGCGGGCCGGGCCGCGCCGCCCGCGCGCGCCACGAAGGCCGCAGCATGGTCCTGGTGCACGTCGGTTACCTGGTGCTGCCCGTCTTCGGCTCCGTGCGCAACAGAGGTACCGCGTCGTGCGCCGGTGGCCGCGGGTTCGCGTCCCGGGACCGCACCGCTCGGTGTTACTGGGTTGGTTTGGAGGGGGAGGGCTGGGGAAATGGAAAGGATGGGGAGCGGTGGGGCTGCACCTCCGAGCCCCGCTCAGTGCCCTGTCCTACAGCAGATCCCGATATGGGCTTCTTTTTTTCTTTTTTTTTTTTCTTTTTTTTCCCCCCCCCCACTCATTTTCACCTCTCCACCTCCGGGATACCCGCTTGTATCGCTCCCGCCTGCGCTTCGGTAGCTCCATTCCCACCCCCCACCCCTCCCCCCTTTTTTATTTTTTCTTTTTTTCCGTTGTTTTCTCACCCTTACGCCCCCCCCCCCCCCCCTCCCCGCGTAGTGTAGCTGGTACCAGCCGTGTTCTGTGCCATCCGTGTAGCTGAGGGCATCGCTCTGTAAATCCCTGCCGAGTGGGCGCCTTCTGCTGCAGCTGGGGCGCGGGGGGGGGGGGGGGGGGGGGTGGAGTGGAAGGAAAGGGAAAGAGGGAAGAAGGAGGGGGGGGATAAGACCTTAAAAATATATTGGGGGAAAAAAAATTAAAAAAAAAAAAAAAAAATTAAAAAAAAAAAATTAAAAAAAAAAAAAAGTGGGCAGACGGGGATACTTCGATTCATCGCAATTGACAAATTTCCAAAAAAAAAAAAAAAAAAAAAAAGGGAGAGAAAAAGGAATCAATGGGCCCCGGCGGTGCGAGCCCGGCCCCACGCCCCCCCCCCCCAACCCCCCCGAGCGGCACAATGGCTTTCCATTAAACAGGGATAACATTATTTTCTGCTGTGCTGAATTACTTCCTGTTCTTATTTTGTGGGTAATTTTTCTGTACCGAATATCCTTTGGTTGTGTATCTCCACCTTTTTTCTTGTACTAAAACTAAAGCATGGTCTGTATTTTTTTACATTACCTAGTTTCTGATGTAAATCTCTCTGTAGAGACATACCCTGCTGAAATGTAATGTGCTGTAGCCTATACATCTGCTCAGTGTACGCTGCTTTTGTTCTGTTGCCCTTCCATAGCATGGTGGGCCTTGCCTTTTTGTATTGTGTGCATGATGACATTGTTACACACGATTCCACTAATACTAATATACGATCTCTCAATAAAGAAACTAGTTTTCCTATATTAACCTAGTGTGCTTTTTCTATTGCTGTTTTCCCATTTATTGTCGTATCCTGCTGTTTAGATTTTTTCCTTGCTTTCCCCCCATCGTGAGGTTGGAGTGAGTGGATCTTCCCCTAGCGCAGATATGGGGGCTTTTAACATATATTTAACATAAATATATATATTTTTTCTCCCCCATCCTATATCCTGGCATTAGTCTGTGTGTACATGCTCCCACGCCATGCACGGTCCGTAGAGTACCGATGCAGAATTCTCTTATCAAACCAAACGGCAAAAAGAGTGCATAAATCCCAGCCCTCGTTATTAATCAGAGAGATTTAATGAAGGGGATGCTGCTTATTTTTAGTTGCATTACACATTCCTCACCTGAGTGCTACCGAAAGGAGAGGGATGACTCGCGGATGGATGGGGGGAGTCATTTTTGATTTTGATTAACAAGAGGTAAAAGGACCTGGAAAATAATTATAAAAAAAGAAAGAAAGAAAGAAAGAAAGAAACAACACCCTATAACCTCCTCTTTTAGTCCTGCAGTCCGGCACGTACGTGCATTGAGTGCCCTGCCCACCATCTGCTGCCAGGCAGGAGCTGCAGTGCCTGGTCCCAGAGGCTGGCACCCTATAAATATTCCCACAGACCCCCATAAAGCCACCCCAGGTCTTCATGCCACGGCTGCATTTTCCTACCAGGAGCCCCCAGGTCCACCATCTTCCCCATTATCAGAACGTGGGCTTGGGGAAGTTCCTAGCAGCTTTAAGATATCACAGCACAGAGGGATGCACCGACAAATAATTGTGGTTAGCGGGCAGTTTGGCTGCAAAAGTAGTGGTCACTGCACCAGGCCTCGTTCCCCAGGTCCTGTAAACCCTTCAGGTTTTGGCTGCAGGGTGGTACGTGGATGCCACGGCTCCCAACAGCAGAGAGGGGCTGGGGGTAGCATTCTGTTCCCAAAGGCAGCCACAGGGACGGGTGTTTGTAGCCAGGGGAAGGCAGATCTCAGCCTCTCTGTGCTTCCCTGCTGCTGTAACGGCAAGGAAAACCCCTCTCCACCCTCCTTAGAAAGCCAAACAAAAGTGTTCCCAGGCGCCCGCCCTGCCTTCCCCAGCATCCCTCCAGGAGATGCATCATTTCGCAAGGCCGTGCCTTTCCACCTCCGTCCTAGCTTTACCCTCAGTTCTCGTTTTGTTCCGTTTTATGATTTCCTTCTCCATACTTTTCTTTTCCGTGTATCTCGATGCCTGTTCGGCCATCCTGTCCCCCTGTATGAGCAACAGCGGGCTCCTCTGCTCCCCTGGATGTAGTGTATGCTGTGGCCCTTTGTTCTCGCTCCATCTTCGCCCCGGGCCAGCGCTGGGCTCCGTGTGTGACACATGTATCCCTTACACGCCCTGAGGAGGAGGGAGGCTGTGCTTCTCGCTTGCATGAAGGGAGAAATGCATGCCTGTTGGGGGCTGATCATTTTCTGATGTGACTTTTTTAATTCATTATTACTTTTTATCATTATTATTTCTATGATTACTGAACCCCTCCATCCCACGTGAGATGAGGCTTTTTTTTTTTTTTTTTTTTTTTTTTTAATTTATTTAAATGAACCCCCTTTCCCTCCACCCCACCCTGAAACTACCAACACTAAACCCAGCTCCCCACAGAACCCTGCGGGAGCAGTGGGTTCACCCTGAGCTCCTTTCCTTGTGAATGATCCAGAGCAAAACCATTTGGTCCACGCGCTCTGAGGATACCTGGGTGATCTAATAATACAGAAAGCTGCTGGGTTAATGGCAGCTCGTACTGAGCAATTTATCATCCACATCGTATTTTTGACCTGTCTGGTTCGAAACACATTGCTACGAGAGGAAACATCCCCCCTCCCCCCTTCTCCAACTCCACCTCCCAGCATTGTTAGTCAGTACCCAGCAGGCTTTCATGGCTCATAATCCATCAAAAGCATCCGCACGTTAATGGCTTAATTCCTTTGACACTCACGAAGGCACCTGTACAAAGGAAATCATCTTCCTTCATTTTAGCATCCACGGGTGGAGAAAGCCTGGGAGAAATCCCATGCTGTGGGCACGGAGGCACGTGGGTCGTTTCCAGCCCGTGGTTGCTCTGAATGACCTCTTTCTCCAACAGGAAGAAGGATAATCTCAAACATGGGCAAAACTGGCTCTGAGATGGTTTTATATAAGGGTTATATAAAGGTCTTAAACACATCTGCAGGAATTCCAGCGCCATGTTGTCGAATGGGAGCTAACCCCATCTGTCTCTGTGCCGGGGTCTCACAAGAGGTTTGGGTTATGATCACCATTTCCATCGTGGTTAGGGATGAGAGAAACGAATCGCAGGCGTGTTTTGCTCTTCCTTATTCCTGTTTGTTGGGGGGAATAATAAGCAAAGACTAATGAGCGTTGGACCAGACCGTGCGTGGATCAGGCCCTGTGCAGGTGTGTTATTAAAAAAGCGATGAGTTATGTCCAAGTGCAAAAAACAACATAGCTGGGGAGGGCTGGTGAGATGGGAGGCTCGCAAAATCCCTCCTAGGGAACTGCTGGGGCAGAGTTGGGGGTTGAGGAGCAGCGGAGGTCCCAGGGTTTGGTCCCAGAGAAGAGGAGGCTGACGGGAGACCTGGCAGCCTACTGCTCCTCATGGCCCTACAGTCCGTTGTGGCCCTGCAGCTCCTCGTGGTCTATAACTCCTCATGGCCCTACAGCTCCTCATGGTCTTACAGCCCCTCATGGCCCTATAGCCCCTCGTAACCCTGCAGCCCCTCGTAACCTTACAGCTCCTCGTAATCTTACAGCTCCTTGTGGTTCTACAGCTCCCTGTAGCCCTTTAGCCCCTTCATAGGCTGAGCTAGAACTCATGGAGCATTGGGACATCGCTCTCAGATGCAGGGTTTGGGTTCGGGCAGTGCTACGTGGAGCCAGGGGTTCGACTTGGTGATCCTTTGGGTTTCTTCTAGCTTGGGTTCCCTCTGTGTTCTGTGATTCTGTTTTGCTGCACCCCACAAACCCTGCATTGCCCCTGGGAGCCCGTGTGACATCCCTGACAATCTCATCTCATTCTGCTGCACCAGACCCTGCAGCAGAGGGGGGAGCATCTTCTCCCCGTGGCCCACCTTCATCCGAAGAACAGCTTTTACAGGAGGGAATGGCTCTTTTAAGGGTGCAGTGCTGGGAGTGGAGAGCACAGACATCCCCTCCAGCCCTCTCCAGTCATTGGCATGTATGTGTTGGTTTAACACTGAGCTCTGCATTAGGGCTCCCTGATGTCATCCCTGGAAGATCCTTGTTTTTGGAGGTGTGCTGGTTTTGGAAAGCAGCAAGTAAAGATACTGGAAATAAAGGGGTGTGGGGACCTTCAGTAGATCTTACCCTGTATCTCATTAATCTGCAATATCTGTTATCTCTCACGGGAGAGATGACTTTGCAGCTGGGGGAATTGTGATATTACCAAACATTGTCGCTCTGGGTAACATCCTATTTGGGTGCATTTGCAGAACTCGCAGCTCGCAGGTTCAACACAAAGCATCACTTTCCCATTAAACAGTGGTCTCTAAAAAGCTTCAGAACATCACTTCTGAGCTTAAAGTCCCTGCAACACCGAGGAGTTTAAGGCAGTGCGGTCATTTAAGGAAGGAGCAGAGCTTTGAAGTGCTTAGAAGCACAGCAGCTGCATGGAGCTCATGGCAGGGACCTGCCAGTGCCAGCTCTGGGCAGCAAGAGCTGCGCTTATACCCACTGAAGAAAGTGTTAATTTTTCTCCTTTTCTGGGTTCAGTTTGGGTTGATGTGCAGTTTGGCTGGGCAGGGGGTCACAGTTCCCCTTGCTGCCCACACACGACCCCGTGGGAGATCCCAATTTAATCGTTGCTTGGTCTTTTCTTATTCCCAAACCTTCTTAAGGAGAAACTCCATTCTTTTGGGAACTGCTAGACTCATTCTCCAAAGGAACAAAGCCCCTTCTCATGTTTCAGCCCACGCAACCAGCACTACTTGTGGTAGGGACTGACCACTGGGTGCTGGAGCACTTGGTTCTGCTGAGCCCCAGAGCAGCTGAGATTCAGTGAAATCAGACTCATTTCTGCCCTAACCCCCTTTGCTTAATCCTTTCTGTCCTCCTTCTCCTTAGTTGTGCAGCCTCCAGAATCTTTTCTCACCCATTTTCCTGCCTGCTGGTCCTTTGCATTACACAGCCCCTGCAGTAGCTGGGTTGCACTGCTGAGCTATACATACTATGCAGCCCTCTTGGTAAGTGTCCTTAATCACAGTTGTTTTCTTTCCTTTACCTTTAAGTGTTCCTGGAGGGAAGCTGCATGCTCATAAGTGAAAATTATTGCTTTGGTTCAGGTGAATAAGCTAAGAGGGTTAGGAGCAAAGATGGAAGCAGTGAAGTTGCAGCTAAAGGGAGAGGCATTGAGGGGCACATTGGGGCTGTGGGCTCAGTCCTTTCAAAGTGTTGATATGCCTATAGGGAAGTGTTTGTATGAAGATTTCTGAGTCTCTGAGAAGGACCTAGCATTCTCCATGAACAACTGAAGAAACACAACTTCTCATGCCCCTGCCATAATGGCCCCCAAAATGAGGGCCACCACGGTGGGTTGGGGCTGCAGGATGCACAAAATGCTGGTGATTGCAGGAAGAAATCCCTCTTCTGAAAGAAAAGCAGGAGATGAGGTTAACCACCTCCTTCCTGGAAGTGGCACTCCACGGTGTGGGTGTGTGGAGAGGTCTGGGTACCCCTGTACAGAAATCTACCCCAAAAAGATGAAATATATCATTTCCATGAGATGAGAGCATCTTCCCTGACAAGGAACATCTGCCCTGTGGTGACTGCATCATCAGTAGACCTCTGTCTGGAAGGGGCTGCTGATATTTTCACGCAGATGCACCACTGATTTGATGAGCTTGGCCATCTGTTTTGATTTCAGATGGTTTTTTGACAAACATTTCTCTTTGTTCTACCTATCTGAAGCCAGGGATTTTCTTCCCTACTTTGAAGAAACTGATTTGAGGAGTCCAGAAGGTTCGCTGAGCAGAAGCCCTGCAGTCTAGCAAAAGCTTCCTTTGAATTTGATTGCTCCTGGGAATATCTTGCCTTGGGGGGTGGTATTTTGGGGGGCTCTCAGTTTTGATGGTGCTTTCAGCCAATGCTGTTTTTCCTCAGAAGGCTCGGGTGATGCTCTGGAGCCATTATTGTTCATCTCTTCCTCCATAACCCATAAATGAATCATGCAAGGAGCAGGCATTTTCCTAACCATGGAGAAAGCTGGGTAATAGGTACCTTTTGATATATGGCATTCTTTTGAAGGGACCTTTAGGAGCATTGTTGGCACTGGACAGCCCACCCAATGCTGGTAGTCACTCTGGTGTCCAACTGCCATATGCTGGGGTTCAGATAGAGCTGCTCCAAAAACCTGCTTTTGTCTTCTCCATGTTTGGAAAGTTTCTAAAAGGCATCCAGAAACACATTGCCTGCCCTGACACCGTGTGTTGGGATCCTCCAAGGGAGAGTGGCACTGGGAAACTGCCTTCCCAACAAATGTGCTCCCCCCACCCCCCAGCTGTGTCTTTGGTCTTCCTTATCTGCCTTCTGGTTGGCATCTGACTCTTCCTTCAGACACGCTGAGAATTCAAACAGTGAGATATGCAAAGGGATCTTGGTGATTTTGGAAGCCATGGATATAAGAGGCACTTGCCCAGTCAGCCAACTTTTGTGAATACATCTGCTTGGAAACTGGGCATAAATAGAATAAAAAAAAAGTTTTCCTTTTTTTTTTTTTTTTTTTTTTTTGATAGCAGAGAAAGTCCTCTTTCTTGTGCAGTGTGGGATGGGATCTCATTTGTGCTCCTTGGTGCATCTGATCCATTCCAACCATTTCTTGTCAGCTGGTGGGAGCTAAGATTTACACAGGCTCAGCTGTGAGCCCCACATTTTTGTGAGGAGAAACTGGAAATGAGTTTCAGGTTCATGGTGAAGCTGCTAGGATATGGGACTGGACACTAAGCTTTCAATATCTAAACTTGCCTACGCATGCACAAATCCAAAGTGAGCCCTGCATTTTTTTTTAAAAGAGTTGCTTGGGATTTAAAATGGGATGAGTAAGATGAGGATGTAGTTTGAGGTGCTAAGAAAAGAAGTAACTGGCAGCAAAAGCCACAGTCTAAAGTTATTTTGTTTTTGTATGGGTTTAATGATCTTTACGAGGCTATCAGCATGTCTTCAATCTAGAGTGACATTTGTTGTCCAATTTGAGGGAAGGAGCCCAGACTTTATAAACCTCAGGCAGTGTCTGAAGGTACTGGGATGCCAATGCTCCAGGAGAGGTGTCCATCAAGTCTGGTGCTTTCTACATTCCCCAGGCAGCAAATACCACATCTCCAATGTGCCTGGCAGGAAGGGAGCTGTAAATCCCATGCAGATTACCACATTTCTTGTTGTTGTTGCTAAATCCACGTTTCTCTTTCTTCTTGCATGGCCTGTAGTGTTAATATCTTAATTTCATTTGTAAATTCACTTATCAGCTTTCATTAGTCATCCCATTAATGATCCCCAGCAAGAAATTTGTCATTTGACGTCAAAAGACAGATTAAAGGACTTCTGGAGCCTTGGGAAATGGTTTCATTCTGCACCAGAATTGTAGTGGTTGGCATATGAGGCTAATACTATGTATAATTTGCATCTGCTGCTCAAGGGATGAGTGATTATTTTATATATTTAGCAGAAAACAAGAGCCATTTCTTAATCATGAATGGCTCTACATTTCCCTCAAACTCTACAGTATTATGAATCACTGGTCTATAAGCATCATATTGCCAGTTAACCTGGTTTCACATTACCACAGTGGTAAGCCCAGAGGGCCGGATCCTGACAGCTTGCCACCTCAGTTTTACTGCTGGAACAGCTAATTGAAATTAAGCTCCCTCAACACTTGGAGCTGGAAGGGACAGGGAGAGCATTGAGCTTTACATGGCCAAAACCGAGCATCTTTGTTCTCTGCTCTTACCGATGGTGCACAAGGGTGCTGCTAGGGTTGGAAGGACCTACCGACCTGTCAGCCTCACCTCTGTGCTAGGGAAGGTCATGGAGCAGATCCTCCATGGAGCTATGCTAAGGCAGAGGGAGGTGACATGGAATAACCAACACGGCTTCACCAGGGATGAGTCCTGCCTGACCAATGTAGTGGGCTTCTGTGATGGCGTTACTGCATCACTGGACAAGGGAAGAGCCACTGATGTCATCTACTTGAGCTTTTTACATGATCTCCCGTAATATTCTCACCAAATTGGAAAAATACGTATTTGATGGGTGGACTGTTTGATGCACAGGGAATTGGTTGCAAGATCACACATGCAGAGAAGGGGTCAATGGCTCCGTGTCTGGGTGGAGATCAGTGAAGAGTGGTGTCCCCCAGGAGTCAGTACTGGGATCAGTGCTCTTCAGTATCTTCATCAGAGACATCAACAGTGGGATTCAGTGCACCCTCGGGAAGTTTGCAGTTGACACCAAGCCGTGTGGTGCATTTTGACACAACGGAGGGACGGGATTCCATCCAGAGAGACCCAGACAAGCTCCAGCAGTGAGTTTAGGCAACTTCAGGAGGCTCAGCAAATCCCAAATGCAAGATCTGATAGTGGCCTTTCAGCTTCTGAAGGGGAGCTACCGTTCATGATCCGCTGTGATAGGACAAGGGGAAATGATTTCAGACTAAAGCAGGGGAGATTTACATTGGATGTAAGGAATAAGTTTTCCACAGTGAGGCTGATGATGCACTGGCACAGGCTGCCCAGAGAGGTGGTGGGTTGCCTGTCCCTGGAGACACCCAACGTCAATCTGGACAGGGCTCTGAGCCCTGAGATGGAACTGTGGGTGTCTCTATTCACTGCAGGAGAGTTGGACCAGAATGACCTTTGAATGTCCCCTCCAACTCTTAGTGATTCTATGAATCTATGAGAATTTTTTTTTTATCGTTAAAATCTGTTGCATGCAATTCTATAAGAAAGCTCCCAGGTGGAAGAAGTGCTGAGTTTGCAGTGACCCACAACTCGGAACCCCATTTCAAGGCTTGTAGTCTGTTTTGCTCAGCCCTCGTTGACCTAAAAAGGAAACATCTGCATTTAACAGGAGATAATGGTATATTGTGTGCCAAACTTGGGGAAGAGCCTGGAGGTCATAACGAACTCGATTTGGGGCTGCAGACTGGCATGCACAATCTGACATTTTGATTACAAGCACGTAGATCTGGCTTGGGTGGGAAAAGACAGCATGGGTCAGTCTGGGTGTACAGGAGGTGGCTGAAGGTTTTGGGTTGTGGGCTGAGATTCCTCAGCATCCCACCTGCAAGGGATGAAGGGTGACCAGACAGCCCAGGGCACACGTCTCTTTTCTGCATTGCTTGGGGCTGGGGCTCTGTGAGAACAGATATATCTGGTTCTGATTATGATGATTATTTTCTGGTCCACTGGCTGAAAACTTATTTTCCTGACTTTATATTGTTTTCGAGTTTTTTTCAGCAAAATGAGGAAAAAAGGTTTTTAAATGGTTCAATTGAACTGAGATGAAATAGGCCACAGCCCCAGAAGTGAATATTATCTTACAGCAAGGAATAAAACAGCATCAACTGGAAGCAGAGAATAAAATCATTGCATCACAATCTTTCAGTCATTCCTTTTCATACTCCATTTCATACATCCATTTCATCTCACTGCAATTTTCCTCATGTCAGAGAAATGGGCTTAGTATTCATTGCTCACTTGGAAAGCGTGAAATGGATGGACTGCCCCAGTCCCCTGTGCCCCCATACTGTGAAATCCTGTTGTTACGTTGGCTTTTGGAGGAATCTCATGTATTTAATCAACAGAAAGAGCTTTAAAATCCTGTGATGCCATCCAGGTTCTTCTTTTGTAGAGTGCAGGAGTGTACTGGGGCTGTGCTAGGGTCTGGGGAGGATAATATTGCCAGGGGGCTGTTATGACCTTAGAAAAATGGGACATGGACCACGGGAAGGAGGCAAAATGAATCATGCTGGGAGACACAGACTTGAACCCATCTGCAGACACAGCTGCTGCTCTTTTGCTAATGCTGTTACGAGGTTGGTCCCAGATCTTAGAGCCGATGGTGCTCAGTGCCACTGATTGGTGCAGGGAGCTGGACGAGGTAGGCTGGAAGCCAAATCTGCATTGTCAGAGCTCGCATCTCCTCACATTCAAACTCTCATATGCCAGACAAGTGCTCCTAGCCTGCGCTGCTCTTGGTGTTCTTCTCCCTTGACTGCTTCACCTTCACTTCTCCCCTTTCCCACTGTGTTTTTTAAAAACATGTGCTACACTTTTCCCTGTGGATGCGGTGGGTTTTTCCAGACTATTCCTTCCTCACACTCATCCTCTGACTCAGAGACCAAAGTCTTCCCCAGGGCTGGTGCTGTCTCTGGCCCTCAGACATCTGAGATGCTTGAG
This sequence comes from Lagopus muta, assembly GCF_023343835.1. NCBI lineage: Eukaryota > Metazoa > Chordata > Aves > Galliformes > Phasianidae > Lagopus > Lagopus muta. The sequence goes on along the minus strand of NC_064472.1, from coordinate 3,029,204 downwards.
GACTGTGATGCAATGTGTGTGTTGGTGGAGTGGAGGGTATGGCACTGCTGGTGGGATTTTTTGTCCAGAAGATGGGAGCTGAAGGGATGAAGAGGTTGTGTTTTTAGAGTCTGAAGAATGAGCCTCCATCCTGTGCCCCGGGGGTAGCTGTTAATGATGCTGCAATAACTGATGATGGGAACAGAGTGATGGGACTGCTCACATAACTGGGTGTACCTTCCAGCTTTAAAGCATTGGCATTTTGGTCATTTAGCTCCTGGAAAATACTGCAGTTAGGAGGAAGGAGTTGCCAGATGCTTTCTTATAAAACACCTATGAGGAAGTGTTTCTGATGGCTCTTTTCTTCCTCACCTCCTGGTTTTGGTGCACTGGCACAGCCAGTCACAGCCTTCTGGTCTCCGCAATGGGAACAGGGATGTAATGAGGGCCATTAAGCAAGAAATGTATTGAAGGGAATGCTTTGCAGAAACCCAACCCATCAGCAACGTTCCTTGGTTGGAAAGTGACATCCCTAGGTGGGGGAGGTAACATCCAGGCCATTGTGAGAGCCAGCGGGCCTCAAATTGGTGTTGGGTCCCTCTTGTTAGCAAGGGCTGGGCAGGGAGATGGTGATGGGGAGGAGGGATGTACCAGGGCACCCAACAACTGTCCCCACTTGGAGCTGACGCCACTGAGGAGGACCCTGTGGAGTCCTCTTTGAATACAGCCTGTTGAAGGTAAGTTCAAAGGAGCAGAGTTAGCCAAAATGCTTCTCTCCAGCCAGTGGATAGACCCAGCTTCTGGTTGCTTTTCTTTTCTTTTTTTTTTAATTTTTTTTCTTTTCCCAGTGCAAAGGACAAATCTGTTTCTAGCGCTGCCATGAAGCATGCATTTTCACATCACACCAGGAAGCTGGAGTTTTGAGAAAGCCAACAAATATAATGAGATTTGTGGTTTGTTTAAAAAAAAAAAAGTTGGGGGGGATAAAAGCCTAGAACACAACAGTAACATAAAAATGCAAATTGTTTGCCAAGGTCCAGACATTAGAAAGCTGAAGAAAAGGTGCTTTGTTCTTCATAGAATTGTAGAATGCCTTAGCTTGGAAGGGACTTTAAAGTCCATCCAGTTCCAGCCCCTGCTGTGGGCTGGTTGCTACCCACCAGCTCAGGCTGCCCAGGGCCCCATCCATGGCCTTGGGCACCTCTGGGGATGGGGATATCCACAGGTCTCTGGCAACCAGTTCCAGCAACTCACCACTCTCATAGTAATGAATTTCTTTCTAATATCTAACCTAAATCTCTCCTCTTTTAGTTTAAAACAATTCCCCTTTGTCCTACACTAGCAGGCAGTGTAAAACATCACTCTCCACCCACACGTCTGCGATTGCCCCAACCCAATTCCCTGCACTTGGCCTTGTTGAACCTCGTTACATTCACACAATCCCACTTCTCCAGCCTGTCCAGGTCCCTTCCATGACATCTCTTCCTCCTGTTCAATCAGCTGCGCCACTCAGCTTGGTGTCAGTAGCAAATTGCTGACAGTGCATTCAGTTCTGGCTTTTGTGTTGTTGATAAAGATGTTGAAGTGCACTGGTCCCAGACATTGCTCTTGGACCCTTGTGGGACACCACTTGTCACCACTTCCACCTGGGCATGGAGCATTGACCACAACAGCGTGGCTCTGACCTTCCAACCAATCATTTATCCATAATCCACCTTTCAAACCCATCTCTCTCCAATTTAGAGATAAGGATGGGATGTGGGACCGTGTCAAAGGCTTTGCACAAGTCCGGGTAGATAACATCAGTTGCCCTTGCTCTGACCACCAATGCTGTCACTGTCATAGAAGGCCTCCAGATGGGTCAGACACAGTCTGCCTTGGTGAAGCCATTCTGGCTGTCTCAGGTCACATCCTTAACATAGCTTCTAGGAGAGCCTTCTCCATGATTTTCAGGCACAGAATTGAGGTTCACCAGTAGTTCCCCGTGTCTTCCTTACTCCCTTTCTTAAAAGTGGGAGTCATGTTTCCCTTTTTCCAGTCTCTACGGACTTCACCTGACAGACATGACTTTCCAAATATGATGAAGAGTGCCTTAGTGACTATATCTGGAGTAGCTCTTGGGTCGATGCTGGAGCACAAGGTCAAGGAAAAGCATCAATGAAGAGAAAGCCCCCAGCATGGGCTGGGTACTCAAAGGGAACTTGGCAGTGGTTAGGAGAAATATGGGTATCCACCACGTCTAAGCTGAGCAGGGGCAGGGGTGGCTGTTGCTAACTTCCCACAAAATGATGTGAAAAGGAAACATTTGCCCAAGAAGCACAGCTGCTCTGAACATCTCAGCTGAATGAGGCTCAACCCTTCACTGAGAAAATGGGGCACTCAAAAGGATCTCTGCCAAAGCTGCGTTCATAACACAAAGGCATCTGTGCATTTAAAACTATTCAGGTTAATGCTAGTGGGGGGTTACACCACTGTTCTGCTATCCAAATCACAGGAGGCAGAATTCCATACACTCCATTAAGGCAGGGCAGTAAATGACCTGAACCCAGGGGCCTTGGGAGGAGGATTTCCATCCGTACAGCTTGTGTTGTTACTCTAAAAAAGAATAGCTCTCCCAGTGCAGAATGTCAAAAATCAAGCTTTGCGTGTGATGGTACTCAAAGCTAGGGAAGAACCTGCAGGCTCCTCTCAGAGTCAATGTTTCTGAATCTGCCAGATCTTGGGTGACTTCTGAACCAGCTGACAGCTTCTAATGGGGCTCCATTTGATTTGCTTGGTCAAAGCGCTTCTTCTAAACGGAGGAACTGCATCGTATGCTTTGTAGTCTGCCTTTCTCAAAAAACACAAGAGAGATTTTAGAAAGGCAGTGTGCAGCTCAGCTGGTGTCCTAGAGACGCCAGGCTTTAATTAACATAAACTTAAAAGTTCACATCCCAACTTTAAATCCTTTTTGTTTGTAACTGGAAGCTCTGCGGTGTCAACAGGGTTTGTGTCTCAAACAGATGGTATTTTTCCCCAGACCTGGGTTGAATATTTATAATTGCTGCTTTTCTTTCTTCTACTTTATTTCTATCAGAACCACTAACCAGTGTGCATTACATGGGTTAGCATTATTTCAACTCAGTCAGAAGGTTCTTGGATTCAGCAATGAGCACTGTGAAAAAGAAACCCTTATAATCTATTTCTGCCTTTTATGAAGATTCAGGAATGCTGCGAACTGATGGCATAAATGAAAAAAGCTCACTTCTATGCACCTAATGCTATTTTTATTCCATATCTGAATAGAATCTGCAGTCCTTGTGATGCAGAAGTGCCATGCCCTGCACTCCGTGCATTCACAAGCACACCCATTGCAGCTGAGCAAGAGGGGATTCTTGTTGGTGTTCAAAGAGCTGTAATGCAGAGGCACATATCCAGCTGCCCCATTTTGCTGCTGTGAGTGCTTTATGCATTTTCTAGAGCATCTTTCACTGGCTGATTATGAGTAATTCAGGTAGGAAGGGACCTCTGGAGATCTCTAGCCAAGTCTCAAGCTAAGAACAGGGTGGCTCAGGATATTACCTAATCAATGCTGGGATACATCCAAGGATGGAGATGACAGCACCTTGGTGTTGCCTGCTCAGGTCAGCAGTCCAGAGGGAATACGCCGCCTAGAGGTAGCTGGGCAAGTCATAGATGGAGCATTCCCCCAAGACACAGCAATTAAGAATACAATAGAAAAACAATTGTCTCCTCCCACCCCATCTCCCGTAGGCTAAAGCCGAGATCTTTCTTCTCCCAGTCATAAAACTTAGCTTTGGACACTTTCCTTCTACTTTGCACAAGTTTCCCTCTCAAACCAGGGGACACGGCATGGGGAGGAAGATCCACTTCCATGGCCACATCTGCATGGAGACAGTCTCCAAACACCACGGGACTGGGCTCCAACCCCCACAGGGATAGTCCTCAAAACACCATGGGGATAGTTCTCAACCACCATGGGAGTTGCATCCCAAACCCCATGGGACTGGTCCCCAAAACACCATAGTGCCCAACCAGCATGGATCTGGTCTAGTGCCTGAAGCAAGATCTTACTCTCTCCAAAGCACCAGACTTCAATTGTTGAGGTGGGCAATGGACATGCAGGCACATCATGCAGGCCTCAATTCCTCAAAACCCCACTCAGAACCTCTGGCCCTCATTGGGATCGAGTAAATGCTTTTGGTGTTCCATATTTCTGTCTCCACCTGTAGAATACCACAGCATCCATCTCACAGAGTACCAGGTATAAAATTCAGGGAACAGAAAAATATAAGTTTGCTGTCTGGTAGGCAGAGTTCCTGGGAAAATGTAGAGGGGAAGGCTGGGTATCTGGTTTTCATCCTCTTTTACATGGTTCCTACAGAGGAAATGTTAAAGGAGATGACTGAAGGACTATATTTAGCCGTAAGAAAGTGGTCAGATGTCTCTGCTTTCTTCAGAAAGTAATTGTTTTTAGAAACAAAACAGAAAGCTGAGATTTTGAATGAAAAACAAAATCGTCAATTCTTTTTTAGTGATGCAGACTTTTCTCTAACACATGATTTTAACATTTTTTCGTTTCAATCTGAGGTCACGCATGTCCCCCTTCCTGCCCACTGCAATAGTGGGAAGTGAGTAAGGCCACATCTTCTATATGATATCTGCTTAGAAACAATGGGCTGGGGAAAAGCTGACTGCCATCAGTGATGGCATGGCATCCTTATCTAGCTGCTTTGATCAGTAGGTTTGCTTTCCTTCTGCAGCTGATAGACCTTGACTTTTTGAGTCTGATGCCTACATTCTGTAGTGCCATCTGATGCAGAGCCATGGAGCCTTGTGGCCACGTCTCAATAGCGGGAGATTTGTCGAAGTAAATCAGATCTGGGGGCCACAGAGAGGGAATTAATGTGAAATGCCTTAATGTTAGTTTAACAGTCACTTTAATAGGCATAACTACACTATTAAGCTGATTTCACTACATTTAACTCGTATTTGTACTCAAGTGGAATAAACGTTTTGCTTTAGGAAGAATGAATTTTACAGAGTAAAAGAGCTATTGTAAACATCCCAAATGCTTTGGCAATGACAACATGACAGCTTGCAGCCTGCAACCCAGACTTTCTGTGCTGTTGTGCCCTAATCCCTGTGCCCTCCTCTTCCCAACCACCTCTTCCCCACCCTGACCACATTCAAAATATCTCTGAAATGCTGGGCACAAAACAGGCACGAGGTGTCACAAGTGACTAAAATTTTCACCTTCCTTCAATGGAGCAAGCCCTGACTTCAGCCCAGTACGAGTTAATTTCTCCTCCAAGCTGTTTTTGCACTACGTGTTGGAGAACATCCTCACCTCGAGTCGTGGCTGGGGCTATGATAAATAAAGGCTGTAAAAGAAGGAGCCACTTGCACTGGCCCTGGCTGCACCCTCGGGTTTGGATTAATTATTCTACAGAGTAGGAAAAGTTTATTCTGACATTTTTTTAACAGTGGACCCTCCTTTGCCCACGGGTGACAGCAGCTATACCTCTCTGTAATAGAAACAGGGGGAGAAACTGCTGGTTGGAGCCATGCCATGAAGGGACGAGGAGGTGACATCTCCCTGCCATGCAGCCCCTTGCTCTCCAGAGCCTCATCCCAGCTGTGTGCAGAGCACAATGGGGTCCTGGTGTCGATGGCCATTGGGCTGTGAAAGCCAGACGGAGAATAGCACTCAATGGGGCTGACTGGGGTGAAGTATTCCAGTCCCAAAATGCATGAATCTAGCAACAGGGGGGATCTTGAATCATCCTCAAATCACCTGTGCCCTCTTTGTGGCAAGCAGGAATATAAAAGCGGGCTGAAAAACCTTGATCTTCACTCACAAAACGAATGGCAGAGATTGTGACAGAACAACCTTGCTGAAAACTGTTTCTTGCTTTTTCTTTTTTTTTTTCTTTTTTTTTCCTTTTTCTTTTTTTTTTTTTTTTTTTTGCGTGTGTGTGTGTGTATTTTCCTTTACTTCTTCTTTCTTGGCTCTTTCTTACAGTTGAGGCTCATGCTGATTTGTCACAGGTCAGGAAAACCGAAATCTCGATTTGTAGAAGATGAATGGACTTTTAAAATCAATGGTGTGGTCCTGCTGTCAGCAGGGTGCCAATCGCTGCTTGCTGGTGCTGCCCAGTCCGTGGGCTGGTGTCATTATGAGACACGGGCAGCATTCATTACACAGAGGCTGAATCTCACCACTTGTTAATGGAACCAAGCTGCCTGACCTTAATGTGTGACTGATATTTAATTTGAAGTTTCTCTGAACGCCAGCAAGCTGTAATGGAAACAAAACTGGCCCAGCAAGGCAAAGCCTTTGCCCTGAGAAGGCAGCAAAATATATTAAATTTAGCAATTGGTAAAGATATTCGGGGCTTAGAGGTCACAGGTGGGACTAGAAAGGTCTATCTTTGCCACTTCAAAACTACACACTCTTGATAGGCTTCTGTGTGCTGTGGGAAGGAGAATGGCACGGTCTGATTTTGCTGAACTGGTGGGACCCTTTGTGATGCCTCAGTCCCATAGCTGTCACCTTCACCCTCCTGTTCTCCTTTTTTTCTCAAAGATGCACAGCTCTGTGCCCTCAAATCCCTGCCCAGTGCACCTATTGTTCCACTGGGTGCCTCCTTGCCTGACCCAGAGATGTGTTATCTGCAGCAACTGTGCTGCTGTGGTCCCCACCTGGCCCTGGGGGCAGTCATCTGCTAAAATCCAGCTGAGTGCACTGCATGAACGTGATCTTCCACCATCCCTGGTGCTCTGTTGCTGTTTGTGCTCCCTTGGAAAGTACAGGCTGATGTTGGGCGCTTGCACGGATTTAAGATGCTTTTGGCAGCAAGAATGTCGAGCAAAAGGAGCTCCCAAGACTGAGCTGCTGCATGAGAAAGCACAGCTGGAGAATGTGTTCAGCATCCCAGCTGATTGGCAGGAAAAGTAGAGTCTTTTCTTGGTCTGGAGCAGATGAAGATGTCACTCTGGAGCCAGGAGGAAGCTCTGGGCAGGCACAGTGCCAGTTAAAGGGAGCTAAAACTTTCTAAATGCTTCTTGAACATCCAGGGTTGACATTGTAGAAGGTGCTCTGATGAAGTTGAGCTGCTACTAATGGGAAATCAGCCCTGCTATTCTTCTTTGGAAGGCATGGTAACACATTGGTCGGGTTGGGATACTCATAAAGCAAGCATGGGTGATGTGGGAGACCTTGATCAAAGGGTTAAAGTGGCTTTGGTCCCCAGTGAATCTCTAATAGGCAGTGAGGAAAGGATCTGCATGGGAGGGATCTGTGGTTGTACAAGCAATTTTTTGTGGTGTTTACCACTAAGCACTTCAGCTGCCAGGCCAGCCTCCCTCTTGTCTTCTCCATATAACAGGGACTATCAATCAGTTTGGTTCTCACCACCCTGGGAAAGTACTGTGGTGGCTGTGCCATGATTTACCATGGCATGAAAAATCTTCTGGAGGGCCTTGCAAAAGAGACAAAGCCAAATTTCAAATGGCCTCAGAAGCTGAAAGGTCATGGTGATATCAAGCAGGAGGTGGTGTGCTGCGCTGCAAGCCTCTGCCATGGATTAGTCCATCCTCTCTGAAAGGCCAAGAGTTGTAAATGCTCTGACCCCCTCTTGTTGTGTGCTCAAACTTGTGGTGTTTAAAAATGGCACAAACCCCTTTTGTCCGAGATACAGCTTCAGAAACAGCAAATTTGAGGGTGAAGTCTGTGACAATGAATCTGAGAGGTTCTAAAGTTTTGAAGCCAAAGGGGACCTCTAGATCTTGTGGCTAGGAGTAATTTGGTCTTTTGCCCAGCATCGTCATCCCAGTTTAATCAGCAGCTGTAAAGCAGAGTGTTGTCCATCTGCCAGCTGATGGATGGACTGCCATTATCAAGGATGAATTTCTGGGGGTGGAGGAGAGATTGAGCCAGTCCAATTAAGTATTAACTGCTTGTCTAGATCTGCAATGAGGTGGGAGCAGTCAATCCTGTTGGGATCTGCTGTATGGTTGGATTTGCATGGCCTTTTTGAGATATCCACCATGTACAGCACCAGATCCAGTGCTGGTTTGAAAATTTGCTCTCTCTCTTGAAAGGCTTTGTCTTGTCTAAATGTTGGCAGAGCAGGAACCGTGTTGATTCTCAGCTGGGAAAAGCAGAGTTGAAGCATCAGTTAAATGGGGGCTTAGAATCTTGTGGAAAGAGTTCATCAGAGCTTCAGGTGTCTCACCAGGGCCACCAGCCTTCTCCAACAGCATGGTGCAAATCAACCTCACAAGTCCCATGGTTCTTGTGCTGGCATGGATGGCTGTTCTAATTGGGCTCAGCAATTCTTTCCCAGTCTAGTTCCTAGTGTCCAACAATGGGATCTTTTACCACCTTTATAGGTCCAACACCAGGATTGTGAAGAGGTGCTGAGCCTCACGCCAATTAAAACCATGAGAAGTCTGTATGATAAATTGCAAACATGAAAAAAATAATAATGAGTGTGAAAAATTAGCACCTCATATGTGGTGGGTAGTGACTGGCCCCAAAAATATGTGAGTGGATGCTCTGGATTAGGTTAAAAATTTTCCTTCCTGCTGGCAGGAGCACAGCAGTGATGCAGAAAGCCCAGGGAATATTCTGCCACTGCAGCATCCTTCCTTCCTCCCTGCTGACAGTTCACCCACTCCACTCATCGCCTCTATCAGTATTTATGGGACACTTAACCCTCCCTGTAAACCACAATTTATGGGTCAGTCTATAACCTGAGCAAGCTGCTCAAATGCAATGAGACCAAACAGCTCTGCCTTTTATTTCTTTGCTGCTGTAAGAGCAGCACCTGTGGCCCCAGGAGCTGAATCCACTCTCAGTTCCTTCTTTGTCTCTCAAAAGCTTTGGAAAACAAGATAAGAGTGGCTACCTGGTGCTGCTAACAGGCTTCTCCAAGGGAGTGAGCTGCGTGCCCCCATCCCTGCTGTGCTTGCTGTTGCTCTGAATGGCAGCACATAGGTTTCTGAGGTGGATGTAACAAAACAACATCCATGTGACAGAGGAAGAATGTTTCTGTCTGAGCAAGCTTAGCAAAACCGTTGTCAGGAATGGTAAAAATCATAATGAGAGGTCAGTTGGGGAGCCAGGCAGGCAGTGTGCTCCTGTGCCATGTAATAGGAGGAGGCAGCTCTGTAAAATAAAGTGGCACAGGGAGCTGAACTACCTGCCATGGCCTTGGAAACCCAGCCGTTTAGGGGATGTGAAGACACTGAATTTTGCTTGTTGCCTTCTGGGGAGCTCCTTTTCTCTCCGTGGTCATGCTCCATCTTGCAAGGATCCCGCTGCATGCCATCAAGAATGGTGCAGGCAGGGATTCTGGAAGCAGCATCCTACCCCAAAGTGCCCATTTTAGCTCTCTCTGACCTCCTGAGGTCAAGACAAAGCTGTTTTCCCAACCTTGGCTCATGCTTGGCTCTTTCTTGCATTCTTTACGAACAAGAGGTGGGAAGACAGTGTTACAGCTGTTAAGCACCTCCAAGATGTTCCTGTCCCTCTGGAGACTGTATAGAGGCAGTGAGACATTCAGGGATGAGGATGAGCCGCCTCAAAATCCGCCTTGCTTTCAACTAGAAAAATTCTGGTCCCTCTCTTGCACCAGGTCTGCTGGGATGTGGAGTGGTCACAGCATGGGAAGCCTCCAGGCACAGTGTTGGGTCAAAAGTCCAGATCTGAGGTGGAAATTTCCAACCGTGAAAGGTTACCTTCAGTCCTTCTTCCTATTAAATATAAATATGGTTCCGAGGGGCCAGATCCTTATCCCAGGGAGAAGTCAGCACCTGCAGAATCAGCGTTCCTAGTTCAACATCTGCACAGCCTTCCTCAGGCCATGCTGCAGCAACCTAATCCAGCACCCATTCCTCACAGCAGCACGGCTTTCCCAGGCATCCAGAAAACAAACAAACAAACAAACAAAAAACAGACAAAAAACAAAAAACAAAAACAACAACAAAAAAAAACCCCAGCCCTACAGAGAAAGAAGTTTTCAAATAATAGCATCTCACTCGGGACCCTCTGACATCTGAAGCTGACCTAAATGCAAAATCCAGCTGAGGCAGATGTCTAAAGCCTGCTCAGACCCTCAGGTTGAGGGCTTGGAGCATTTCTTTGGCTTTATGGCCACCAGAAAGTAGTTGGCCCTGGTAGAGAATGCAGCAGATGTGTGATGGAAACCCCAGCCAGGGTTGATGAGAACGTGCTCGACTTCAGTAACAGGAAAAGTGAGATGTCACAGGGACGCAATTGAAACAGAACTCCATCCTCAAAACGTTACCAACATTGATTGAAAGAGCCTGGGGAGTTTCGTGTTTTGGCTCTTCCTGAGCATCAGGCTTGATGTGCCAGAGATCGAAACATCCTTTGCTGTAACCACCCCTGGAAATCTCAGCTGTGTGAACAGCACTGCGCCGTGCAAAGGACATTGATCCTGTTACAGACTGGGTATTAAAAAGGAGAGAGCTATGAGAAGTGGCACTGCAGGTTGTGTGTGTCTGAAACAAAACCAACCTGCCCTTCTTCAGCATAAGCTGCTTTCCCAAAATTACCTGAAGACAGGAAAAAAAGAAGAGTCCCTAAATATTTTTTCTTTTCTGATTTTTCATCTATAAGCTGGGATGGGGGGGAGGTAGAGGGGGAAGAAGGGAGGGTGGGAAGACTTATGAGATTTAAGCTATTTATTACCAAATAAAACTGCATCTGGGCCATCTGCTTTTGTGCCAAGTTTTGGCCTCCTGACAGCATTCGTGTGGAGAGTTATGAGCCCCATGAAAGAGAGGCTGATGACAGAAACATTGACTGAGTCTTAACCCAAAGGGGGCTGTGGATGTTCGTGGGCTGTATTAGAAGCCAGCCCCAGGGAGAAATGAGGCTGTCTGCATCCACTTGGACACTTGAATGCCTTCAACATCATCCCTTGTCATCAATCCTCTCCTCTTGGTACCCCTCTGCCCACCTCTGGCACCAACAGAAGGGGCTAGTTGCTCACAGCATGCATTTTCCTGGATGGATAACTCTACATCTACCCTCATAAAACAGGTATTTCTTGCTCTCTGAGTAGTTTTCTGTTCTGTCTTTTTACAGCAGGGCTTAGCAGCACTAATTCATGCCAGGACTGCACGCAGAAATGTAAAGCAGGAGTTATTTCTGCCTTGAGATACTGATGTTTTACTTGTTCTTTAAACACAGTTCCATTTCCTGGAGCGACACATACCTCTGAAGTTCAGGATGTTAAGTTTAATAGGCAGCAGGCTGCCAGGATCTCTGATTTTAGCTGGAGACTTCTTAAGCACGGCGTGCAAAAAGGGGAATTGCCAGCACAAGGGAGGACAGGACCTCAGGTTTCCCCAGCCTTCAGTTCAGGTCAGCTGAGCATCTCTTGTCCTCATCAGGATGGGACCACAGCTCTGGAGCATCTCTGACTGCTCCAGTGATGCAAACTAGTCTGGGCATGATCCCTCCAACCAACACATGGTGATGCTCTGACTTGCAAAGACCCTTGGGTAAATGGGGGATGGGATGCTGTAGGACCAGAAGATGAGCTCATGGGATCTGTCAATGCGTTCTGGTTCTTGGGGCTGATTTGCTGGAGAAGTCATCAAAGGAAAATAGTCTGGATAAGAAAATGTTCCCATCCATCCTGATGCTTGGGTTCCAGAGATAGTGGAATGTTACCCACATCACTGCTGCTGGCTGTGAGGCTAAATGAAGTCCAACAGCTCAGAGCATTGGTTCTCCCCATTAACACCATCTCCAGAGGAAGGTGGAAGTTGAATTTGGCTTTCAAACCCACCAGGTTAGGGCAGTGTTTGGGTGGAGGGTTTGGTTCAGACTGCTGCAGAATTAATAGGATATGTGAGTGATGCAGCCCAACACTCTGTGTCTCTCTGGATTCTTGCATCGTTTGGTTGGTGGTTTTTTTTTTGTTTGTTTGTTTTTGTGATTCTGGCTTTTTGCCTGTTTTTGGATTGCAGGGATGCTGGAAGGGGCAGCAGACATCCTGTCAGCTTGCTGTGGGTAGCAAAGCATCCTTTAAACCAGGTGCTGAGCGTTTCCACATGGCAGTGTTGGCCACTTTAAAAGCAAAAAAAACATTGGAAGCCCAGGTTTCTTGCTTTGGTTGATCAAAGGCCTTCCAAATCATATTCCAACCTTTTTGGTGAATGGGACTAATAGTCTAACCCTACAGAAGAGAAAATCAGTACCCACTGATAAACCAGCAAAAACTCTGCTTACCTTTCCTCTCTAGGGCACATAAAATAAACAGGAGATGTTGCAGCCCCCTACCCTTAACTCACCTTCTCCCCTTCTTTCACTGCACCCAAATGCAGTGATGGAGTGAAATCAGGATCTTAGGAAAAAAAAAAAAAACTCTTCCAGCACATTTTGACTTTTTTTTTGGGTGTGATGATCTGTAGAGCATACATACACCCTCGAATGCCATGCATTAGAATAAAGCTATAATTAAAACCTAGTGCGAAGTACAAAAGCAAAAAGATGACTTAAAGTGTAGCAACACTGCCAAAGTGTTTTTCCTTTCTCCTCTGAAAACATTGCTGAATTCAACACATTCCCGTGAAACAGCATCTTCACTAAAACCCTTTCCCCTCTCTGAAGACTGTGGAAAAGGACTGCAGGAAAGAAAATCATGGAAGGTGTATCCTGTGAAGGACCCAGGCTATATCTCATCACCCATTTCACCGTGTCCCACTGCTCAGCATCATTTCAGGGCTTCTTTTCATCCTCGTGCTGAGAAATGCTGGTTGTCAGCAGTTTTCTGAATGCTGAGCCCAGTGTATGGAAGGAGACTTTTTGGGGTACCCCAGGTCTGTGGGCAGTGTGTGTAAGACAGGAAGCGGTCCATAGGGCACAGGGCATCTTGTAAGCTCAGGAGAGCAGTGGTGGGAGCTGTGGGTTCATACATGAGTCTCTGCTCATGACAAGAGCTGTGCTTTGCTATGCTAGCACGCTGGTCCAGAGAGGTGGGATTCAGTAAGGGTTGTTGTACGGCAGTTGTCATCAACCCATTGATGACATTGAACCCATTGATCAACCCAAATGGCAATGAGAAGCAACCCCTCTCAGCCTTTTTCCTTTTCATAGAATCATAGAATCATATGATCTAGATATGATTCTTTATGATGCTTTGCATCCATTGCAGCCTGTTTCCAGCAAACATGCAAGACCACGAGGGGGAGGACAACTACACAGGAATCCCCAAATCCTGGTGTTCCCACACAGAGTCCAGCCACGCTCTCCCAGCCACATGGACCATCCCTTTGCCCACAGCAGTGGCTGAATCCTGACTCAGTCCCTGGTTAAGCCCATTAGGAAGACCAAGACTCTCCTTATCTATCCCTAATGTTCACCAGGGCTGGTGCTGAGGTTTGCAGCTCTCTGCACAGCACTAGACGCGTGGGTTGGCTGCCTGCACCCCGGGCTGGGTTGGAGCTGGCTGCCTATTATTTTTGGCACAGATTTTCCCATTTGCTAAACGAAATGACAAAGCTGTTGGCGAAGGTGCTTAAATTGGGACAGATTCCTTCCAATCTGATAAATCCTCCGGTTCTTTCATCCTCTTCCTCCTCTGTCTGATCTCCTGATCTCCTCTCCGTGTGGTTTGTTGTCCTACAACAGCAGGGAGGTGACATGATATCTCCATCTGTGCAAGCCCACTCCATTTTCATGCAGCAGAATGCTCCGTGGGATTGGTCTGGAGATTAATTTTTTTATTATATTATATTATTTCAGATGCACTGTCAATTCAGCCATTTCAATAAGCCAAACAAAACAAAACAAAGCAAAAAATTGCACGGGGCTAACATATGATGGATGGCGTGAACTCACAGCACTAGGCAATCTGTGGCTTGTCTGTAAATTTGATGTGAGCCCCCGTGGCTACGTGAACCCAGAGCTGCTCCCATGATTTCCTGGCTGTGTTATCTGTATTTCTGTATTTCAAGCATGGCGACTGATGCTAATGTGCAATTGAGTTGCTTTCAGTGTGGGGGACTTGAATGCAAACCCGTGGGCACATCTAGAGAAACAAAGTGCAGGCGCCTGGTGTGCGGTGATGCTATTCTAAGCCTGGTTTGGTCTGGGGGCTTTATCTGCCTTCCCAGGGCAGGAGAAGGGCTGTAATCAGCCCCAAATGGCTAAGACAGTGTGTCTCCAGCCCCCGGCTCAGCAGATTGCAAAGGGCAGAGCTACTATTTGTCAGTGAGTGAAGCCAGGAGCTGCCATCCTCCTCTGCACCACACTGGGATGGGGATGTATAAATAGCCCCAGCATCCCTGGCCCCATACACACTCACACACTGGCTGCTAATGCCTCAGCAAGCAGGGCCAGGTTGCTTTACCCAGGGGGAAAAATTCACAAGCATCACAGGCAGCTTAACAGCATCGGACAGATTTTGTTTTCCTTACAAACGTGGCTGCGGTCCCTGGGCTGCATCTGTCTGCTCGAGATGCCCATCTCCAGTGAGCTGCAGGCCTGATCCTGCCTCTCCAGAGAGCTGCCCGACTGCTCCAAAAGTGTTCCTGCCATGAGGAGAGGGAGAGGAGATTGTTTTTGCTGGGGTTTTGATTTTAGAAAGCCTGTGGTACCCCCTGCTCCACCTTTCACATCTCCAGGATGGATCAGTGTTTAATGAGCACACTCGTCCCAGCATCCTTCAGGGTGAAATACTGAGTAAATCCACGTGTGTTTATGCACAGTCAAATCCTGCCTGATGCCAAAGAGGGATCCCTGATGACAGTAGTAGCCAGTAGCAGACCAGTGCATTTCTGAGATTCAGTGTCACCTACCAACCTGTAAAAATACGTATGTGCCTGCCTCATTTGCAATGGTTCACCCGGGAATCCTAAATAATTCAGAGCATATCCTTCAATGAAAAGAGGCCCAGGCAGCTTCAAATAGTTTATAGAAACAATAAATATAACTGTAGAACTGAGGAAAAAATAAATAAATAGACTTGGAAAAATGAAAGAAGCTGTGAGGAGATGATGAACTTCCAAAAACAGATTTATCACTCCTAAACTTGAGACTGTAGTCTGTAACACCATCATCCTCATTTTGAGCAGTTCCCAAATAGCTGTTAAATGATGTGCACGGTCAACAGAGGTGAGTGAGGAACTGATAGAAGAGGAAAAGAAAACAAGTGCTTTTCTGACCCTTTTTTTCAAAAAAAAAAAAAGATTCTGTGGTGCAACACTGCCCAGAGCCTGAGAGGCTGGAACTAAAGGATCATTAAGGTCCCTTTGAACCCTAGCCATTCTATGATTCTGCAATTCTATATGATTCATATGATGATGAACCATATTTGAGGATCGGTCATCAAAAGCAATCCCAGAGCTAGGCAGCTCCTCTTCCTACAAGGTCAGAGCATACAGAGCATACAGATCCTACAGATGGAGAAGGATAATCCTGATGTAGGGTGAGGACCAAAACTCTGGAGTCCATTGTGTTGAGGAAATGGTTTCTGCTTTGAAGAACAACGTTGTCCTCCTGCAATTACCGCCAGGGCAAGCAGTGGGGAATGAGGCTCATGGAGATGCAGTTAGAGGCTCTGAAACTTGATAGACACAGATTCTGACTTCACCATCTTTGATGTAGAGAAGTCCTTGAGGTTTAGCTGAGAAATGAAAATGTCATTTCTGCCACTGTCACGGAGAGTAGAAACAAAACATGGAGTGAGGTATCTGGACTGACTTTGAGTCGGTGATTGGCCTCTGTTGTCACAGACGTTATGTCCAGACAGGATAAAAAAATACTAAATTCAAAATCATATTTTCTTGAAGCATTTTATAGACAATAATTTTAAGTTGGGATGAAAATATGATTGGGGAGTAATCATAAAGAGTCACTGAATATTTGTTATCTGGAATAGTGCTCCAGTGTCAAAAGGATGACACTGCATAGCCCTTGTGCACAGAATCACAGAATCACAGGATCACAGAATCACCATGGCTGGAAAAGACCTTCAAGATCATCCAGTCCAACCATCCACCTATCACCAATAGTACACATTAAACCATAGAAGATCAACGTGTAGAAACAACTCTCCAGCCAGACATTTTGCAGCTAGATATGAGCAGAACAGAGTAAACTTGATAATAGACAGTACAGGTATGAAATATTCGGTTTTTCATGGCTAATTTGTCTGCCAAATCTTTCTGGGGTCCATCAGTTCCATGTTTGGCAAGGATTGACTCTGTTGTGCAAGCTGCCTCGGTTATGCCAGCTGTATGATTAGATGACAGCTAATAAGCACAGATTTGCTGAAATATTCTCTGTTTGGTAGCTTTGCTATCAAAATCCTCATCAGCAGTTGGATTAGCTTTAGAAAATGAGCAGCTACAACACAAGATAGTGGATTATGTAAATTGGTGGGAGTTATTTGATCCTGTGGTCTGAGTCAAATCTTGATAGTGTTTTCTCTATGAAGTTAAATACATCATTGAACCAGCGGATAAAATACTAAAAATTAGTTAAGTGTATGGACTGGTGCCTAAAACAAGTGCTTAACTGTCCATATCATAGTTCCCCCCCTCCCAAAAAAAGAACCCAATTCCCCCAAAAAACACGGTTAGACTTTTACTTTATGTTATATTGGTTATACATGGGCCATGCAATCCTTCCTACACAAATACCAGAAGCAAGGTTTGAGCTTTCTGGACCACAGGGTCCAGGGACCAAGTCCTTTGACAGAGCTGTCCTGCCATGGTAGAAAAAAAGTCAGGTCAAAGCTCTGACAGCATGATCTGCCTACCCTATGTCCTCTGGGTCATGATGGCTCCAGCATTAAAGAGTCTACAAATGTTTTGGTAAAGCAGATTGAGGTCTCGCAGAACATACCAAAAAAGCCAAAAATCCTTGGTAAGCTGCCACCAAGCATCAAGAGAAGAGAGAAATGCAGAGGATGAGAGTCTAGTTTGTTTGTCTTTTATGTGCTGCAGAATTTGGCTAAGCAAACTGGGAGAAATGTCACTCAGCTCCATTGCCTTGTGTTGTCTTAAGCCAGTTTTGCCTGACACTGTACGACAAGACACAGCCTGTCCTTTTTGGGTGAGCAGTGGGATTCATGCTTTAGCCTGCTCTTGCACCTTTCCTTCAGGCCCTGAGAAGACTTAGTGGTGTTAAATTGGTCACCCACAACTTGCTGTAGCTATTTTCCATTGGGAGGACCCACGGCCATTAGATGTTGAGCCATTCAGCATGAGCTGCTCTGTTAACAAACATGGAAGGCACCTCTCCTTGGCTGCTCAGCTTGAGCAGTATGCCAACAAAGTGCAGGCCCAAATGTCAGTATTCATCCTTTACCTGGGAACTGGATCCTGCCCTAGGGCAGCAAATAAAACCTGCTGTGCTGGGGGCAACCAGGCATCTCATGAGCTTTGTTTTGTAGCTCTGTTCCTGAGGAATACAGGGTGTGATTGCACCTCCTGCACTTTTAATTAATGAGATAGTTGAATAATGCAGTTATCTGAGAACATGAGATATTATCAATTTAAGAAGCTCTGCTGCTGGTGACAGACACATTTGCTACCTGTTGCCTCTCTCAGAGGGGCACTGTGAAGGATTAGTTTGTATTTGAGAGATGTTGTGTACGGTTACTTATGCATTGTTTTTCAAAACATTTCTTTCTGCTAGATCCTCTCATTGTTTCCTTTTACTGGCATCTGGCTCTCTTTGTACACCTTCTGCTCCCATAAGGATGTGAATAGAAAGTACTTGGGGGCTCCCTGAGATCCTGTGCTGGATGGAAGGGAGATGGAAGCAGAAAAAGCTGGGAAGGCACTATGTGCATGTCTGGGATGGCAGTCAGTGCCTGACGGTGCTGTTATTCCTTGAAATTTTGAGCCATTTCCAAAGATTGCAACAATTATGTGGTTTTTAGGAAGATGAGGTCCAAATAAATGTATAAAAAGGCAGGTGTCCTGTCCTGGGGCTGATCCTCAGCAAGGAGGCATCTATCAAGGACAGGCTCTCTCAAGTCCCATTCTCCAGTGCTGAACTGCTTCTCTCCTTAGTTTAAGAGCCAAATTTTTGCCACAATGCCTGGCAGTGCTCTGGGAATGTAGGAATGAACGTGCTGTTTTGGGCCATAGGCTCATCCAAGCAAAGATCTTTTGGGGGGTGAAAGCCAGAGCCACATGTTTGCAAAAAGCCTCCAGTGTGGATATCTTTCACACCTCATTTCCCCTTCATCCCCACCAGTCTCATGGCTGATCTCACAGCAGCTTATGTTGTGCTTTCTACTGCCACTCTCCATCAGCTGGAAAGGGCCTCAGCAAAAAAGCACGATGATGGCACGTCCCTTTCGTGTCTTGCAGTCAGGAGGAAACAGAATTATTTCTGTGCCTTTTTAGACAGGCAAAGAATTACCTTGAGTTGCATGGAAAGTCAGCAATCTTTGGAAACTTCACTGAGCTGATAACAGAAACAAGTTTTAGACAACACTGCTTTTTTCCTTCTCTGAAACATTGAGACTTTTGTTCCTCTTCTCTTTGAGACAGACAAACCAAAACAAGCTGAATCAGTTTCCAGCAGTTACACACTTCACTTTGAAGCCAAAATCAGCTTTGAACCCAATCCCATGTTTTGATTCCGATGAGTTTTGGAGGAAAAAAGTCAAAATCAACATTTATTTTCTGTGTAATCAGCGCTAGCTGACCTGTTCTTTGTCCCCTCTGCCTTTCGGAGGAGGAGACAAACATCTGTGTGCCCAATTCCAACCCTGGATGGGCATCCAGGTGCCCTGAACCTCACCGGCCCCGGTGACGGCCGTGCTCTTCTCTTCCAGGTGCTCCATTTCAAAGGTCTCAGCATCCCCATGCTACCTCCTGCCGACATTTCCACCTGGGTCCCCAGCCTCAGCTCTCCGCCGACTTCACCCTGCCTCACACGGTGCAGCCCCAGCCGGGGCTGACCCCACACATGACCCCTGCACACCAGCATAGCGGTCCCCTGCACCAATCCCTGGCCCCAGTGCCAGCCCTGCCCTTCCAAGATGTGGCCGGACCATCCTTCCTACCTCAGGCGCTACACCAGCAATACCTCCTCCAGCAGCAGCTCCTTGAGGCCCAGCACCGCCGGCTCATGCCCCATCCCAGGTAAGGGGTCTTATGTTTCCCAAATGTGGTCTACAGTGTATAAAGATACAGGTTCACAGAATGCTTTGCATTGCAAAGGGCCTTAGAAGTCATCTGGATGCAAGCTGCTGCCATGGGCAGGGGCACCACCAACTGCCAAGGGTTCCATCCAACCTGGCCTTGAGCACCCAAGGGATGGGGCATCCACAACTTCTCTGTGATGCTGGGAAGCTGTCAGTGTCACTTCAGCAAAGCTCTGGCAGAACTTCCTAATAACGTCGGGTTCTTTTCATAAGATCACCCACGTTCTCTCAAAACACATCTACCTGGAAGCTGCATGCCAGGTTGCACCAGTGGGTGAACCTCTCCCACAGGGATCCATGCTGTGCTCACCTAGCATATCCAAACGTCACCTGGTGTCATCTCTCAGTCAATCACGCTGGTCATCAATGCGACGTGACCAGTCATCACATCATCATCAGTTACAGTGGAAGCACCTTGATGTTGCTGTGATCCTGCATCTCAGAGAGAGCAACAGACGGAATGAGTGAGCCATCTTCTCGTAGCTGCTGCTTCAAAACCACATGAGACATGGCATTCACTCATCCCATTGGGTTTTCACTTGAAGAGCTCACTCCTCTGGATCCAGGCTCTGTGAAGAGAGGCAAAGCAGGGAGGGAATGAAGACATTGAGTTTGGAGCACTTTCAATCAAGAAAAGCAGCATAGATTCATATTGGTCTGATGACTGCAGGGAGGATTACTGTAGCTCAGGAGAGGTGGTAAGAGATGCCTGGCCTTATCCTGTTAGTGTTTCTTGAGAGAGAGGCTCAGATAACACGTAGGAGAGGAGTGCTTTTTTTGGAAATATATGGAAGCTATTTATGGACTGTACCCATAGACCAAGAATGAGGGGATGAGTCTTTGCAGTGACGCCTCATTTGGAAAGAATGCTACAGACAGGAAGGTTTTTCTTTCCTTTTCTGTCTGCAAATTGTGGATTCTTCTCACCCTGCTTTTATTTTTCATAAGCTGGATTTTAGGTGGATTTAATGATTAGTTAATAATTGGGTAGCAAATATGTGCAAAGCTGAGGCACTGATGGTACAAGCATTTATCTCTTAGTCATAAGCTCAGTTCAAATAAAACCACAGAGCACAGCTCCACGTAGAAGTTGCTTTGATGCCTACTGGCAGTGTTATCTCAGCCAGTGGGCTGTCAGAGAGAAGGAAGTGTGATACAGGCAGAAGGAGGGCAGCAGCCTCTCACCCAGCCTCGCAGCCTGGTTCTGAAAGCATCCAGCATAGCAGGAGGGACTCAGAAACCTTTCAGACATGGGATGTGAGGTCCTACGAATGGGATTCTAGATGGTGCCTTCAAAGGTGGGAAAAGACTGAAGTCCCTAGAAAGATCTCAATGTATTTCCACTCCAAACTCAGCAGAGCTGGAGCAGGAGGAGCTGGTACCAGCCTGGCATATCCATCATCCATGGAAATATTGGTGGGAGAAAATTCTGTCTGCAGTTTCTCCTGACTGATTCTGTTATGAATGAGGTTCCCCAAGACTTTATGGACTGTGCAGGGAGATGAGACAACCTGCAGCTTCTTTATGATGATGGATAATGCTTGGACCAGGAAGACGTTTTATCTTGTAACTGTTGTTTATGGAGCTGACAGCAGGGAAAAGAAAATAGTGCCACTATCACAGAATGGCTAAGGAAGAAGTTTAGCTTTCTCTTTTTCCTCTCACGTTGCAGCTCCTGTAAACATATAGATGCTGCAAGGGGCAAGAGTGAAGGTCTGCATCATGTCCATGATGACAAATGCTGTGCTTCTGCACTCCTCTTCCCATCATTCCTGACTTCTACCTAGACTCCTCTCTCTCAGATGCATGCTCACAAGCCCAAAGCTTTGGATTTTCCCACCATTTATCAATGTTGCCTTAGCTCAGCAGTGCCCACTATCACTAACTCACTTCTGGTCTCCTCCCCAGGCGGGCTCAGGAGCGCATGTCCGTTCAGCCTCACCGTCTGCACCCCAGCTTTGACTTCAGCCACCAACTGCAAACCCCACAGCCCATGGCACCCCAGCCCAGGTACTTGGCCGAAGGTACAGACTGGTAAGTCATCCTCATTTCCTCAGTATGTTGAATGAGGTGCTCGGAAAGCCCTAAGGGGACTGGATGGGTTAGCTAATGCCTTCGTGGCTCAGTGCTTCCATGAGAGCTGATGGTTCAGTTCAACAAATACAGTGTGGAGAGTGTGTGATGGGGAAAGCCATCCCTGGGAGGGCCATGAAGACACACTAAAGGCTCAGTCTGTGGTTGGTAACGCTGACATTCATCACATCTCTCCACCCATAGTTGTGTAACGCACCTATACATTAATTTCCCCAGGACCTGCTCCTGGTGCAAGGCACAGCCTGCAGGAAAGAAAAACTCAGGGTCTGCTTCCCACAGACCAGCACCTCTGTCTGAATGAGGTCTGTTGTCCACCAGGAGCTCAAAATGTGGTCTTGTGATTCAGCCACAATTTTTCCATGGTTGAAATTAGAGAGCATGGTGCTTCTCCACCCCGTAGGACGGGGTGCATGGATAAATAGCTGCTAATGATTCTCCCATCTTAATGTCTGGTACTCTGGTAAAGCCTAGGAAACGATTGATAGCTCTGTTTTCAGAGCAAGTTCTGAGCATTAGCATGCTCAGTAAGACACAGGGCCCTACTTGGAAGAAGTGGAAAATAGAAACATGCTTCTGAATAGCTGCTTGTTAGCTGAGCAAAGTCCATTCTCTGCACTGAATGCAGAAAATAGCATGTGCACATGTAATTAGAGACAATCGTAATGTATAAGCACAAGAAGATAAAAATAAAATGGTACAGGAAATCTTAATTATGGCATTTTCTAACATTTGAGCACTTTGCTCTGCAAACGTTCTTTTAACACATGGATTTTTCCCTTCCAGGGTAATAATATATGACCTAAAGCATGGCCAGATCCCTTTGTCATTTTCTTCTCAGGTGCTCCTATTGCTGGCACACGATGCAACAAATCTGTCCGATGGGACATTGTTCAGATAAGGTTGCAAAGCAGTTCACATATCATCTGAGTACAGCCATTTTTTTTCTGCCTCTCTTTCTGTGCATACCGCTTAATTATAATCATTAGGAGGATCTGGTAAACCGTCATTTAATCATCCCTTCCTCTTCCCTCCTCCCCTCCTGCGTTGTTCCATAGCTTTATAAACCTAAGGAGTGAGGATGACAGAAATCGTACACTGTGTGTATATATTTGGGTGACTCACTTCCCCTCGGGGCACATGTACAATTTTGCCCAGTGACAGATACAAAAACTTTCATCTAATGTGTTACCAACGCATGAGCAGAGACGGCTCTTTCTTGGAGGCAGGAGGTGGTAGGCACTGCCACGGGAAACAGGGATGGAAGTTGGAGCTGTTGGTGATTTGTCATCTCAGACAGCCAACCCTAGGTTAAAACCTTCTGGAGAAGAAGAAAGAAACCCGCATTTCATCCCTTCAGTTGTTTTCTGATACACATCTAGCGACGACCATTCAACCTGTTGCCTTTGTTTTTTGGTTTTGGCAGCCCTTATACTACAGGCATTTAACCTCGTTTCAGAGCATCCAAGTGCTGTACATGTAGCACAGGCTGGAAGGTGATGGTTGGTTTTGGTTTTCTTCAGCAAATGTGCTCTGCTTTTTCATCTTCAAACGCCAGCATTATGCTTTGGCCCACAGCATCACGTAGGAACATTTACATGTGGTTTTAGAGATCCACTGCACAACAGAAGTGTTGTCATTGAAATTACTCATGCAAGTTAATAACACCATTCATCTCTCAGAGACCCCTTCAGTCCCTGATCTCACCCTGTGGGTTATCACATCTACTCTGTAGGCAGGGAATATGGGCAGGCAGAGAGGAGAGAGCCAAGGTCATGCCTCATGCCAGCACCAGGGATGAACTCACTGTCTCCTCATTTCCAATAGAACATTCCAATCTTCAACAGTCTTAAGTAATGGGACAAATCTCCAAAAATGGCTGGAAAATACCCATTCTTGTGGATTCACACCCCAGTTTTGTTCCTGCCAGTCTCCTGCTGTGATTTATCCTCTGCTAAGTTTTGCCAGCACATAGCCAGCAAAGACAAACCGTCTTTTTACTCCATCTTGGTGACTTATTACAGGGTATCAATAATCACCCTAAAGTTGTTATTTGGTATACAGTCCGTGTTGGCTAACGGATTTCTGCACTTATTGTCCCCTCATGACCATTAACTGTTGCTGGGCATCAGCAGTTTCACAGCTGCTCCAAGACACAACTGGGCTGATCTTAGTAAGCCATGGATCTTGCTACTCTCCTGCATGGAGAGGAGAAGTTTGGGCTGAAATGAGAAGCCCTCGTGCCCTAATTAGCTTTGCCTTGGCAAATATGAAGACAGTGGTTATCAGAGTGCCAGCTTTGGTAGTTATGATAAAGTAAATGACATACAAAGTACTTGTTGCTGAGAGATTCTTTGACTGGAGAGACAAGGGACCATCTAATTGTATGATAGATGGAGGTGCTGTGCTAAGTATCTTCTCATCCCATCCATGCAGTGCTGGAATGGAGTTTGAGGTTCAGCTCTGCTTTCTGGATTGAGCAGTGCTGCAGTATTTGCAGGCATCTTGGTTATTTGAAATCCCAGGATGGAGCTGGAATAATTTCTGGAAGGATCAAGTGTCTGAACTCGCAAAGATAAAACACATCCATGTTGTGCGTGGTTGAGTGGGATTTCCAGGGATGTCCTATTGCATTAGTGGTGGTGGGATGCTGCTTTCTAGAGATGCATCATCCAGGTATTTCCCAAAACCTAATTTTTTTAAATTTCTTTCTTTCTTTTTGTTTTTTGTTTTTTGGTTTTTAGTTTTTCTTTTTTTTCTTTTTTTTCTTTTTTTCTTTTTTTTCTTTTTTTTTTCTTTTTTTTCCCCAGAAAGAAAAGGTCTAGGGATCCCAGAGGCCAAGTTTGATGCAGTGCCCCTTGTTCCTCACAAAACTGTACCATGACCTGTGTTGGGACACTTTCAGGGAGATCATCAGCATGTACGATGCAGCTATCCTATCCTATTAGCTATATCCTAACAGTACCCACCATTCCTCTATTGCTGCAAAATATTCTGGGCAAAGTGTAATCATCTGCAGGTCCTCTCTGTGTCATCCTCCGGTGACACAGAAAGGACCTGGTTGGCCAGGTTGAGCTACTCATCCTGGGGATTGATGAAGCCACCAAAATCGTCGCACTGCATCCTATAGCTCCTGTCCCTAGCTACCACCAATGCTAAGTAGCATAAAATCAACCCCTTGATCCATTTTTGGGGGGGAGGGGGGAAGAAGAGATGTGAGCCCTTTTGTCGGGCTCTGTAGACAGGCAGAACTGTATCTTCATCCTTGCACCCACAGGGACCTCAGTGTCGATGCAGGACTGACACACGCCCCGTTCCAGGTCCGCCCGGTCCCTCAGCCCTATCAGCATTACTTAGCTACACCTCGGATGCATCACTTCCCCAGAAGCACATCCTCAACACAGATGGTAAGTGAAGCACTTTCGCTGAGAAATGTTTTATGCATTGTCTGCCAGAAGGCAGTCAAAATAAAGCCTGCTATCTTTCTATCACCTGTCTCCTGCGAATCCCACTTATCTCCGGCCGTGGGAGGGAGTGTCTGAAAGGATAATGTTGCATCATTGCACTCTGGATTAGAGACAGGAAAGAAAAGCTCAGCTGCTCTGGAAAGAGTCGTCCGTTGCCTGCAGAGCACTCACAGTCTGATCTGCATAAGCCTTAGGAGGATGTGAGACTTAGCAGTTATTGGTAATAATATTATTATGGCATACTGGAGTAAAGCATGGGATCCCAGGGCTCCCTGCAGGCAGAAGGATTGGTGGTAGGTGGCACCTCCCCATGCACACTGACCTTCATCACGTTTGCCATCAACATCAGCCTTGATGACACATGTTGAGTTTTTCATGACTTGTTGTACCAGTGGAAGTGGGATTAGACGTGAAGGGTCATTTCCATGTCCTTCTCCTAGCAGGGAGTTGCATTTGGAGCTGAGCCACCCTGCTCATCCTTGAAGCAGCCTTATAAAGCTCACAGATGTTCTTTCCCAACCGGCCATGGTCAGAACCTGACATCTGTACATACTATAAGGCTTTCAGTATTGGAGCCTGGATGAAGAAAATTGCACCAACTTAAAATAAAAATTAAATTAAATCTCTTTTCAAGCCAATCCATGTTGAGAGATTGGAACTTCAGTGTTACAGATGCAGCGGGAATTATTGTAGCAAAGAGTTAATTCAGAAGACATGCCTAGTGGTTGTTATCATTTATGGGACATCTATTTAACTTTTTGTTGTTGTTATTATTCTGTTCAATTTAGCTTATTAAAAGATTCCCACTGGGGAAGGTGCTGGCCTGCTCTTTCATTTTCAATTTTTTAAGCACTAAATTTAAATCAGGGTGCATGAGGGATTTCTTTGCGCTAGCACAGGTGGCTTTATTTTTCTCCCTTGCTTCTTGCAGGTTGTTCATGAAATCAGAAATTACCCTTATCCTCAGCTTCAGTTACTTGCTCTTCAGGGACTGAACCCAAGCAGGCACACATCGGCTGTGCGGGAGAGCTATGAAGTATGTATCTTGGGGACAGGAATAATTACATTTTCAAACCCTGGGAATCCATGCAAGCACTGGCATAAACTCATCAGGCCCTGCCTTCTGGCATGGGAGTCACAGATGAGAACAGGACTGAACCTGCAGCAATTAATAATAACCAAGAAGACAAAGCTGTTGAGTGGATTTGGTGAAAGATGGTCTACCCCACGTGCTTGGGTCTGGATCCCAAGTCTGGCAACAAAGTGCTCCAGTTCTTTGTTTTATTGACTGATTGATTGATTGATTGATTGATGATTGATTTTTCCAAACTGACAAATGAACTTCACCCTGATTTCTTAACTACTGGATATCCAGCATTCAGCTCTGTGCCTTGATCCCTTGAAGGATGGCCCAAGAGCCAAAACTCAGATCTATCATCAAATTACAACTGATCTGGGTTCAGTAGACATTTTCACCAAGGACAGGGCAGGATGGAGCCTTGCTTCTTGGCAGTGGGGTGGTGGGACTTTGCGTTCTTCCACTGATGCTTTTTTGCCATCTGTTTTTCTGTGCTTCAGGAGCTGCTGCAGCTGGAGGACAGGCTGGGCAGTGTGAGCCGGGGGGCTGTCCAGAACACCATTGAGAGATTCACCTTCCCCCACAAATACAAGAAGGTGAGTGCCCTGAAATGACCACCAGACCCTCTTGGTTGGCCAAGTGCTGTGTGTGTGGAGTGCTCAGAAGGAAGGACTTTGGTGGGTTGCAATCCTCAGCATTGACAAACCAACACCACCAGCTAAAACATACCCCAAAAGGGAGGAATACTTTTTGGTTCGTTATTAACCTGTGGGATTCCCAGGTTGATGCAGTGCAGTAGCTCAGCTGGCTGATTCTTGCTTCTAGGCTAGGAAATTACAAGTCAAATTTTCAAAGGTTCTCAACCTTCTCCCACCCAGTGGGAAAGGAAGTGTCTACAGCAAGAGGGCTTCACGCATGCTAGCACACCCTTTTCTACAAGAAGGTGGCACTGGCAGGACGTTTTTCTCCCCTTTGCAAGGGACAACTCTGCTGGAGCTGATCTGTCTGTAAGGATGTGCGTGCCAAATTTTTTGGCTGTACTAATTATAAAATGATAATATTGCTCACTTGGGTAGAAATTTCATTTTTGTCATTCCCAGCTGAGCGGGAACAAGGAGCTATATTGCACTGTCCACACTGGAAATGAGTCAGCTCTTTGTTGCACTTATCTGTGGCCACATCTCCAGTGGATCCAGAAAAATTCTATTAGTTGGAATGGATATGTTGGAGAAAAAAGAGAGAAAGGAACTGAAAGTGCAAGCTCTGTTCCATGGCTGTGCCAATAGGTCACAGGGGTTGCCCTTACTGGCAGAGGTGATTCTGTACATTTTTGGAATCTTCAGGAGAAGTCCCCATCAAGGGATACTTTGGGCCATCCTTACCCCAAGGAGAACAGACGAGGTAGTGACTATTTTGCTTTGTCTGGCTCTCCTAAGCTCTTATTTTTAAGCCTGTGAGCTACACAGGCTTAGCAGAGTGCTAGAAAATCAAGTCATAACCAAATTATGTCTTTCTTCTTGCTGCAGAGAAGACCACAGGAGGGTAAAGCTGAGCAAGAGGATGGAGAGGAGTCAGACACTGATGAGAAATGCACAATCTGTCTGTCCATGCTTGAAGATGGAGAAGATGTCAGGTATGACCCTTTCCCACTACTTGGCTGTCTCTCAGTGACATCCGAGTTATGTTTGTTCAATAACACCACTGTGCTTTCATGAGACTGTCCCTGTTCTTGTCCTGACGAACTCACTTGGGTTGTTTCAGGGTTTAGGAAAGAAAACTCTTCTTAGTTGGACATTGGTAAGGGCCATAGTTAGGTAGAGCTCTGAGCAGTAGGACCTCATGGGTATGGATCACCTGCTCCAAAGCCATACTGTCGGTCAGAATGTCAGAGAAGTGTGGGTGGCAAGGCTCAGGAAGCTATCTGGGATTCGTGGTCATCAATGTGTGGCCTTTGCAGATGACCAGTGCATGATAAAAGATAACATGGATGTCAAGTACAGGGGAATTTGGCTTGTGGTCACGAGAGAGCTATCTTCTTGCAGAATAAGTGAGGTTACTCAGGCTGTATGTTTTCAGGGGGCCATTCTGAGCAACAGCAAAACCTCTGGTAGCCCTCAGAGAGATCTCCAGACTCTTGGCTGTGCTGAAGCTCTGCTTGTAACAGAGGGTGGGGCCAAGAAATTGCAGGAGGCTGAGCTACCATAGGTGAAAGAGCTGTGAGTTGGCACTGCTTGGTGCTTCTCCTCACACATTAGCCAGCCGTCATGAAAATCTCTGATTCTCTTGTTGTGGATCCTTGTGATTTGGGATCCCTCTTGCTCATGAGAACCACCAAAGAGATGACAAAGGTGACACGGGTGAAAAGCAAGCTCATTTCCTGAAGCACTCCAATCACTCAAGTGGGAGTAGTGGAACCCACTGAAGTCACAACCATCAAGAACCCAAGTGCATAACTTAATACTCCTGAGATGTCAAAAGTACCAGCCAGGATAATTGGTGATTGCAGTTGGTCACTGCAACTCAGGTCAGGAGGGCACGGGGTTTTCTAGAAGATTTATATTCAAGGACAATCTCTGACCTACTGCTGATGTTGCTGGTGGAGGCTGTAGGGCCTGGGAAGCACAAATGTCATTACACTGCTGCATTCCCCAGTCCTGGATACTGTTTTCTGGATTTCTTGGGCTTCTTCCATC
Source organism: Lagopus muta (assembly GCF_023343835.1). Classification (NCBI taxonomy): domain Eukaryota; kingdom Metazoa; phylum Chordata; class Aves; order Galliformes; family Phasianidae; genus Lagopus; species Lagopus muta. The sequence goes on along the minus strand of NC_064472.1, from coordinate 3,000,682 downwards.
CACACTGTGCCTAATGGCTCATAGAATAAAATTACAAAATCATAGAATCATTCAGGTTGCAAAAGACCACTAGTCATCCAGTGAAACCCCAGCGCCCTGACCATGTGCACTAAGCTATGTCCCCAGGTGCCAAGTCTCCATGGTTCTTGGATGCCTCCAGGGACGGGGACACCCCCACCTTCCTGGGAAGCCAGAAGGATTCCACTGCATCACCACTCTTTCTGAGAAAACATTTTTCCTAACTGGGGATGCAGAAGGAAACCAATGAGCTCGTAGACTATAAAACCAAAGGGTTTTCTGCGATTTTAAAAAGTTGATGGTGCTTCTCTTCCCACAGGAGGTTACCCTGCATGCATCTCTTCCACCAAGTATGCGTGGACCAGTGGCTGGCCACCAGCAAGAAGTGCCCAATCTGCAGGGTGGACATTGAAACACAGCTCGGCTCGGACAGCTGAAAGAATTGGCTGGACACACCATTTTCCTTATCAGGTCGTATGGCCATAAACCCTTGCAGCAAAATTTTTTGCCTTCTGAGCCATTTGATTGAGAGGAAAAGTCTGCAGGCATGTTAGAGAGGGAGAGGAGGAGGTGTCAGTACAATATCTAGTGGTAGGAGATATTGCACATGCGCAGGATACGGGCCTGGTGAAAGGGAGCTGGCATTCCCGGAGCTCAGAGACCCCATGCTACAGAAGATTTAGTGTTGAACATGAAGGAACTAGTTGTGGTAGTCTGGCCTGTCAATCCTGCATTTCATGAGGATTGTATATATACCTCTCGAATACGTAGAAACATGTTATAGGGGTCCTTTAGCTATTTCTATGGATGGCAGCTGGAGCATGTTAGCTTAAGAAATGTTGTGTTTGATGCCCTACTCATCTTGTGGTGGACATGTTGCTGTTACCTAATTTGCACCAAATATTTTTTCATAGATTCCTTATGTTGGTGCCTGATTAATACATTGCAAAAGGGGAATGCAGAGGTCAAGCTTTCCCACCCTTGGGGGGAAGAGGCGAAAAAGCAAAATCCTGTTTACAATCAGAAGGGTTGCGCTCTTTTCTTCAGCCACGCGTGCTTCCTTTCCTTGCCTTTACAGTGTTGCAAATTTAGAGATGCTTAAAACACATTAACAAAAAAAAAAAAAAAAAAAGAAAAAAAAAAAAAAGAAATGACAGACAAATTGAAAATGAAATGAACGAAGCAATAAAGAGATGCTTCGTTCCTGCTGTTCTGCTGCTGCTGAATGCTTTCTGTAGGGGCACAGTGTTGAGGTGGATGCTGTTTCTTTGCTCTTTGTGTAGCTCAGCATGCTGAAATCCACGCTAGGCTGTGGGCTGTCTCCACGATCTCTGTTATCCATTGTGAATGATCTTACTGATATGGTAAGCTGGAGGCTGGTTGGCTTCAGAGCACCGTGGCTCAAGTCTCCCCAGGGTTGGACATCTCCTGTGATTTAGGGTATAGCTTCTCAGAAACATTGCAATAGGACAAAGGGAAATGGTTTCAAACTAAAAGAGGGGAGATGAAACCAGATATAAGGAGGAAGTCCTTTATAATAAGGGTGGTGAGACCCTGGCACAGGCTGCCCAGAAAGGTGGTGGTGCCCCATCCTTGAAGACAGCCGAGGTCAGGCTGGATGGGCTCTGAGCACTGCTGGGTGCCCCTGTGCACTGCAGGGAGTGGGACCTGATGGCCTTTAATTGTCCCTTCCCAGAGAGATTGTGGATGCCCTGGCCCTAGAGATGCTTAATGCCAAGTTGGATGGGGCCCTGGGCAATCTGATCTGGCATTTGATCTAGCGGCTGATAACCTGTGGCAGAGGGGTTGGAACTTGGTGATCCTTGAGGTCCCTTTCAACCCAAGGCATTCTACGGTTTTATGATTCTATGACTCATTCTGTGATTCTACGACTTTGGAGAGACTGCTCACTCTGTGACTGGGCAGGGCAGAGCAGCAGACAAACTGCCCCACTTCCATCCCCCTATCCCAACCCTTTGGAGATGGGAGAAAGGGAGTGGGGGACCACTGTATTGCATGCAGACGCCGTGCTTCACCTTCCTGTTGAGAAAACACAGCGTAGGGAGGATAAGCAGATGTACAGCACAGGTGGAAGCCTTCTTTGCTTTATTTTCTTTCTTTTTCCCCTTAATTAGCTCAAGCTCTTAGTCTGCAGGGCTGAATCTCCCCGAGCAGCTCTGATAATGGGATGGGAGGAAACTCGTTGCTCGTGAGGAATTGCCCATGCATTGGTTGTTCGGGCGCAGTAGGGGAATGCTGGATCTAGAGGGTTTGCTGCTTT